>NW_027464085.1:0-310984 GCF_050947455.1 Rhinoderma darwinii
GACAGGTGATCTTTGGCCTGCTTCGGACCAAAAACCAGGAAAAATCCTCAGCGACTTAGTAGGGCCTCTTGTGAGGGGAGCCTGTCTGGCAGGCGCTATGCAACTCATACTTACCTGGCAGGGGAGATACCATGATCACTAAGGTGGTTCTCCCAGGGTGAGGCTCATCCATTGCACTTCGGGTGTGCTGACCCCTGCGATTTCCCCAAATGCGGGAAACTCGACTGCATAATTTGTGGTAGTGGGGGACTGCGTTCGCGCTTTCCCCTGATTTACTCTGGTGAAAAACAGTGCTTATTATTCAATGCTGACTATTACTAGTCAGAGATACTTGCTAGATCGATCGATCGAGCGAGCCAGCCATCAATTGACCTCTGGGTGGCCAAGAGGATTGGATACTCCTCTCTCCCTTATCAGCTGCCTTTGGTTTTGTGGCTTTCCTATGTGATGCTTTATCTCAATGTTAGTGCAGAGTGTAACGTAAAGTGTAGGACCTGTGCCTTTGCTGTACTATGTTGTGCTACTTTGAGCCTGTGTCAAAGATATTGATTGATTGGGCTGGTTGACGGTATACTGTATGCTTGTGATTTGACCACTGATTGTTAACAAAGCTGCTTTCAATCCAAAAAGGTGGATGCAGACAGGTGATCTTTGGCCTGCTTCGGACCAAAAACCAGGAAAAATCCTCAGCGACTTAGTAGGGCCTCTTGTGAGGGGAGCCTGTCTGGCAGGCGCTATGCAACTCATACTTACCTGGCAGGGGAGATACCATGATCATTAAGGTGGTTCTCCCAGGGTGAGGCTCATCCATTGCACTTCGGGTGTGCTGACCCCTGCGATTTCCCCAAATGCGGGAAACTCGACTGCATAATTTGTGGTAGTGGGGGACTGCGTTTGCGCTTTCCCCTGATTTACTCTGGTGAAAAACAGTGCTTATTATTCAATGCTGACTATTACTAGTCAGAGATACTTGCTAGATCGAGCGAGCCAGCCATCAATTGACCTCTGGGTGGCCAAGAGGATTGGATACTCCTCTCTCCCTTATCAGCTGCCTTTGGTTTTGTGGCTTTCCTATGTGATGCTTTATCTCAATGTTAGTGCAGAGTGTAACGTAAAGTGTAGGACCTGTGCCTTTGCTGTACTATGTTGTGCTACTTTGAGCCTGTTTCAAAGATATTGATTGATTGATTGATTGGGCTGGTTGACGGTATACTGTATGCTTGTGATTTGACCACTGATTGTTAACAAAGCTGTTTTCAATCCAAAAAGGTGGATGCAGACAGGTGATCTTTGGCCTGCTTCGGACCAAAAACCAGGAAAAATCCTCAGCGACTTAGTAGGGCCTCTTGTGAGGGGAGCCTGTCTGGCAGGCGCTATGCAACTCATACTTACCTGGCAGGGGAGATACCATGATCACTAAGGTGGTTCTCCCAGGGTGAGGCTCATCCATTGCACTTCGGGTGTGCTGACCCCTGCGATTTCCCCAAATGCGGGAAACTCGACTGCATAATTTGTGGTAGTGGGGGACTGCGTTCGCGCTTTCCCCTGATTTACTCTGGTGAAAAACAGTGCTTATTATTCAATGCTGACTATTACTAGTCAGAGATACTTGCTAGATCGATCGATCGAGCGAGCCAGCCATCAATTGACCTCTGGGTGGCCAAGAGGATTGGATACTCCTCTCTCCCTTATCAGCTGCCTTTGGTTTTGTGGCTTTCCTATGTGATGCTTTATCTCAATGTTAGTGCAGAGTGTAACGTAAAGTGTAGGACCTGTGCCTTTGCTGTACTATGTTGTGCTACTTTGAGCCTGTGTCAAAGATATTGATTGATTGGGCTGGTTGACGGTATACTGTATGCTTGTGATTTGACCACTGATTGTTAACAAAGCTGCTTTCAATCCAAAAAGGTGGATGCAGACAGGTGATCTTTGGCCTGCTTCGGACCAAAAACCAGGAAAAATCCTCAGCGACTTAGTAGGGCCTCTTGTGAGGGGAGCCTGTCTGGCAGGCGCTATGCAACTCATACTTACCTGGCAGGGGAGATACCATGATCATTAAGGTGGTTCTCCCAGGGTGAGGCTCATCCATTGCACTTCGGGTGTGCTGACCCCTGCGATTTCCCCAAATGCGGGAAACTCGACTGCATAATTTGTGGTAGTGGGGGACTGCGTTTGCGCTTTCCCCTGATTTACTCTGGTGAAAAACAGTGCTTATTATTCAATGCTGACTATTACTAGTCAGAGATACTTGCTAGATCGAGCGAGCCAGCCATCAATTGACCTCTGGGTGGCCAAGAGGATTGGATACTCCTCTCTCCCTTATCAGCTGCCTTTGGTTTTGTGGCTTTCCTATGTGATGCTTTATCTGAATGTTAGTGCAGAGTGTAACGTAAAGTGTAGGACCTGTGCCTTTGCTGTACTATGTTGTGCTACTTTGAGCCTGTTTCAAAGATATTGATTGATTGATTGATTGGGCTGGTTGACGGTATACTGTATGCTTGTGATTTGACCACTGATTGTTAACAAAGCTGTTTTCAATCCAAAAAGGTGGATGCAGACAGGTGATCTTTGGCCTGCTTCGGACCAAAAACCAGGAAAAATCCTCAGCGACTTAGTAGGGCCTCTTGTGAGGGGAGCCTGTCTGGCAGGCGCTATGCAACTCATACTTACCTGGCAGGGGAGATACCATGATCACTAAGGTGGTTCTCCCAGGGTGAGGCTCATCCATTGCACTTCGGGTGTGCTGACCCCTGCGATTTCCCCAAATGCGGGAAACTCGACTGCATAATTTGTGGTAGTGGGGGACTGCGTTCGCGCTTTCCCCTGATTTACTCTGGTGAAAAACAGTGCTTATTATTCAATGCTGACTATTACTAGTCAGAGATACTTGCTAGATCGATCGATCGAGCGAGCCAGCCATCAATTGACCTCTGGGTGGCCAAGAGGATTGGATACTCCTCTCTCCCTTATCAGCTGCCTTTGGTTTTGTGGCTTTCCTATGTGATGCTTTATCTGAATGTTAGTGCAGAGTGTAACGTAAAGTGTAGGACCTGTGCCTTTGCTGTACTATGTTGTGCTACTTTGAGCCTGTTTCAAAGATATTGATTGATTGATTGATTGGGCTGGTTGACGGTATACTGTATGCTTGTGATTTGACCACTGATTGTTAACAAAGCTGTTTTCAATCCAAAAAGGTGGATGCAGACAGGTGATCTTTGGCCTGCTTCGGACCAAAAACCAGGAAAAATCCTCAGCGACTTAGTAGGGCCTCTTGTGAGGGGAGCCTGTCTGGCAGGCGCTATGCAACTCATACTTACCTGGCAGGGGAGATACCATGATCACTAAGGTGGTTCTCCCAGGGTGAGGCTCATCCATTGCACTTCGGGTGTGCTGACCCCTGCGATTTCCCCAAATGCGGGAAACTCGACTGCATAATTTGTGGTAGTGGGGGACTGCGTTCGCGCTTTCCCCTGATTTACTCTGGTGAAAAACAGTGCTTATTATTCAATGCTGACTATTACTAGTCAGAGATACTTGCTAGATCGATCGATCGAGCGAGCCAGCCATCAATTGACCTCTGGGTGGCCAAGAGGATTGGATACTCCTCTCTCCCTTATCAGCTGCCTTTGGTTTTGTGGCTTTCCTATGTGATGCTTTATCTCAATGTTAGTGCAGAGTGTAACGTAAAGTGTAGGACCTGTGCCTTTGCTGTACTATGTTGTGCTACTTTGAGCCTGTGTCAAAGATATTGATTGATTGGGCTGGTTGACGGTATACTGTATGCTTGTGATTTGACCACTGATTGTTAACAAAGCTGCTTTCAATCCAAAAAGGTGGATGCAGACAGGTGATCTTTGGCCTGCTTCGGACCAAAAACCAGGAAAAATCCTCAGCGACTTAGTAGGGCCTCTTGTGAGGGGAGCCTGTCTGGCAGGCGCTATGCAACTCATACTTACCTGGCAGGGGAGATACCATGATCACTAAGGTGGTTCTCCCAGGGTGAGGCTCATCCATTGCACTTCGGGTGTGCTGACCCCTGCGATTTCCCCAAATGCGGGAAACTCGACTGCATAATTTGTGGTAGTGGGGGACTGCGTTCGCGCTTTCCCCTGATTTACTCTGGTGAAAAACAGTGCTTATTATTCAATGCTGACTATTACTAGTCAGAGATACTTGCTAGATCGATCGATCGAGCGAGCCAGCCATCAATTGACCTCTGGGTGGCCAAGAGGATTGGATACTCCTCTCTCCCTTATCAGCTGCCTTTGGTTTTGTGGCTTTCCTATGTGATGCTTTATCTCAATGTTAGTGCAGAGTGTAACGTAAAGTGTAGGACCTGTGCCTTTGCTGTACTATGTTGTGCTACTTTGAGCCTGTGTCAAAGATATTGATTGATTGGGCTGGTTGACGGTATACTGTATGCTTGTGATTTGACCACTGATTGTTAACAAAGCTGCTTTCAATCCAAAAAGGTGGATGCAGACAGGTGATCTTTGGCCTGCTTCGGACCAAAAACCAGGAAAAATCCTCAGCGACTTAGTAGGGCCTCTTGTGAGGGGAGCCTGTCTGGCAGGCGCTATGCAACTCATACTTACCTGGCAGGGGAGATACCATGATCACTAAGGTGGTTCTCCCAGGGTGAGGCTCATCCATTGCACTTCGGGTGTGCTGACCCCTGCGATTTCCCCAAATGCGGGAAACTCGACTGCATAATTTGTGGTAGTGGGGGACTGCGTTCGCGCTTTCCCCTGATTTACTCTGGTGAAAAACAGTGCTTATTATTCAATGCTGACTATTACTAGTCAGAGATACTTGCTAGATCGATCGATCGAGCGAGCCAGCCATCAATTGACCTCTGGGTGGCCAAGAGGATTGGATACTCCTCTCTCCCTTATCAGCTGCCTTTGGTTTTGTGGCTTTCCTATGTGATGCTTTATCTGAATGTTAGTGCAGAGTGTAACGTAAAGTGTAGGACCTGTGCCTTTGCTGTACTATGTTGTGCTACTTTGAGCCTGTTTCAAAGATATTGATTGATTGATTGATTGGGCTGGTTGACGGTATACTGTATGCTTGTGATTTGACCACTGATTGTTAACAAAGCTGTTTTCAATCCAAAAAGGTGGATGCAGACAGGTGATCTTTGGCCTGCTTCGGACCAAAAACCAGGAAAAATCCTCAGCGACTTAGTAGGGCCTCTTGTGAGGGGAGCCTGTCTGGCAGGCGCTATGCAACTCATACTTACCTGGCAGGGGAGATACCATGATCACTAAGGTGGTTCTCCCAGGGTGAGGCTCATCCATTGCACTTCGGGTGTGCTGACCCCTGCGATTTCCCCAAATGCGGGAAACTCGACTGCATAATTTGTGGTAGTGGGGGACTGCGTTCGCGCTTTCCCCTGATTTACTCTGGTGAAAAACAGTGCTTATTATTCAATGCTGACTATTACTAGTCAGAGATACTTGCTAGATCGATCGATCGATCGAGCGAGCCAGCCATCAATTGACCTCTGGGTGGCCAAGAGGATTGGATACTCCTCTCTCCCTTATCAGCTGCCTTTGGTTTTGTGGCTTTCCTATGTGATGCTTTATCTGAATGTTAGTGCAGAGTGTAACGTAAAGTGTAGGACCTGTGCCTTTGCTGTACTATGTTGTGCTACTTTGAGCCTGTTTCAAAGATATTGATTGATTGGGCTGGTTGACGGTATACTGTATGCTTGTGATTTGACCACTGATTGTTAACAAAGCTGTTTTCAATCCAAAAAGGTGGATGCAGACAGGTGATCTTTGGCCTGCTTCGGACCAAAAACCAGGAAAAATCCTCAGCGACTTAGTAGGGCCTCTTGTGAGGGGAGCCTGTCTGGCAGGCGCTATGCAACTCATACTTACCTGGCAGGGGAGATACCATGATCACTAAGGTGGTTCTCCCAGGGTGAGGCTCATCCATTGCACTTCGGGTGTGCTGACCCCTGCGATTTCCCCAAATGCGGGAAACTCGACTGCATAATTTGTGGTAGTGGGGGACTGCGTTCGCGCTTTCCCCTGATTTACTCTGGTGAAAAACAGTGCTTATTATTCAATGCTGACTGTTACTAGTCAGAGGTACTTGTATGCTTGTGATTTAACCACCGATTGTCAACAAAGCTGTTTTTCAATCCAAAATGTGGTATATTATCTCTTTATATTTAGCTGTATACGCAGCCTTTGTCTCCCCCTCGTGGATGAACAACAGTGTGATCAGTGAAGATTCTTTTTCTGCTGGGCTTCAAGAAGTCAGGGCATGGCGAGCCTTTCCCTAACCTATCCTTCCTCTCTGTCTCACAGGTGACGGCATGCAACTGTGGGGAATGCTTCATCGGCACGGCAATGCTCTGACCAGAAGCCGCCGCCCCATATGCTAATACCCTGGTTGCTGTGCATCTTGGAAGTGCTTAGACTTGAGCCTGTGTCTTATGGAATTTGGGGTGCCTGCACACCCCCGGCTCCGTACAATGAGGTGCATCCGTTTTTTGGCGCAGTTGGATGCAGACAGGTGATCTTTGGCCTGCTTCGGACCAAAAACCAGGAAAAATCCTCAGCGACTTAGTAGGGCCTCTTGTGAGGGGAGCCTGTCTGGCAGGCGCTATGCAACTCATACTTACCTGGCAGGGGAGATACCATGATCACTAAGGTGGTTCTCCCAGGGTGAGGCTCATCCATTGCACTTCGGGTGTGCTGACCCCTGCGATTTCCCCAAATGCGGGAAACTCGACTGCATAATTTGTGGTAGTGGGGGACTGCGTTCGCGCTTTCCCCTGATTTGCTCTGGTGAAAAACAGTGCTTATTATTCAATGCTGACTATTACTAGTCAGAGATACTTGCTAGATCGATCGATCGAGCCAGCCATCAATTGACCTCTGGGTGGCCAAGAGGATTGGATACTCCTCTCTCCCTTATCAGCTGCCTTTGGTTTTGTGGCTTTCCTATGTGATGCTTTATCTGAATGTTAGTGCAGAGTGTAACGTAAAGTGTAGGACCTGTGCCTTTGCTGTACTATGTTGTGCTACTTTGAGCCTGTTTCAAAGATATTGATTGATTGATTGATTGATTGGGCTGGTTGACGGTATACTGTATGCTTGTGATTTGACCACTGATTGTTAACAAAGCTGTTTTCAATCCAAAAAGGTGGATGCAGACAGGTGATCTTTGGCCTGCTTCGGACCAAAAACCAGGAAAAATCCTCAGCGACTTAGTAGGGCCTCTTGTGAGGGGAGCCTGTCTGGCAGGCGCTATGCAACTCATACTTACCTGGCAGGGGAGATACCATGATCACTAAGGTGGTTCTCCCAGGGTGAGGCTCATCCATTGCACTTCGGGTGTGCTGACCCCTGCGATTTCCCCAAATGCGGGAAACTCGACTGCATAATTTGTGGTAGTGGGGGACTGCGTTCGCGCTTTCCCCTGATTTACTCTGGTGAAAAACAGTGCTTATTATTCAATGCTGACTATTACTAGTCAGAGATACTTGCTAGATCGATCGATCGAGCGAGCCAGCCATCAATTGACCTCTGGGTGGCCAAGAGGATTGGATACTCCTCTCTCCCTTATCAGCTGCCTTTGGTTTTGTGGCTTTCCTATGTGATGCTTTATCTGAATGTTAGTGCAGAGTGTAACGTAAAGTGTAGGACCTGTGCCTTTGCTGTACTATGTTGTGCTACTTTGAGCCTGTTTCAAAGATATTGATTGATTGATTGATTGGGCTGGTTGACGGTATACTGTATGCTTGTGATTTGACCACTGATTGTTAACAAAGCTGTTTTCAATCCAAAAAGGTGGATGCAGACAGGTGATCTTTGGCCTGCTTCGGACCAAAAACCAGGAAAAATCCTCAGCGACTTAGTAGGGCCTCTTGTGAGGGGAGCCTGTCTGGCAGGCGCTATGCAACTCATACTTACCTGGCAGGGGAGATACCATGATCACTAAGGTGGTTCTCCCAGGGTGAGGCTCATCCATTGCACTTCGGGTGTGCTGACCCCTGCGATTTCCCCAAATGCGGGAAACTCGACTGCATAATTTGTGGTAGTGGGGGACTGCGTTCGCGCTTTCCCCTGATTTACTCTGGTGAAAAACAGTGCTTATTATTCAATGCTGACTATTACTAGTCAGAGATACTTGCTAGATCGATCGATCGAGCGAGCCAGCCATCAATTGACCTCTGGGTGGCCAAGAGGATTGGATACTCCTCTCTCCCTTATCAGCTGCCTTTGGTTTTGTGGCTTTCCTATGTGATGCTTTATCTGAATGTTAGTGCAGAGTGTAACGTAAAGTGTAGGACCTGTGCCTTTGCTGTACTATGTTGTGCTACTTTGAGCCTGTTTCAAAGATATTGATTGATTGATTGATTGGGCTGGTTGACGGTATACTGTATGCTTGTGATTTGACCACTGATTGTTAACAAAGCTGTTTTCAATCCAAAAAGGTGGATGCAGACAGGTGATCTTTGGCCTGCTTCGGACCAAAAACCAGGAAAAATCCTCAGCGACTTAGTAGGGCCTCTTGTGAGGGGAGCCTGTCTGGCAGGCGCTATGCAACTCATACTTACCTGGCAGGGGAGATACCATGATCACTAAGGTGGTTCTCCCAGGGTGAGGCTCATCCATTGCACTTCGGGTGTGCTGACCCCTGCGATTTCCCCAAATGCGGGAAACTCGACTGCATAATTTGTGGTAGTGGGGGACTGCGTTCGCGCTTTCCCCTGATTTACTCTGGTGAAAAACAGTGCTTATTATTCAATGCTGACTATTACTAGTCAGAGATACTTGCTAGATCGATCGATCGAGCGAGCCAGCCATCAATTGACCTCTGGGTGGCCAAGAGGATTGGATACTCCTCTCTCCCTTATCAGCTGCCTTTGGTTTTGTGGCTTTCCTATGTGATGCTTTATCTGAATGTTAGTGCAGAGTGTAACGTAAAGTGTAGGACCTGTGCCTTTGCTGTACTATGTTGTGCTACTTTGAGCCTGTTTCAAAGATATTGATTGATTGATTGATTGGGCTGGTTGACGGTATACTGTATGCTTGTGATTTGACCACTGATTGTTAACAAAGCTGTTTTCAATCCAAAAAGGT
This sequence comes from Rhinoderma darwinii, assembly GCF_050947455.1. Taxonomy (NCBI): domain Eukaryota; kingdom Metazoa; phylum Chordata; class Amphibia; order Anura; family Rhinodermatidae; genus Rhinoderma; species Rhinoderma darwinii. The sequence goes on from NW_027464085.1 coordinate 9,105, forward strand.
GGATGCAGACAGGTGATCTTTGGCCTGCTTCGGACCAAAAACCAGGAAAAATCCTCAGCGACTTAGTAGGGCCTCTTGTGAGGGGAGCCTGTCTGGCAGGCGCTATGCAACTCATACTTACCTGGCAGGGGAGATACCATGATCACTAAGGTGGTTCTCCCAGGGTGAGGCTCATCCATTGCACTTCGGGTGTGCTGACCCCTGCGATTTCCCCAAATGCGGGAAACTCGACTGCATAATTTGTGGTAGTGGGGGACTGCGTTCGCGCTTTCCCCTGATTTACTCTGGTGAAAAACAGTGCTTATTATTCAATGCTGACTATTACTAGTCAGAGATACTTGCTAGATCGATCGATCGATCGAGCGAGCCAGCCATCAATTGACCTCTGGGTGGCCAAGAGGATTGGATACTCCTCTCTCCCTTATCAGCTGCCTTTGGTTTTGTGGCTTTCCTATGTGATGCTTTATCTGAATGTTAGTGCAGAGTGTAACGTAAAGTGTAGGACCTGTGCCTTTGCTGTACTATGTTGTGCTACTTTGAGCCTGTTTCAAAGATATTGATTGATTGATTGATTGGGCTGGTTGACGGTATACTGTATGCTTGTGATTTGACCACTGATTGTTAACAAAGCTGTTTTCAATCCAAAAAGGTGGATGCAGACAGGTGATCTTTGGCCTGCTTCGGACCAAAAACCAGGAAAAATCCTCAGCGACTTAGTAGGGCCTCTTGTGAGGGGAGCCTGTCTGGCAGGCGCTATGCAACTCATACTTACCTGGCAGGGGAGATACCATGATCACTAAGGTGGTTCTCCCAGGGTGAGGCTCATCCATTGCACTTCGGGTGTGCTGACCCCTGCGATTTCCCCAAATGCGGGAAACTCGACTGCATAATTTGTGGTAGTGGGGGACTGCGTTCGCGCTTTCCCCTGATTTACTCTGGTGAAAAACAGTGCTTATTATTCAATGCTGACTGTTACTAGTCAGAGGTACTTGTATGCTTGTGATTTAACCACCGATTGTCAACAAAGCTGTTTTTCAATCCAAAATGTGGTATATTATCTCTTTATATTTAGCTGTATACGCAGCCTTTGTCTCCCCCTCGTGGATGAACAACAGTGTGATCAGTGAAGATTCTTTTTCTGCTGGGCTTCAAGAAGTCAGGGCATGGCGAGCCTTTCCCTAACCTAACCTATCCTTCCTCTCTGTCTCACAGGTGACGGCATGCAACTGTGGGGAATGCTTCATCGGCACGGCAATGCTCTGACCAGAAGCCGCCGCCCCATATGCTAATACCCTGGTTGCTGTGCATCTTGGAAGTGCTTAGACTTGAGCCTGTGTCTTATGGAATTTGGGGTGCCTGCACACCCCCGGCTCCGTACAATGAGGTGCATCCGTTTTTTGGCGCAGTTGGATGCAGACAGGTGATCTTTGGCCTGCTTCGGACCAAAAACCAGGAAAAATCCTCAGCGACTTAGTAGGGCCTCTTGTGAGGGGAGCCTGTCTGGCAGGCGCTATGCAACTCATACTTACCTGGCAGGGGAGATACCATGATCACTAAGGTGGTTCTCCCAGGGTGAGGCTCATCCATTGCACTTCGGGTGTGCTGACCCCTGCGATTTCCCCAAATGCGGGAAACTCGACTGCATAATTTGTGGTAGTGGGGGACTGCGTTCGCGCTTTCCCCTGATTTACTCTGGTGAAAAACAGTGCTTATTATTCAATGCTGACTATTACTAGTCAGAGATACTTGCTAGATCGATCGATCGAGCGAGCCAGCCATCAATTGACCTCTGGGTGGCCAAGAGGATTGGATACTCCTCTCTCCCTTATCAGCTGCCTTTGGTTTTGTGGCTTTCCTATGTGATGCTTTATCTGAATGTTAGTGCAGAGTGTAACGTAAAGTGTAGGACCTGTGCCTTTGCTGTACTATGTTGTGCTACTTTGAGCCTGTTTCAAAGATATTGATTGATTGATTGATTGGGCTGGTTGACGGTATACTGTATGCTTGTGATTTGACCACTGATTGTTAACAAAGCTGTTTTCAATCCAAAAAGGTGGATGCAGACAGGTGATCTTTGGCCTGCTTCGGACCAAAAACCAGGAAAAATCCTCAGCGACTTAGTAGGGCCTCTTGTGAGGGGAGCCTGTCTGGCAGGCGCTATGCAACTCATACTTACCTGGCAGGGGAGATACCATGATCACTAAGGTGGTTCTCCCAGGGTGAGGCTCATCCATTGCACTTCGGGTGTGCTGACCCCTGCGATTTCCCCAAATGCGGGAAACTCGACTGCATAATTTGTGGTAGTGGGGGACTGCGTTCGCGCTTTCCCCTGATTTACTCTGGTGAAAAACAGTGCTTATTATTCAATGCTGACTATTACTAGTCAGAGATACTTGCTAGATCGATCGATCGAGCGAGCCAGCCATCAATTGACCTCTGGGTGGCCAAGAGGATTGGATACTCCTCTCTCCCTTATCAGCTGCCTTTGGTTTTGTGGCTTTCCTATGTGATGCTTTATCTGAATGTTAGTGCAGAGTGTAACGTAAAGTGTAGGACCTGTGCCTTTGCTGTACTATGTTGTGCTACTTTGAGCCTGTTTCAAAGATATTGATTGATTGATTGATTGGGCTGGTTGACGGTATACTGTATGCTTGTGATTTGACCACTGATTGTTAACAAAGCTGTTTTCAATCCAAAAAGGTGGATGCAGACAGGTGATCTTTGGCCTGCTTCGGACCAAAAACCAGGAAAAATCCTCAGCGACTTAGTAGGGCCTCTTGTGAGGGGAGCCTGTCTGGCAGGCGCTATGCAACTCATACTTACCTGGCAGGGGAGATACCATGATCACTAAGGTGGTTCTCCCAGGGTGAGGCTCATCCATTGCACTTCGGGTGTGCTGACCCCTGCGATTTCCCCAAATGCGGGAAACTCGACTGCATAATTTGTGGTAGTGGGGGACTGCGTTCGCGCTTTCCCCTGATTTACTCTGGTGAAAAACAGTGCTTATTATTCAATGCTGACTATTACTAGTCAGAGATACTTGCTAGATCGATCGATCGAGCGAGCCAGCCATCAATTGACCTCTGGGTGGCCAAGAGGATTGGATACTCCTCTCTCCCTTATCAGCTGCCTTTGGTTTTGTGGCTTTCCTATGTGATGCTTTATCTGAATGTTAGTGCAGAGTGTAACGTAAAGTGTAGGACCTGTGCCTTTGCTGTACTATGTTGTGCTACTTTGAGCCTGTTTCAAAGATATTGATTGATTGATTGATTGGGCTGGTTGACGGTATACTGTATGCTTGTGATTTGACCACTGATTGTTAACAAAGCTGTTTTCAATCCAAAAAGGTGGATGCAGACAGGTGATCTTTGGCCTGCTTCGGACCAAAAACCAGGAAAAATCCTCAGCGACTTAGTAGGGCCTCTTGTGAGGGGAGCCTGTCTGGCAGGCGCTATGCAACTCATACTTACCTGGCAGGGGAGATACCATGATCACTAAGGTGGTTCTCCCAGGGTGAGGCTCATCCATTGCACTTCGGGTGTGCTGACCCCTGCGATTTCCCCAAATGCGGGAAACTCGACTGCATAATTTGTGGTAGTGGGGGACTGCGTTCGCGCTTTCCCCTGATTTACTCTGGTGAAAAACAGTGCTTATTATTCAATGCTGACTATTACTAGTCAGAGATACTTGCTAGATCGATCGATCGAGCGAGCCAGCCATCAATTGACCTCTGGGTGGCCAAGAGGATTGGATACTCCTCTCTCCCTTATCAGCTGCCTTTGGTTTTGTGGCTTTCCTATGTGATGCTTTATCTGAATGTTAGTGCAGAGTGTAACGTAAAGTGTAGGACCTGTGCCTTTGCTGTACTATGTTGTGCTACTTTGAGCCTGTTTCAAAGATATTGATTGATTGGGCTGGTTGACGGTATACTGTATGCTTGTGATTTGACCACTGATTGTTAACAAAGCTGTTTTCAATCCAAAAAGGTGGATGCAGACAGGTGATCTTTGGCCTGCTTCGGACCAAAAACCAGGAAAAATCCTCAGCGACTTAGTAGGGCCTCTTGTGAGGGGAGCCTGTCTGGCAGGCGCTATGCAACTCATACTTACCTGGCAGGGGAGATACCATGATCACTAAGGTGGTTCTCCCAGGGTGAGGCTCATCCATTGCACTTCGGGTGTGCTGACCCCTGCGATTTCCCCAAATGCGGGAAACTCGACTGCATAATTTGTGGTAGTGGGGGACTGCGTTCGCGCTTTCCCCTGATTTACTCTGGTGAAAAACAGTGCTTATTATTCAATGCTGACTATTACTAGTCAGAGATACTTGCTAGATCGATCGATCGATCGAGCGAGCCAGCCATCAATTGACCTCTGGGTGGCCAAGAGGATTGGATACTCCTCTCTCCCTTATCAGCTGCCTTTGGTTTTGTGGCTTTCCTATGTGATGCTTTATCTGAATGTTAGTGCAGAGTGTAACGTAAAGTGTAGGACCTGTGCCTTTGCTGTACTATGTTGTGCTACTTTGAGCCTGTTTCAAAGATATTGATTGATTGATTGATTGGGCTGGTTGACGGTATACTGTATGCTTGTGATTTGACCACTGATTGTTAACAAAGCTGTTTTCAATCCAAAAAGGTGGATGCAGACAGGTGATCTTTGGCCTGCTTCGGACCAAAAACCAGGAAAAATCCTCAGCGACTTAGTAGGGCCTCTTGTGAGGGGAGCCTGTCTGGCAGGCGCTATGCAACTCATACTTACCTGGCAGGGGAGATACCATGATCACTAAGGTGGTTCTCCCAGGGTGAGGCTCATCCATTGCACTTCGGGTGTGCTGACCCCTGCGATTTCCCCAAATGCGGGAAACTCGACTGCATAATTTGTGGTAGTGGGGGACTGCGTTCGCGCTTTCCCCTGATTTACTCTGGTGAAAAACAGTGCTTATTATTCAATGCTGACTGTTACTAGTCAGAGGTACTTGTATGCTTGTGATTTAACCACCGATTGTCAACAAAGCTGTTTTTCAATCCAAAATGTGGTATATTATCTCTTTATATTTAGCTGTATACGCAGCCTTTGTCTCCCCCTCGTGGATGAACAACAGTGTGATCAGTGAAGATTCTTTTTCTGCTGGGCTTCAAGAAGTCAGGGCATGGCGAGCCTTTCCCTAACCTAACCTATCCTTCCTCTCTGTCTCACAGGTGACGGCATGCAACTGTGGGGAATGCTTCATCGGCACGGCAATGCTCTGACCAGAAGCCGCCGCCCCATATGCTAATACCCTGGTTGCTGTGCATCTTGGAAGTGCTTAGACTTGAGCCTGTGTCTTATGGAATTTGGGGTGCCTGCACACCCCCGGCTCCGTACAATGAGGTGCATCCGTTTTTTGGCGCAGTTGGATGCAGACAGGTGATCTTTGGCCTGCTTCGGACCAAAAACCAGGAAAAATCCTCAGCGACTTAGTAGGGCCTCTTGTGAGGGGAGCCTGTCTGGCAGGCGCTATGCAACTCATACTTACCTGGCAGGGGAGATACCATGATCACTAAGGTGGTTCTCCCAGGGTGAGGCTCATCCATTGCACTTCGGGTGTGCTGACCCCTGCGATTTCCCCAAATGCGGGAAACTCGACTGCATAATTTGTGGTAGTGGGGGACTGCGTTCGCGCTTTCCCCTGATTTACTCTGGTGAAAAACAGTGCTTATTATTCAATGCTGACTATTACTAGTCAGAGATACTTGCTAGATCGATCGATCGAGCGAGCCAGCCATCAATTGACCTCTGGGTGGCCAAGAGGATTGGATACTCCTCTCTCCCTTATCAGCTGCCTTTGGTTTTGTGGCTTTCCTATGTGATGCTTTATCTCAATGTTAGTGCAGAGTGTAACGTAAAGTGTAGGACCTGTGCCTTTGCTGTACTATGTTGTGCTACTTTGAGCCTGTTTCAAAGATATTGATTGATTGATTGATTGGGCTGGTTGACGGTATACTGTATGCTTGTGATTTGACCACTGATTGTTAACAAAGCTGTTTTCAATCCAAAAAGGTGGATGCAGACAGGTGATCTTTGGCCTGCTTCGGACCAAAAACCAGGAAAAATCCTCAGCGACTTAGTAGGGCCTCTTGTGAGGGGAGCCTGTCTGGCAGGCGCTATGCAACTCATACTTACCTGGCAGGGGAGATACCATGATCACTAAGGTGGTTCTCCCAGGGTGAGGCTCATCCATTGCACTTCGGGTGTGCTGACCCCTGCGATTTCCCCAAATGCGGGAAACTCGACTGCATAATTTGTGGTAGTGGGGGACTGCGTTCGCGCTTTCCCCTGATTTACTCTGGTGAAAAACAGTGCTTATTATTCAATGCTGACTATTACTAGTCAGAGATACTTGCTAGATCGATCGATCGAGCGAGCCAGCCATCAATTGACCTCTGGGTGGCCAAGAGGATTGGATACTCCTCTCTCCCTTATCAGCTGCCTTTGGTTTTGTGGCTTTCCTATGTGATGCTTTATCTGAATGTTAGTGCAGAGTGTAACGTAAAGTGTAGGACCTGTGCCTTTGCTGTACTATGTTGTGCTACTTTGAGCCTGTTTCAAAGATATTGATTGATTGATTGATTGGGCTGGTTGACGGTATACTGTATGCTTGTGATTTGACCACTGATTGTTAACAAAGCTGTTTTCAATCCAAAAAGGTGGATGCAGACAGGTGATCTTTGGCCTGCTTCGGACCAAAAACCAGGAAAAATCCTCAGCGACTTAGTAGGGCCTCTTGTGAGGGGAGCCTGTCTGGCAGGCGCTATGCAACTCATACTTACCTGGCAGGGGAGATACCATGATCACTAAGGTGGTTCTCCCAGGGTGAGGCTCATCCATTGCACTTCGGGTGTGCTGACCCCTGCGATTTCCCCAAATGCGGGAAACTCGACTGCATAATTTGTGGTAGTGGGGGACTGCGTTCGCGCTTTCCCCTGATTTACTCTGGTGAAAAACAGTGCTTATTATTCAATGCTGACTATTACTAGTCAGAGATACTTGCTAGATCGATCGATCGAGCGAGCCAGCCATCAATTGACCTCTGGGTGGCCAAGAGGATTGGATACTCCTCTCTCCCTTATCAGCTGCCTTTGGTTTTGTGGCTTTCCTATGTGATGCTTTATCTGAATGTTAGTGCAGAGTGTAACGTAAAGTGTAGGACCTGTGCCTTTGCTGTACTATGTTGTGCTACTTTGAGCCTGTTTCAAAGATATTGATTGATTGATTGATTGGGCTGGTTGACGGTATACTGTATGCTTGTGATTTGACCACTGATTGTTAACAAAGCTGTTTTCAATCCAAAAAGGTGGATGCAGACAGGTGATCTTTGGCCTGCTTCGGACCAAAAACCAGGAAAAATCCTCAGCGACTTAGTAGGGCCTCTTGTGAGGGGAGCCTGTCTGGCAGGCGCTATGCAACTCATACTTACCTGGCAGGGGAGATACCATGATCACTAAGGTGGTTCTCCCAGGGTGAGGCTCATCCATTGCACTTCGGGTGTGCTGACCCCTGCGATTTCCCCAAATGCGGGAAACTCGACTGCATAATTTGTGGTAGTGGGGGACTGCGTTCGCGCTTTCCCCTGATTTACTCTGGTGAAAAACAGTGCTTATTATTCAATGCTGACTATTACTAGTCAGAGATACTTGCTAGATCGATCGATCGAGCGAGCCAGCCATCAATTGACCTCTGGGTGGCCAAGAGGATTGGATACTCCTCTCTCCCTTATCAGCTGCCTTTGGTTTTGTGGCTTTCCTATGTGATGCTTTATCTGAATGTTAGTGCAGAGTGTAACGTAAAGTGTAGGACCTGTGCCTTTGCTGTACTATGTTGTGCTACTTTGAGCCTGTTTCAAAGATATTGATTGATTGATTGATTGGGCTGGTTGACGGTATACTGTATGCTTGTGATTTGACCACTGATTGTTAACAAAGCTGTTTTCAATCCAAAAAGGTGGATGCAGACAGGTGATCTTTGGCCTGCTTCGGACCAAAAACCAGGAAAAATCCTCAGCGACTTAGTAGGGCCTCTTGTGAGGGGAGCCTGTCTGGCAGGCGCTATGCAACTCATACTTACCTGGCAGGGGAGATACCATGATCACTAAGGTGGTTCTCCCAGGGTGAGGCTCATCCATTGCACTTCGGGTGTGCTGACCCCTGCGATTTCCCCAAATGCGGGAAACTCGACTGCATAATTTGTGGTAGTGGGGGACTGCGTTCGCGCTTTCCCCTGATTTACTCTGGTGAAAAACAGTGCTTATTATTCAATGCTGACTATTACTAGTCAGAGATACTTGCTAGATCGATCGATCGATCGAGCGAGCCAGCCATCAATTGACCTCTGGGTGGCCAAGAGGATTGGATACTCCTCTCTCCCTTATCAGCTGCCTTTGGTTTTGTGGCTTTCCTATGTGATGCTTTATCTGAATGTTAGTGCAGAGTGTAACGTAAAGTGTAGGACCTGTGCCTTTGCTGTACTATGTTGTGCTACTTTGAGCCTGTTTCAAAGATATTGATTGATTGATTGATTGGGCTGGTTGACGGTATACTGTATGCTTGTGATTTGACCACTGATTGTTAACAAAGCTGTTTTCAATCCAAAAAGGTGGATGCAGACAGGTGATCTTTGGCCTGCTTCGGACCAAAAACCAGGAAAAATCCTCAGCGACTTAGTAGGGCCTCTTGTGAGGGGAGCCTGTCTGGCAGGCGCTATGCAACTCATACTTACCTGGCAGGGGAGATACCATGATCACTAAGGTGGTTCTCCCAGGGTGAGGCTCATCCATTGCACTTCGGGTGTGCTGACCCCTGCGATTTCCCCAAATGCGGGAAACTCGACTGCATAATTTGTGGTAGTGGGGGACTGCGTTCGCGCTTTCCCCTGATTTACTCTGGTGAAAAACAGTGCTTATTATTCAATGCTGACTGTTACTAGTCAGAGGTACTTGTATGCTTGTGATTTAACCACCGATTGTCAACAAAGCTGTTTTTCAATCCAAAATGTGGTATATTATCTCTTTATATTTAGCTGTATACGCAGCCTTTGTCTCCCCCTCGTGGATGAACAACAGTGTGATCAGTGAAGATTCTTTTTCTGCTGGGCTTCAAGAAGTCAGGGCATGGCGAGCCTTTCCCTAACCTAACCTATCCTTCCTCTCTGTCTCACAGGTGACGGCATGCAACTGTGGGGAATGCTTCATCGGCACGGCAATGCTCTGACCAGAAGCCGCCGCCCCATATGCTAATACCCTGGTTGCTGTGCATCTTGGAAGTGCTTAGACTTGAGCCTGTGTCTTATGGAATTTGGGGTGCCTGCACACCCCCGGCTCCGTACAATGAGGTGCATCCGTTTTTTGGCGCAGTTGGATGCAGACAGGTGATCTTTGGCCTGCTTCGGACCAAAAACCAGGAAAAATCCTCAGCGACTTAGTAGGGCCTCTTGTGAGGGGAGCCTGTCTGGCAGGCGCTATGCAACTCATACTTACCTGGCAGGGGAGATACCATGATCACTAAGGTGGTTCTCCCAGGGTGAGGCTCATCCATTGCACTTCGGGTGTGCTGACCCCTGCGATTTCCCCAAATGCGGGAAACTCGACTGCATAATTTGTGGTAGTGGGGGACTGCGTTCGCGCTTTCCCCTGATTTACTCTGGTGAAAAACAGTGCTTATTATTCAATGCTGACTATTACTAGTCAGAGATACTTGCTAGATCGATCGATCGATCGATTGAGCCAGCCATCAATTGACCTCTGGGTGGCCAAGAGGATTGGATACTCCTCTCTCCCTTATCAGCTGCCTTTGGTTTTGTGGCTTTCCTATGTGATGCTTTATCTGAATGTTAGTGCAGAGTGTAACGTAAAGTGTAGGACCTGTGCCTTTGCTGTACTATGTTGTGCTACTTTGAGCCTGTTTCAAAGATATTGATTGATTGATTGATTGGGCTGGTTGACGGTATACTGTATGCTTGTGATTTGACCACTGATTGTTAACAAAGCTGTTTTCAATCCAAAAAGGTGGATGCAGACAGGTGATCTTTGGCCTGCTTCGGACCAAAAACCAGGAAAAATCCTCAGCGACTTAGTAGGGCCTCTTGTGAGGGGAGCCTGTCTGGCAGGCGCTATGCAACTCATACTTACCTGGCAGGGGAGATACCATGATCACTAAGGTGGTTCTCCCAGGGTGAGGCTCATCCATTGCACTTCGGGTGTGCTGACCCCTGCGATTTCCCCAAATGCGGGAAACTCGACTGCATAATTTGTGGTAGTGGGGGACTGCGTTCGCGCTTTCCCCTGATTTACTCTGGTGAAAAACAGTGCTTATTATTCAATGCTGACTGTTACTAGTCAGAGGTACTTGTATGCTTGTGATTTAACCACCGATTGTCAACAAAGCTGTTTTTCAATCCAAAATGTGGTATATTATCTCTTTATATTTAGCTGTATACGCAGCCTTTGTCTCCCCCTCGTGGATGAACAACAGTGTGATCAGTGAAGATTCTTTTTCTGCTGGGCTTCAAGAAGTCAGGGCATGGCGAGCCTTTCCCTAACCTAACCTATCCTTCCTCTCTGTCTCACAGGTGACGGCATGCAACTGTGGGGAATGCTTCATCGGCACGGCAATGCTCTGACCAGAAGCCGCCGCCCCATATGCTAATACCCTGGTTGCTGTGCATCTTGGAAGTGCTTAGACTTGAGCCTGTGTCTTATGGAATTTGGGGTGCCTGCACACCCCCGGCTCCGTACAATGAGGTGCATCCGTTTTTTGGCGCAGTTGGATGCAGACAGGTGATCTTTGGCCTGCTTCGGACCAAAAACCAGGAAAAATCCTCAGCGACTTAGTAGGGCCTCTTGTGAGGGGAGCCTGTCTGGCAGGCGCTATGCAACTCATACTTACCTGGCAGGGGAGATACCATGATCACTAAGGTGGTTCTCCCAGGGTGAGGCTCATCCATTGCACTTCGGGTGTGCTGACCCCTGCGATTTCCCCAAATGCGGGAAACTCGACTGCATAATTTGTGGTAGTGGGGGACTGCGTTCGCGCTTTCCCCTGATTTACTCTGGTGAAAAACAGTGCTTATTATTCAATGCTGACTATTACTAGTCAGAGATACTTGCTAGATCGATCGATCGAGCGAGCCAGCCATCAATTGACCTCTGGGTGGCCAAGAGGATTGGATACTCCTCTCTCCCTTATCAGCTGCCTTTGGTTTTGTGGCTTTCCTATGTGATGCTTTATCTCAATGTTAGTGCAGAGTGTAACGTAAAGTGTAGGACCTGTGCCTTTGCTGTACTATGTTGTGCTACTTTGAGCCTGTTTCAAAGATATTGATTGATTGATTGATTGGGCTGGTTGACGGTATACTGTATGCTTGTGATTTGACCACTGATTGTTAACAAAGCTGTTTTCAATCCAAAAAGGTGGATGCAGACAGGTGATCTTTGGCCTGCTTCGGACCAAAAACCAGGAAAAATCCTCAGCGACTTAGTAGGGCCTCTTGTGAGGGGAGCCTGTCTGGCAGGCGCTATGCAACTCATACTTACCTGGCAGGGGAGATACCATGATCACTAAGGTGGTTCTCCCAGGGTGAGGCTCATCCATTGCACTTCGGGTGTGCTGACCCCTGCGATTTCCCCAAATGCGGGAAACTCGACTGCATAATTTGTGGTAGTGGGGGACTGCGTTCGCGCTTTCCCCTGATTTACTCTGGTGAAAAACAGTGCTTATTATTCAATGCTGACTATTACTAGTCAGAGATACTTGCTAGATCGATCGATCGAGCGAGCCAGCCATCAATTGACCTCTGGGTGGCCAAGAGGATTGGATACTCCTCTCTCCCTTATCAGCTGCCTTTGGTTTTGTGGCTTTCCTATGTGATGCTTTATCTGAATGTTAGTGCAGAGTGTAACGTAAAGTGTAGGACCTGTGCCTTTGCTGTACTATGTTGTGCTACTTTGAGCCTGTTTCAAAGATATTGATTGATTGATTGATTGGGCTGGTTGACGGTATACTGTATGCTTGTGATTTGACCACTGATTGTTAACAAAGCTGTTTTCAATCCAAAAAGGTGGATGCAGACAGGTGATCTTTGGCCTGCTTCGGACCAAAAACCAGGAAAAATCCTCAGCGACTTAGTAGGGCCTCTTGTGAGGGGAGCCTGTCTGGCAGGCGCTATGCAACTCATACTTACCTGGCAGGGGAGATACCATGATCACTAAGGTGGTTCTCCCAGGGTGAGGCTCATCCATTGCACTTCGGGTGTGCTGACCCCTGCGATTTCCCCAAATGCGGGAAACTCGACTGCATAATTTGTGGTAGTGGGGGACTGCGTTCGCGCTTTCCCCTGATTTACTCTGGTGAAAAACAGTGCTTATTATTCAATGCTGACTATTACTAGTCAGAGATACTTGCTAGATCGATCGATCGATCGATTGAGCCAGCCATCAATTGACCTCTGGGTGGCCAAGAGGATTGGATACTCCTCTCTCCCTTATCAGCTGCCTTTGGTTTTGTGGCTTTCCTATGTGATGCTTTATCTGAATGTTAGTGCAGAGTGTAACGTAAAGTGTAGGACCTGTGCCTTTGCTGTACTATGTTGTGCTACTTTGAGCCTGTTTCAAAGATATTGATTGATTGATTGATTGGGCTGGTTGACGGTATACTGTATGCTTGTGATTTGACCACTGATTGTTAACAAAGCTGTTTTCAATCCAAAAAGGTGGATGCAGACAGGTGATCTTTGGCCTGCTTCGGACCAAAAACCAGGAAAAATCCTCAGCGACTTAGTAGGGCCTCTTGTGAGGGGAGCCTGTCTGGCAGGCGCTATGCAACTCATACTTACCTGGCAGGGGAGATACCATGATCACTAAGGTGGTTCTCCCAGGGTGAGGCTCATCCATTGCACTTCGGGTGTGCTGACCCCTGCGATTTCCCCAAATGCGGGAAACTCGACTGCATAATTTGTGGTAGTGGGGGACTGCGTTCGCGCTTTCCCCTGATTTACTCTGGTGAAAAACAGTGCTTATTATTCAATGCTGACTGTTACTAGTCAGAGGTACTTGTATGCTTGTGATTTAACCACCGATTGTCAACAAAGCTGTTTTTCAATCCAAAATGTGGTATATTATCTCTTTATATTTAGCTGTATACGCAGCCTTTGTCTCCCCCTCGTGGATGAACAACAGTGTGATCAGTGAAGATTCTTTTTCTGCTGGGCTTCAAGAAGTCAGGGCATGGCGAGCCTTTCCCTAACCTAACCTATCCTTCCTCTCTGTCTCACAGGTGACGGCATGCAACTGTGGGGAATGCTTCATCGGCACGGCAATGCTCTGACCAGAAGCCGCCGCCCCATATGCTAATACCCTGGTTGCTGTGCATCTTGGAAGTGCTTAGACTTGAGCCTGTGTCTTATGGAATTTGGGGTGCCTGCACACCCCCGGCTCCGTACAATGAGGTGCATCCGTTTTTTGGCGCAGTTGGATGCAGACAGGTGATCTTTGGCCTGCTTCGGACCAAAAACCAGGAAAAATCCTCAGCGACTTAGTAGGGCCTCTTGTGAGGGGAGCCTGTCTGGCAGGCGCTATGCAACTCATACTTACCTGGCAGGGGAGATACCATGATCACTAAGGTGGTTCTCCCAGGGTGAGGCTCATCCATTGCACTTCGGGTGTGCTGACCCCTGCGATTTCCCCAAATGCGGGAAACTCGACTGCATAATTTGTGGTAGTGGGGGACTGCGTTCGCGCTTTCCCCTGATTTACTCTGGTGAAAAACAGTGCTTATTATTCAATGCTGACTATTACTAGTCAGAGATACTTGCTAGATCGATCGATCGAGCCAGCCATCAATTGACCTCTGGGTGGCCAAGAGGATTGGATACTCCTCTCTCCCTTATCAGCTGCCTTTGGTTTTGTGGCTTTCCTATGTGATGCTTTATCTCAATGTTAGTGCAGAGTGTAACGTAAAGTGTAGGACCTGTGCCTTTGCTGTACTATGTTGTGCTACTTTGAGCCTGTTTCAAAGATATTGATTGATTGATTGATTGGGCTGGTTGACGGTATACTGTATGCTTGTGATTTGACCACTGATTGTTAACAAAGCTGTTTTCAATCCAAAAAGGTGGATGCAGACAGGTGATCTTTGGCCTGCTTCGGACCAAAAACCAGGAAAAATCCTCAGCGACTTAGTAGGGCCTCTTGTGAGGGGAGCCTGTCTGGCAGGCGCTATGCAACTCATACTTACCTGGCAGGGGAGATACCATGATCACTAAGGTGGTTCTCCCAGGGTGAGGCTCATCCATTGCACTTCGGGTGTGCTGACCCCTGCGATTTCCCCAAATGCGGGAAACTCGACTGCATAATTTGTGGTAGTGGGGGACTGCGTTCGCGCTTTCCCCTGATTTACTCTGGTGAAAAACAGTGCTTATTATTCAATGCTGACTATTACTAGTCAGAGATACTTGCTAGATCGATCGATCGAGCGAGCCAGCCATCAATTGACCTCTGGGTGGCCAAGAGGATTGGATACTCCTCTCTCCCTTATCAGCTGCCTTTGGTTTTGTGGCTTTCCTATGTGATGCTTTATCTGAATGTTAGTGCAGAGTGTAACGTAAAGTGTAGGACCTGTGCCTTTGCTGTACTATGTTGTGCTACTTTGAGCCTGTTTCAAAGATATTGATTGATTGATTGATTGGGCTGGTTGACGGTATACTGTATGCTTGTGATTTGACCACTGATTGTTAACAAAGCTGTTTTCAATCCAAAAAGGTGGATGCAGACAGGTGATCTTTGGCCTGCTTCGGACCAAAAACCAGGAAAAATCCTCAGCGACTTAGTAGGGCCTCTTGTGAGGGGAGCCTGTCTGGCAGGCGCTATGCAACTCATACTTACCTGGCAGGGGAGATACCATGATCACTAAGGTGGTTCTCCCAGGGTGAGGCTCATCCATTGCACTTCGGGTGTGCTGACCCCTGCGATTTCCCCAAATGCGGGAAACTCGACTGCATAATTTGTGGTAGTGGGGGACTGCGTTCGCGCTTTCCCCTGATTTACTCTGGTGAAAAACAGTGCTTATTATTCAATGCTGACTATTACTAGTCAGAGATACTTGCTAGATCGATCGATCGAGCGAGCCAGCCATCAATTGACCTCTGGGTGGCCAAGAGGATTGGATACTCCTCTCTCCCTTATCAGCTGCCTTTGGTTTTGTGGCTTTCCTATGTGATGCTTTATCTGAATGTTAGTGCAGAGTGTAACGTAAAGTGTAGGACCTGTGCCTTTGCTGTACTATGTTGTGCTACTTTGAGCCTGTTTCAAAGATATTGATTGATTGATTGATTGGGCTGGTTGACGGTATACTGTATGCTTGTGATTTGACCACTGATTGTTAACAAAGCTGTTTTCAATCCAAAAAGGTGGATGCAGACAGGTGATCTTTGGCCTGCTTCGGACCAAAAACCAGGAAAAATCCTCAGCGACTTAGTAGGGCCTCTTGTGAGGGGAGCCTGTCTGGCAGGCGCTATGCAACTCATACTTACCTGGCAGGGGAGATACCATGATCACTAAGGTGGTTCTCCCAGGGTGAGGCTCATCCATTGCACTTCGGGTGTGCTGACCCCTGCGATTTCCCCAAATGCGGGAAACTCGACTGCATAATTTGTGGTAGTGGGGGACTGCGTTCGCGCTTTCCCCTGATTTACTCTGGTGAAAAACAGTGCTTATTATTCAATGCTGACTATTACTAGTCAGAGATACTTGCTAGATCGATCGATCGAGCGAGCCAGCCATCAATTGACCTCTGGGTGGCCAAGAGGATTGGATACTCCTCTCTCCCTTATCAGCTGCCTTTGGTTTTGTGGCTTTCCTATGTGATGCTTTATCTGAATGTTAGTGCAGAGTGTAACGTAAAGTGTAGGACCTGTGCCTTTGCTGTACTATGTTGTGCTACTTTGAGCCTGTTTCAAAGATATTGATTGATTGATTGATTGGGCTGGTTGACGGTATACTGTATGCTTGTGATTTGACCACTGATTGTTAACAAAGCTGTTTTCAATCCAAAAAGGTGGATGCAGACAGGTGATCTTTGGCCTGCTTCGGACCAAAAACCAGGAAAAATCCTCAGCGACTTAGTAGGGCCTCTTGTGAGGGGAGCCTGTCTGGCAGGCGCTATGCAACTCATACTTACCTGGCAGGGGAGATACCATGATCACTAAGGTGGTTCTCCCAGGGTGAGGCTCATCCATTGCACTTCGGGTGTGCTGACCCCTGCGATTTCCCCAAATGCGGGAAACTCGACTGCATAATTTGTGGTAGTGGGGGACTGCGTTCGCGCTTTCCCCTGATTTACTCTGGTGAAAAACAGTGCTTATTATTCAATGCTGACTATTACTAGTCAGAGATACTTGCTAGATCGATCGATCGATCGAGCGAGCCAGCCATCAATTGACCTCTGGGTGGCCAAGAGGATTGGATACTCCTCTCTCCCTTATCAGCTGCCTTTGGTTTTGTGGCTTTCCTATGTGATGCTTTATCTGAATGTTAGTGCAGAGTGTAACGTAAAGTGTAGGACCTGTGCCTTTGCTGTACTATGTTGTGCTACTTTGAGCCTGTTTCAAAGATATTGATTGATTGATTGATTGGGCTGGTTGACGGTATACTGTATGCTTGTGATTTGACCACTGATTGTTAACAAAGCTGTTTTCAATCCAAAAAGGTGGATGCAGACAGGTGATCTTTGGCCTGCTTCGGACCAAAAACCAGGAAAAATCCTCAGCGACTTAGTAGGGCCTCTTGTGAGGGGAGCCTGTCTGGCAGGCGCTATGCAACTCATACTTACCTGGCAGGGGAGATACCATGATCACTAAGGTGGTTCTCCCAGGGTGAGGCTCATCCATTGCACTTCGGGTGTGCTGACCCCTGCGATTTCCCCAAATGCGGGAAACTCGACTGCATAATTTGTGGTAGTGGGGGACTGCGTTCGCGCTTTCCCCTGATTTACTCTGGTGAAAAACAGTGCTTATTATTCAATGCTGACTGTTACTAGTCAGAGGTACTTGTATGCTTGTGATTTAACCACCGATTGTCAACAAAGCTGTTTTTCAATCCAAAATGTGGTATATTATCTCTTTATATTTAGCTGTATACGCAGCCTTTGTCTCCCCCTCGTGGATGAACAACAGTGTGATCAGTGAAGATTCTTTTTCTGCTGGGCTTCAAGAAGTCAGGGCATGGCGAGCCTTTCCCTAACCTAACCTATCCTTCCTCTCTGTCTCACAGGTGACGGCATGCAACTGTGGGGAATGCTTCATCGGCACGGCAATGCTCTGACCAGAAGCCGCCGCCCCATATGCTAATACCCTGGTTGCTGTGCATCTTGGAAGTGCTTAGACTTGAGCCTGTGTCTTATGGAATTTGGGGTGCCTGCACACCCCCGGCTCCGTACAATGAGGTGCATCCGTTTTTTGGCGCAGTTGGATGCAGACAGGTGATCTTTGGCCTGCTTCGGACCAAAAACCAGGAAAAATCCTCAGCGACTTAGTAGGGCCTCTTGTGAGGGGAGCCTGTCTGGCAGGCGCTATGCAACTCATACTTACCTGGCAGGGGAGATACCATGATCACTAAGGTGGTTCTCCCAGGGTGAGGCTCATCCATTGCACTTCGGGTGTGCTGACCCCTGCGATTTCCCCAAATGCGGGAAACTCGACTGCATAATTTGTGGTAGTGGGGGACTGCGTTCGCGCTTTCCCCTGATTTACTCTGGTGAAAAACAGTGCTTATTATTCAATGCTGACTATTACTAGTCAGAGATACTTGCTAGATCGATCGATCGAGCGAGCCAGCCATCAATTGACCTCTGGGTGGCCAAGAGGATTGGATACTCCTCTCTCCCTTATCAGCTGCCTTTGGTTTTGTGGCTTTCCTATGTGATGCTTTATCTGAATGTTAGTGCAGAGTGTAACGTAAAGTGTAGGACCTGTGCCTTTGCTGTACTATGTTGTGCTACTTTGAGCCTGTTTCAAAGATATTGATTGATTGATTGATTGGGCTGGTTGACGGTATACTGTATGCTTGTGATTTGACCACTGATTGTTAACAAAGCTGTTTTCAATCCAAAAAGGTGGATGCAGACAGGTGATCTTTGGCCTGCTTCGGACCAAAAACCAGGAAAAATCCTCAGCGACTTAGTAGGGCCTCTTGTGAGGGGAGCCTGTCTGGCAGGCGCTATGCAACTCATACTTACCTGGCAGGGGAGATACCATGATCACTAAGGTGGTTCTCCCAGGGTGAGGCTCATCCATTGCACTTCGGGTGTGCTGACCCCTGCGATTTCCCCAAATGCGGGAAACTCGACTGCATAATTTGTGGTAGTGGGGGACTGCGTTCGCGCTTTCCCCTGATTTACTCTGGTGAAAAACAGTGCTTATTATTCAATGCTGACTATTACTAGTCAGAGATACTTGCTAGATCGATCGATCGAGCGAGCCAGCCATCAATTGACCTCTGGGTGGCCAAGAGGATTGGATACTCCTCTCTCCCTTATCAGCTGCCTTTGGTTTTGTGGCTTTCCTATGTGATGCTTTATCTGAATGTTAGTGCAGAGTGTAACGTAAAGTGTAGGACCTGTGCCTTTGCTGTACTATGTTGTGCTACTTTGAGCCTGTTTCAAAGATATTGATTGATTGATTGATTGGGCTGGTTGACGGTATACTGTATGCTTGTGATTTGACCACTGATTGTTAACAAAGCTGTTTTCAATCCAAAAAGGTGGATGCAGACAGGTGATCTTTGGCCTGCTTCGGACCAAAAACCAGGAAAAATCCTCAGCGACTTAGTAGGGCCTCTTGTGAGGGGAGCCTGTCTGGCAGGCGCTATGCAACTCATACTTACCTGGCAGGGGAGATACCATGATCACTAAGGTGGTTCTCCCAGGGTGAGGCTCATCCATTGCACTTCGGGTGTGCTGACCCCTGCGATTTCCCCAAATGCGGGAAACTCGACTGCATAATTTGTGGTAGTGGGGGACTGCGTTCGCGCTTTCCCCTGATTTACTCTGGTGAAAAACAGTGCTTATTATTCAATGCTGACTATTACTAGTCAGAGATACTTGCTAGATCGATCGATCGATCGAGCGAGCCAGCCATCAATTGACCTCTGGGTGGCCAAGAGGATTGGATACTCCTCTCTCCCTTATCAGCTGCCTTTGGTTTTGTGGCTTTCCTATGTGATGCTTTATCTGAATGTTAGTGCAGAGTGTAACGTAAAGTGTAGGACCTGTGCCTTTGCTGTACTATGTTGTGCTACTTTGAGCCTGTTTCAAAGATATTGATTGATTGATTGATTGGGCTGGTTGACGGTATACTGTATGCTTGTGATTTGACCACTGATTGTTAACAAAGCTGTTTTCAATCCAAAAAGGTGGATGCAGACAGGTGATCTTTGGCCTGCTTCGGACCAAAAACCAGGAAAAATCCTCAGCGACTTAGTAGGGCCTCTTGTGAGGGGAGCCTGTCTGGCAGGCGCTATGCAACTCATACTTACCTGGCAGGGGAGATACCATGATCACTAAGGTGGTTCTCCCAGGGTGAGGCTCATCCATTGCACTTCGGGTGTGCTGACCCCTGCGATTTCCCCAAATGCGGGAAACTCGACTGCATAATTTGTGGTAGTGGGGGACTGCGTTCGCGCTTTCCCCTGATTTACTCTGGTGAAAAACAGTGCTTATTATTCAATGCTGACTATTACTAGTCAGAGATACTTGCTAGATCGATCGATCGAGCGAGCCAGCCATCAATTGACCTCTGGGTGGCCAAGAGGATTGGATACTCCTCTCTCCCTTATCAGCTGCCTTTGGTTTTGTGGCTTTCCTATGTGATGCTTTATCTCAATGTTAGTGCAGAGTGTAACGTAAAGTGTAGGACCTGTGCCTTTGCTGTACTATGTTGTGCTACTTTGAGCCTGTGTCAAAGATATTGATTGATTGGGCTGGTTGACGGTATACTGTATGCTTGTGATTTGACCACTGATTGTTAACAAAGCTGCTTTCAATCCAAAAAGGTGGATGCAGACAGGTGATCTTTGGCCTGCTTCGGACCAAAAACCAGGAAAAATCCTCAGCGACTTAGTAGGGCCTCTTGTGAGGGGAGCCTGTCTGGCAGGCGCTATGCAACTCATACTTACCTGGCAGGGGAGATACCATGATCATTAAGGTGGTTCTCCCAGGGTGAGGCTCATCCATTGCACTTCGGGTGTGCTGACCCCTGCGATTTCCCCAAATGCGGGAAACTCGACTGCATAATTTGTGGTAGTGGGGGACTGCGTTTGCGCTTTCCCCTGATTTACTCTGGTGAAAAACAGTGCTTATTATTCAATGCTGACTATTACTAGTCAGAGATACTTGCTAGATCGAGCGAGCCAGCCATCAATTGACCTCTGGGTGGCCAAGAGGATTGGATACTCCTCTCTCCCTTATCAGCTGCCTTTGGTTTTGTGGCTTTCCTATGTGATGCTTTATCTCAATGTTAGTGCAGAGTGTAACGTAAAGTGTAGGACCTGTGCCTTTGCTGTACTATGTTGTGCTACTTTGAGCCTGTTTCAAAGATATTGATTGATTGATTGATTGGGCTGGTTGACGGTATACTGTATGCTTGTGATTTGACCACTGATTGTTAACAAAGCTGTTTTCAATCCAAAAAGGTGGATGCAGACAGGTGATCTTTGGCCTGCTTCGGACCAAAAACCAGGAAAAATCCTCAGCGACTTAGTAGGGCCTCTTGTGAGGGGAGCCTGTCTGGCAGGCGCTATGCAACTCATACTTACCTGGCAGGGGAGATACCATGATCACTAAGGTGGTTCTCCCAGGGTGAGGCTCATCCATTGCACTTCGGGTGTGCTGACCCCTGCGATTTCCCCAAATGCGGGAAACTCGACTGCATAATTTGTGGTAGTGGGGGACTGCGTTCGCGCTTTCCCCTGATTTACTCTGGTGAAAAACAGTGCTTATTATTCAATGCTGACTATTACTAGTCAGAGATACTTGCTAGATCGATCGATCGAGCGAGCCAGCCATCAATTGACCTCTGGGTGGCCAAGAGGATTGGATACTCCTCTCTCCCTTATCAGCTGCCTTTGGTTTTGTGGCTTTCCTATGTGATGCTTTATCTCAATGTTAGTGCAGAGTGTAACGTAAAGTGTAGGACCTGTGCCTTTGCTGTACTATGTTGTGCTACTTTGAGCCTGTGTCAAAGATATTGATTGATTGGGCTGGTTGACGGTATACTGTATGCTTGTGATTTGACCACTGATTGTTAACAAAGCTGCTTTCAATCCAAAAAGGTGGATGCAGACAGGTGATCTTTGGCCTGCTTCGGACCAAAAACCAGGAAAAATCCTCAGCGACTTAGTAGGGCCTCTTGTGAGGGGAGCCTGTCTGGCAGGCGCTATGCAACTCATACTTACCTGGCAGGGGAGATACCATGATCATTAAGGTGGTTCTCCCAGGGTGAGGCTCATCCATTGCACTTCGGGTGTGCTGACCCCTGCGATTTCCCCAAATGCGGGAAACTCGACTGCATAATTTGTGGTAGTGGGGGACTGCGTTTGCGCTTTCCCCTGATTTACTCTGGTGAAAAACAGTGCTTATTATTCAATGCTGACTATTACTAGTCAGAGATACTTGCTAGATCGAGCGAGCCAGCCATCAATTGACCTCTGGGTGGCCAAGAGGATTGGATACTCCTCTCTCCCTTATCAGCTGCCTTTGGTTTTGTGGCTTTCCTATGTGATGCTTTATCTGAATGTTAGTGCAGAGTGTAACGTAAAGTGTAGGACCTGTGCCTTTGCTGTACTATGTTGTGCTACTTTGAGCCTGTTTCAAAGATATTGATTGATTGATTGATTGGGCTGGTTGACGGTATACTGTATGCTTGTGATTTGACCACTGATTGTTAACAAAGCTGTTTTCAATCCAAAAAGGTGGATGCAGACAGGTGATCTTTGGCCTGCTTCGGACCAAAAACCAGGAAAAATCCTCAGCGACTTAGTAGGGCCTCTTGTGAGGGGAGCCTGTCTGGCAGGCGCTATGCAACTCATACTTACCTGGCAGGGGAGATACCATGATCACTAAGGTGGTTCTCCCAGGGTGAGGCTCATCCATTGCACTTCGGGTGTGCTGACCCCTGCGATTTCCCCAAATGCGGGAAACTCGACTGCATAATTTGTGGTAGTGGGGGACTGCGTTCGCGCTTTCCCCTGATTTACTCTGGTGAAAAACAGTGCTTATTATTCAATGCTGACTATTACTAGTCAGAGATACTTGCTAGATCGATCGATCGAGCGAGCCAGCCATCAATTGACCTCTGGGTGGCCAAGAGGATTGGATACTCCTCTCTCCCTTATCAGCTGCCTTTGGTTTTGTGGCTTTCCTATGTGATGCTTTATCTGAATGTTAGTGCAGAGTGTAACGTAAAGTGTAGGACCTGTGCCTTTGCTGTACTATGTTGTGCTACTTTGAGCCTGTTTCAAAGATATTGATTGATTGATTGATTGGGCTGGTTGACGGTATACTGTATGCTTGTGATTTGACCACTGATTGTTAACAAAGCTGTTTTCAATCCAAAAAGGTGGATGCAGACAGGTGATCTTTGGCCTGCTTCGGACCAAAAACCAGGAAAAATCCTCAGCGACTTAGTAGGGCCTCTTGTGAGGGGAGCCTGTCTGGCAGGCGCTATGCAACTCATACTTACCTGGCAGGGGAGATACCATGATCACTAAGGTGGTTCTCCCAGGGTGAGGCTCATCCATTGCACTTCGGGTGTGCTGACCCCTGCGATTTCCCCAAATGCGGGAAACTCGACTGCATAATTTGTGGTAGTGGGGGACTGCGTTCGCGCTTTCCCCTGATTTACTCTGGTGAAAAACAGTGCTTATTATTCAATGCTGACTATTACTAGTCAGAGATACTTGCTAGATCGATCGATCGAGCGAGCCAGCCATCAATTGACCTCTGGGTGGCCAAGAGGATTGGATACTCCTCTCTCCCTTATCAGCTGCCTTTGGTTTTGTGGCTTTCCTATGTGATGCTTTATCTCAATGTTAGTGCAGAGTGTAACGTAAAGTGTAGGACCTGTGCCTTTGCTGTACTATGTTGTGCTACTTTGAGCCTGTGTCAAAGATATTGATTGATTGGGCTGGTTGACGGTATACTGTATGCTTGTGATTTGACCACTGATTGTTAACAAAGCTGCTTTCAATCCAAAAAGGTGGATGCAGACAGGTGATCTTTGGCCTGCTTCGGACCAAAAACCAGGAAAAATCCTCAGCGACTTAGTAGGGCCTCTTGTGAGGGGAGCCTGTCTGGCAGGCGCTATGCAACTCATACTTACCTGGCAGGGGAGATACCATGATCACTAAGGTGGTTCTCCCAGGGTGAGGCTCATCCATTGCACTTCGGGTGTGCTGACCCCTGCGATTTCCCCAAATGCGGGAAACTCGACTGCATAATTTGTGGTAGTGGGGGACTGCGTTCGCGCTTTCCCCTGATTTACTCTGGTGAAAAACAGTGCTTATTATTCAATGCTGACTATTACTAGTCAGAGATACTTGCTAGATCGATCGATCGAGCGAGCCAGCCATCAATTGACCTCTGGGTGGCCAAGAGGATTGGATACTCCTCTCTCCCTTATCAGCTGCCTTTGGTTTTGTGGCTTTCCTATGTGATGCTTTATCTCAATGTTAGTGCAGAGTGTAACGTAAAGTGTAGGACCTGTGCCTTTGCTGTACTATGTTGTGCTACTTTGAGCCTGTGTCAAAGATATTGATTGATTGGGCTGGTTGACGGTATACTGTATGCTTGTGATTTGACCACTGATTGTTAACAAAGCTGCTTTCAATCCAAAAAGGTGGATGCAGACAGGTGATCTTTGGCCTGCTTCGGACCAAAAACCAGGAAAAATCCTCAGCGACTTAGTAGGGCCTCTTGTGAGGGGAGCCTGTCTGGCAGGCGCTATGCAACTCATACTTACCTGGCAGGGGAGATACCATGATCATTAAGGTGGTTCTCCCAGGGTGAGGCTCATCCATTGCACTTCGGGTGTGCTGACCCCTGCGATTTCCCCAAATGCGGGAAACTCGACTGCATAATTTGTGGTAGTGGGGGACTGCGTTTGTGCTTTCCCCTGATTTACTCTGGTGAAAAACAGTGCTTATTATTCAATGCTGACTATTACTAGTCAGAGATACTTGCTAGATCGAGCGAGCCAGCCATCAATTGACCTCTGGGTGGCCAAGAGGATTGGATACTCCTCTCTCCCTTATCAGCTGCCTTTGGTTTTGTGGCTTTCCTATGTGATGCTTTATCTCAATGTTAGTGCAGAGTGTAACGTAAAGTGTAGGACCTGTGCCTTTGCTGTACTATGTTGTGCTACTTTGAGCCTGTTTCAAAGATATTGATTGATTGATTGATTGGGCTGGTTGACGGTATACTGTATGCTTGTGATTTGACCACTGATTGTTAACAAAGCTGTTTTCAATCCAAAAAGGTGGATGCAGACAGGTGATCTTTGGCCTGCTTCGGACCAAAAACCAGGAAAAATCCTCAGCGACTTAGTAGGGCCTCTTGTGAGGGGAGCCTGTCTGGCAGGCGCTATGCAACTCATACTTACCTGGCAGGGGAGATACCATGATCACTAAGGTGGTTCTCCCAGGGTGAGGCTCATCCATTGCACTTCGGGTGTGCTGACCCCTGCGATTTCCCCAAATGCGGGAAACTCGACTGCATAATTTGTGGTAGTGGGGGACTGCGTTCGCGCTTTCCCCTGATTTACTCTGGTGAAAAACAGTGCTTATTATTCAATGCTGACTATTACTAGTCAGAGATACTTGCTAGATCGATCGATCGATCGAGCGAGCCAGCCATCAATTGACCTCTGGGTGGCCAAGAGGATTGGATACTCCTCTCTCCCTTATCAGCTGCCTTTGGTTTTGTGGCTTTCCTATGTGATGCTTTATCTCAATGTTAGTGCAGAGTGTAACGTAAAGTGTAGGACCTGTGCCTTTGCTGTACTATGTTGTGCTACTTTGAGCCTGTGTCAAAGATATTGATTGATTGGGCTGGTTGACGGTATACTGTATGCTTGTGATTTGACCACTGATTGTTAACAAAGCTGCTTTCAATCCAAAAAGGTGGATGCAGACAGGTGATCTTTGGCCTGCTTCGGACCAAAAACCAGGAAAAATCCTCAGCGACTTAGTAGGGCCTCTTGTGAGGGGAGCCTGTCTGGCAGGCGCTATGCAACTCATACTTACCTGGCAGGGGAGATACCATGATCATTAAGGTGGTTCTCCCAGGGTGAGGCTCATCCATTGCACTTCGGGTGTGCTGACCCCTGCGATTTCCCCAAATGCGGGAAACTCGACTGCATAATTTGTGGTAGTGGGGGACTGCGTTTGCGCTTTCCCCTGATTTACTCTGGTGAAAAACAGTGCTTATTATTCAATGCTGACTATTACTAGTCAGAGATACTTGCTAGATCGAGCGAGCCAGCCATCAATTGACCTCTGGGTGGCCAAGAGGATTGGATACTCCTCTCTCCCTTATCAGCTGCCTTTGGTTTTGTGGCTTTCCTATGTGATGCTTTATCTGAATGTTAGTGCAGAGTGTAACGTAAAGTGTAGGACCTGTGCCTTTGCTGTACTATGTTGTGCTACTTTGAGCCTGTTTCAAAGATATTGATTGATTGATTGATTGGGCTGGTTGACGGTATACTGTATGCTTGTGATTTGACCACTGATTGTTAACAAAGCTGTTTTCAATCCAAAAAGGTGGATGCAGACAGGTGATCTTTGGCCTGCTTCGGACCAAAAACCAGGAAAAATCCTCAGCGACTTAGTAGGGCCTCTTGTGAGGGGAGCCTGTCTGGCAGGCGCTATGCAACTCATACTTACCTGGCAGGGGAGATACCATGATCACTAAGGTGGTTCTCCCAGGGTGAGGCTCATCCATTGCACTTCGGGTGTGCTGACCCCTGCGATTTCCCCAAATGCGGGAAACTCGACTGCATAATTTGTGGTAGTGGGGGACTGCGTTTGCGCTTTCCCCTGATTTACTCTGGTGAAAAACAGTGCTTATTATTCAATGCTGACTATTACTAGTCAGAGATACTTGCTAGATCGATCGATCGAGCGAGCCAGCCATCAATTGACCTCTGGGTGGCCAAGAGGATTGGATACTCCTCTCTCCCTTATCAGCTGCCTTTGGTTTTGTGGCTTTCCTATGTGATGCTTTATCTGAATGTTAGTGCAGAGTGTAACGTAAAGTGTAGGACCTGTGCCTTTGCTGTACTATGTTGTGCTACTTTGAGCCTGTTTCAAAGATATTGATTGATTGATTGATTGGGCTGGTTGACGGTATACTGTATGCTTGTGATTTGACCACTGATTGTTAACAAAGCTGTTTTCAATCCAAAAAGGTGGATGCAGACAGGTGATCTTTGGCCTGCTTCGGACCAAAAACCAGGAAAAATCCTCAGCGACTTAGTAGGGCCTCTTGTGAGGGGAGCCTGTCTGGCAGGCGCTATGCAACTCATACTTACCTGGCAGGGGAGATACCATGATCACTAAGGTGGTTCTCCCAGGGTGAGGCTCATCCATTGCACTTCGGGTGTGCTGACCCCTGCGATTTCCCCAAATGCGGGAAACTCGACTGCATAATTTGTGGTAGTGGGGGACTGCGTTCGCGCTTTCCCCTGATTTACTCTGGTGAAAAACAGTGCTTATTATTCAATGCTGACTATTACTAGTCAGAGATACTTGCTAGATCGATCGATCGAGCGAGCCAGCCATCAATTGACCTCTGGGTGGCCAAGAGGATTGGATACTCCTCTCTCCCTTATCAGCTGCCTTTGGTTTTGTGGCTTTCCTATGTGATGCTTTATCTCAATGTTAGTGCAGAGTGTAACGTAAAGTGTAGGACCTGTGCCTTTGCTGTACTATGTTGTGCTACTTTGAGCCTGTGTCAAAGATATTGATTGATTGGGCTGGTTGACGGTATACTGTATGCTTGTGATTTGACCACTGATTGTTAACAAAGCTGCTTTCAATCCAAAAAGGTGGATGCAGACAGGTGATCTTTGGCCTGCTTCGGACCAAAAACCAGGAAAAATCCTCAGCGACTTAGTAGGGCCTCTTGTGAGGGGAGCCTGTCTGGCAGGCGCTATGCAACTCATACTTACCTGGCAGGGGAGATACCATGATCACTAAGGTGGTTCTCCCAGGGTGAGGCTCATCCATTGCACTTCGGGTGTGCTGACCCCTGCGATTTCCCCAAATGCGGGAAACTCGACTGCATAATTTGTGGTAGTGGGGGACTGCGTTCGCGCTTTCCCCTGATTTACTCTGGTGAAAAACAGTGCTTATTATTCAATGCTGACTATTACTAGTCAGAGATACTTGCTAGATCGATCGATCGAGCGAGCCAGCCATCAATTGACCTCTGGGTGGCCAAGAGGATTGGATACTCCTCTCTCCCTTATCAGCTGCCTTTGGTTTTGTGGCTTTCCTATGTGATGCTTTATCTCAATGTTAGTGCAGAGTGTAACGTAAAGTGTAGGACCTGTGCCTTTGCTGTACTATGTTGTGCTACTTTGAGCCTGTGTCAAAGATATTGATTGATTGGGCTGGTTGACGGTATACTGTATGCTTGTGATTTGACCACTGATTGTTAACAAAGCTGCTTTCAATCCAAAAAGGTGGATGCAGACAGGTGATCTTTGGCCTGCTTCGGACCAAAAACCAGGAAAAATCCTCAGCGACTTAGTAGGGCCTCTTGTGAGGGGAGCCTGTCTGGCAGGCGCTATGCAACTCATACTTACCTGGCAGGGGAGATACCATGATCACTAAGGTGGTTCTCCCAGGGTGAGGCTCATCCATTGCACTTCGGGTGTGCTGACCCCTGCGATTTCCCCAAATGCGGGAAACTCGACTGCATAATTTGTGGTAGTGGGGGACTGCGTTCGCGCTTTCCCCTGATTTACTCTGGTGAAAAACAGTGCTTATTATTCAATGCTGACTATTACTAGTCAGAGATACTTGCTAGATCGATCGATCGAGCGAGCCAGCCATCAATTGACCTCTGGGTGGCCAAGAGGATTGGATACTCCTCTCTCCCTTATCAGCTGCCTTTGGTTTTGTGGCTTTCCTATGTGATGCTTTATCTGAATGTTAGTGCAGAGTGTAACGTAAAGTGTAGGACCTGTGCCTTTGCTGTACTATGTTGTGCTACTTTGAGCCTGTTTCAAAGATATTGATTGATTGATTGATTGGGCTGGTTGACGGTATACTGTATGCTTGTGATTTGACCACTGATTGTTAACAAAGCTGTTTTCAATCCAAAAAGGTGGATGCAGACAGGTGATCTTTGGCCTGCTTCGGACCAAAAACCAGGAAAAATCCTCAGCGACTTAGTAGGGCCTCTTGTGAGGGGAGCCTGTCTGGCAGGCGCTATGCAACTCATACTTACCTGGCAGGGGAGATACCATGATCACTAAGGTGGTTCTCCCAGGGTGAGGCTCATCCATTGCACTTCGGGTGTGCTGACCCCTGCGATTTCCCCAAATGCGGGAAACTCGACTGCATAATTTGTGGTAGTGGGGGACTGCGTTCGCGCTTTCCCCTGATTTACTCTGGTGAAAAACAGTGCTTATTATTCAATGCTGACTATTACTAGTCAGAGATACTTGCTAGATCGATCGATCGATCGAGCGAGCCAGCCATCAATTGACCTCTGGGTGGCCAAGAGGATTGGATACTCCTCTCTCCCTTATCAGCTGCCTTTGGTTTTGTGGCTTTCCTATGTGATGCTTTATCTGAATGTTAGTGCAGAGTGTAACGTAAAGTGTAGGACCTGTGCCTTTGCTGTACTATGTTGTGCTACTTTGAGCCTGTTTCAAAGATATTGATTGATTGGGCTGGTTGACGGTATACTGTATGCTTGTGATTTGACCACTGATTGTTAACAAAGCTGTTTTCAATCCAAAAAGGTGGATGCAGACAGGTGATCTTTGGCCTGCTTCGGACCAAAAACCAGGAAAAATCCTCAGCGACTTAGTAGGGCCTCTTGTGAGGGGAGCCTGTCTGGCAGGCGCTATGCAACTCATACTTACCTGGCAGGGGAGATACCATGATCACTAAGGTGGTTCTCCCAGGGTGAGGCTCATCCATTGCACTTCGGGTGTGCTGACCCCTGCGATTTCCCCAAATGCGGTAAACTCGACTGCATAATTTGTGGTAGTGGGGGACTGCGTTCGCGCTTTCCCCTGATTTACTCTGGTGAAAAACAGTGCTTATTATTCAATGCTGACTGTTACTAGTCAGAGGTACTTGTATGCTTGTGATTTAACCACCGATTGTCAACAAAGCTGTTTTTCAATCCAAAATGTGGTATATTATCTCTTTATATTTAGCTGTATACGCAGCCTTTGTCTCCCCCTCGTGGATGAACAACAGTGTGATCAGTGAAGATTCTTTTTCTGCTGGGCTTCAAGAAGTCAGGGCATGGCGAGCCTTTCCCTAACCTAACCTATCCTTCCTCTCTGTCTCACAGGTGACGGCATGCAACTGTGGGGAATGCTTCATCGGCACGGCAATGCTCTGACCAGAAGCCGCCGCCCCATATGCTAATACCCTGGTTGCTGTGCATCTTGGAAGTGCTTAGACTTGAGCCTGTGTCTTATGGAATTTGGGGTGCCTGCACACCCCCGGCTCCGTACAATGAGGTGCATCCGTTTTTTGGCGCAGTTGGATGCAGACAGGTGATCTTTGGCCTGCTTCGGACCAAAAACCAGGAAAAATCCTCAGCGACTTAGTAGGGCCTCTTGTGAGGGGAGCCTGTCTGGCAGGCGCTATGCAACTCATACTTACCTGGCAGGGGAGATACCATGATCACTAAGGTGGTTCTCCCAGGGTGAGGCTCATCCATTGCACTTCGGGTGTGCTGACCCCTGCGATTTCCCCAAATGCGGGAAACTCGACTGCATAATTTGTGGTAGTGGGGGACTGCGTTCGCGCTTTCCCCTGATTTGCTCTGGTGAAAAACAGTGCTTATTATTCAATGCTGACTATTACTAGTCAGAGATACTTGCTAGATCGATCGATCGAGCCAGCCATCAATTGACCTCTGGGTGGCCAAGAGGATTGGATACTCCTCTCTCCCTTATCAGCTGCCTTTGGTTTTGTGGCTTTCCTATGTGATGCTTTATCTGAATGTTAGTGCAGAGTGTAACGTAAAGTGTAGGACCTGTGCCTTTGCTGTACTATGTTGTGCTACTTTGAGCCTGTTTCAAAGATATTGATTGATTGATTGATTGATTGGGCTGGTTGACGGTATACTGTATGCTTGTGATTTGACCACTGATTGTTAACAAAGCTGTTTTCAATCCAAAAAGGTGGATGCAGACAGGTGATCTTTGGCCTGCTTCGGACCAAAAACCAGGAAAAATCCTCAGCGACTTAGTAGGGCCTCTTGTGAGGGGAGCCTGTCTGGCAGGCGCTATGCAACTCATACTTACCTGGCAGGGGAGATACCATGATCACTAAGGTGGTTCTCCCAGGG
Organism: Rhinoderma darwinii; assembly: GCF_050947455.1. Classification (NCBI taxonomy): domain Eukaryota; kingdom Metazoa; phylum Chordata; class Amphibia; order Anura; family Rhinodermatidae; genus Rhinoderma; species Rhinoderma darwinii. The sequence continues at coordinate 39,730 of NW_027464085.1, forward strand.
TGAGGCTCATCCATTGCACTTCGGGTGTGCTGACCCCTGCGATTTCCCCAAATGCGGGAAACTCGACTGCATAATTTGTGGTAGTGGGGGACTGCGTTCGCGCTTTCCCCTGATTTACTCTGGTGAAAAACAGTGCTTATTATTCAATGCTGACTATTACTAGTCAGAGATACTTGCTAGATCGATCGATCGAGCGAGCCAGCCATCAATTGACCTCTGGGTGGCCAAGAGGATTGGATACTCCTCTCTCCCTTATCAGCTGCCTTTGGTTTTGTGGCTTTCCTATGTGATGCTTTATCTGAATGTTAGTGCAGAGTGTAACGTAAAGTGTAGGACCTGTGCCTTTGCTGTACTATGTTGTGCTACTTTGAGCCTGTTTCAAAGATATTGATTGATTGATTGATTGGGCTGGTTGACGGTATACTGTATGCTTGTGATTTGACCACTGATTGTTAACAAAGCTGTTTTCAATCCAAAAAGGTGGATGCAGACAGGTGATCTTTGGCCTGCTTCGGACCAAAAACCAGGAAAAATCCTCAGCGACTTAGTAGGGCCTCTTGTGAGGGGAGCCTGTCTGGCAGGCGCTATGCAACTCATACTTACCTGGCAGGGGAGATACCATGATCACTAAGGTGGTTCTCCCAGGGTGAGGCTCATCCATTGCACTTCGGGTGTGCTGACCCCTGCGATTTCCCCAAATGCGGGAAACTCGACTGCATAATTTGTGGTAGTGGGGGACTGCGTTCGCGCTTTCCCCTGATTTACTCTGGTGAAAAACAGTGCTTATTATTCAATGCTGACTATTACTAGTCAGAGATACTTGCTAGATCGATCGATCGAGCGAGCCAGCCATCAATTGACCTCTGGGTGGCCAAGAGGATTGGATACTCCTCTCTCCCTTATCAGCTGCCTTTGGTTTTGTGGCTTTCCTATGTGATGCTTTATCTGAATGTTAGTGCAGAGTGTAACGTAAAGTGTAGGACCTGTGCCTTTGCTGTACTATGTTGTGCTACTTTGAGCCTGTTTCAAAGATATTGATTGATTGATTGATTGGGCTGGTTGACGGTATACTGTATGCTTGTGATTTGACCACTGATTGTTAACAAAGCTGTTTTCAATCCAAAAAGGTGGATGCAGACAGGTGATCTTTGGCCTGCTTCGGACCAAAAACCAGGAAAAATCCTCAGCGACTTAGTAGGGCCTCTTGTGAGGGGAGCCTGTCTGGCAGGCGCTATGCAACTCATACTTACCTGGCAGGGGAGATACCATGATCACTAAGGTGGTTCTCCCAGGGTGAGGCTCATCCATTGCACTTCGGGTGTGCTGACCCCTGCGATTTCCCCAAATGCGGGAAACTCGACTGCATAATTTGTGGTAGTGGGGGACTGCGTTCGCGCTTTCCCCTGATTTACTCTGGTGAAAAACAGTGCTTATTATTCAATGCTGACTATTACTAGTCAGAGATACTTGCTAGATCGATCGATCGAGCGAGCCAGCCATCAATTGACCTCTGGGTGGCCAAGAGGATTGGATACTCCTCTCTCCCTTATCAGCTGCCTTTGGTTTTGTGGCTTTCCTATGTGATGCTTTATCTGAATGTTAGTGCAGAGTGTAACGTAAAGTGTAGGACCTGTGCCTTTGCTGTACTATGTTGTGCTACTTTGAGCCTGTTTCAAAGATATTGATTGATTGATTGATTGGGCTGGTTGACGGTATACTGTATGCTTGTGATTTGACCACTGATTGTTAACAAAGCTGTTTTCAATCCAAAAAGGTGGATGCAGACAGGTGATCTTTGGCCTGCTTCGGACCAAAAACCAGGAAAAATCCTCAGCGACTTAGTAGGGCCTCTTGTGAGGGGAGCCTGTCTGGCAGGCGCTATGCAACTCATACTTACCTGGCAGGGGAGATACCATGATCACTAAGGTGGTTCTCCCAGGGTGAGGCTCATCCATTGCACTTCGGGTGTGCTGACCCCTGCGATTTCCCCAAATGCGGGAAACTCGACTGCATAATTTGTGGTAGTGGGGGACTGCGTTCGCGCTTTCCCCTGATTTACTCTGGTGAAAAACAGTGCTTATTATTCAATGCTGACTATTACTAGTCAGAGATACTTGCTAGATCGATCGATCGATCGAGCGAGCCAGCCATCAATTGACCTCTGGGTGGCCAAGAGGATTGGATACTCCTCTCTCCCTTATCAGCTGCCTTTGGTTTTGTGGCTTTCCTATGTGATGCTTTATCTGAATGTTAGTGCAGAGTGTAACGTAAAGTGTAGGACCTGTGCCTTTGCTGTACTATGTTGTGCTACTTTGAGCCTGTTTCAAAGATATTGATTGATTGATTGATTGGGCTGGTTGACGGTATACTGTATGCTTGTGATTTGACCACTGATTGTTAACAAAGCTGTTTTCAATCCAAAAAGGTGGATGCAGACAGGTGATCTTTGGCCTGCTTCGGACCAAAAACCAGGAAAAATCCTCAGCGACTTAGTAGGGCCTCTTGTGAGGGGAGCCTGTCTGGCAGGCGCTATGCAACTCATACTTACCTGGCAGGGGAGATACCATGATCACTAAGGTGGTTCTCCCAGGGTGAGGCTCATCCATTGCACTTCGGGTGTGCTGACCCCTGCGATTTCCCCAAATGCGGGAAACTCGACTGCATAATTTGTGGTAGTGGGGGACTGCGTTCGCGCTTTCCCCTGATTTACTCTGGTGAAAAACAGTGCTTATTATTCAATGCTGACTGTTACTAGTCAGAGGTACTTGTATGCTTGTGATTTAACCACCGATTGTCAACAAAGCTGTTTTTCAATCCAAAATGTGGTATATTATCTCTTTATATTTAGCTGTATACGCAGCCTTTGTCTCCCCCTCGTGGATGAACAACAGTGTGATCAGTGAAGATTCTTTTTCTGCTGGGCTTCAAGAAGTCAGGGCATGGCGAGCCTTTCCCTAACCTAACCTATCCTTCCTCTCTGTCTCACAGGTGACGGCATGCAACTGTGGGGAATGCTTCATCGGCACGGCAATGCTCTGACCAGAAGCCGCCGCCCCATATGCTAATACCCTGGTTGCTGTGCATCTTGGAAGTGCTTAGACTTGAGCCTGTGTCTTATGGAATTTGGGGTGCCTGCACACCCCCGGCTCCGTACAATGAGGTGCATCCGTTTTTTGGCGCAGTTGGATGCAGACAGGTGATCTTTGGCCTGCTTCGGACCAAAAACCAGGAAAAATCCTCAGCGACTTAGTAGGGCCTCTTGTGAGGGGAGCCTGTCTGGCAGGCGCTATGCAACTCATACTTACCTGGCAGGGGAGATACCATGATCACTAAGGTGGTTCTCCCAGGGTGAGGCTCATCCATTGCACTTCGGGTGTGCTGACCCCTGCGATTTCCCCAAATGCGGGAAACTCGACTGCATAATTTGTGGTAGTGGGGGACTGCGTTCGCGCTTTCCCCTGATTTACTCTGGTGAAAAACAGTGCTTATTATTCAATGCTGACTATTACTAGTCAGAGATACTTGCTAGATCGATCGATCGAGCGAGCCAGCCATCAATTGACCTCTGGGTGGCCAAGAGGATTGGATACTCCTCTCTCCCTTATCAGCTGCCTTTGGTTTTGTGGCTTTCCTATGTGATGCTTTATCTGAATGTTAGTGCAGAGTGTAACGTAAAGTGTAGGACCTGTGCCTTTGCTGTACTATGTTGTGCTACTTTGAGCCTGTTTCAAAGATATTGATTGATTGATTGATTGGGCTGGTTGACGGTATACTGTATGCTTGTGATTTGACCACTGATTGTTAACAAAGCTGTTTTCAATCCAAAAAGGTGGATGCAGACAGGTGATCTTTGGCCTGCTTCGGACCAAAAACCAGGAAAAATCCTCAGCGACTTAGTAGGGCCTCTTGTGAGGGGAGCCTGTCTGGCAGGCGCTATGCAACTCATACTTACCTGGCAGGGGAGATACCATGATCACTAAGGTGGTTCTCCCAGGGTGAGGCTCATCCATTGCACTTCGGGTGTGCTGACCCCTGCGATTTCCCCAAATGCGGGAAACTCGACTGCATAATTTGTGGTAGTGGGGGACTGCGTTCGCGCTTTCCCCTGATTTACTCTGGTGAAAAACAGTGCTTATTATTCAATGCTGACTATTACTAGTCAGAGATACTTGCTAGATCGATCGATCGAGCGAGCCAGCCATCAATTGACCTCTGGGTGGCCAAGAGGATTGGATACTCCTCTCTCCCTTATCAGCTGCCTTTGGTTTTGTGGCTTTCCTATGTGATGCTTTATCTGAATGTTAGTGCAGAGTGTAACGTAAAGTGTAGGACCTGTGCCTTTGCTGTACTATGTTGTGCTACTTTGAGCCTGTTTCAAAGATATTGATTGATTGATTGATTGGGCTGGTTGACGGTATACTGTATGCTTGTGATTTGACCACTGATTGTTAACAAAGCTGTTTTCAATCCAAAAAGGTGGATGCAGACAGGTGATCTTTGGCCTGCTTCGGACCAAAAACCAGGAAAAATCCTCAGCGACTTAGTAGGGCCTCTTGTGAGGGGAGCCTGTCTGGCAGGCGCTATGCAACTCATACTTACCTGGCAGGGGAGATACCATGATCACTAAGGTGGTTCTCCCAGGGTGAGGCTCATCCATTGCACTTCGGGTGTGCTGACCCCTGCGATTTCCCCAAATGCGGGAAACTCGACTGCATAATTTGTGGTAGTGGGGGACTGCGTTCGCGCTTTCCCCTGATTTACTCTGGTGAAAAACAGTGCTTATTATTCAATGCTGACTATTACTAGTCAGAGATACTTGCTAGATCGATCGATCGAGCGAGCCAGCCATCAATTGACCTCTGGGTGGCCAAGAGGATTGGATACTCCTCTCTCCCTTATCAGCTGCCTTTGGTTTTGTGGCTTTCCTATGTGATGCTTTATCTGAATGTTAGTGCAGAGTGTAACGTAAAGTGTAGGACCTGTGCCTTTGCTGTACTATGTTGTGCTACTTTGAGCCTGTTTCAAAGATATTGATTGATTGATTGATTGGGCTGGTTGACGGTATACTGTATGCTTGTGATTTGACCACTGATTGTTAACAAAGCTGTTTTCAATCCAAAAAGGTGGATGCAGACAGGTGATCTTTGGCCTGCTTCGGACCAAAAACCAGGAAAAATCCTCAGCGACTTAGTAGGGCCTCTTGTGAGGGGAGCCTGTCTGGCAGGCGCTATGCAACTCATACTTACCTGGCAGGGGAGATACCATGATCACTAAGGTGGTTCTCCCAGGGTGAGGCTCATCCATTGCACTTCGGGTGTGCTGACCCCTGCGATTTCCCCAAATGCGGGAAACTCGACTGCATAATTTGTGGTAGTGGGGGACTGCGTTCGCGCTTTCCCCTGATTTACTCTGGTGAAAAACAGTGCTTATTATTCAATGCTGACTATTACTAGTCAGAGATACTTGCTAGATCGATCGATCGAGCGAGCCAGCCATCAATTGACCTCTGGGTGGCCAAGAGGATTGGATACTCCTCTCTCCCTTATCAGCTGCCTTTGGTTTTGTGGCTTTCCTATGTGATGCTTTATCTGAATGTTAGTGCAGAGTGTAACGTAAAGTGTAGGACCTGTGCCTTTGCTGTACTATGTTGTGCTACTTTGAGCCTGTTTCAAAGATATTGATTGATTGATTGATTGGGCTGGTTGACGGTATACTGTATGCTTGTGATTTGACCACTGATTGTTAACAAAGCTGTTTTCAATCCAAAAAGGTGGATGCAGACAGGTGATCTTTGGCCTGCTTCGGACCAAAAACCAGGAAAAATCCTCAGCGACTTAGTAGGGCCTCTTGTGAGGGGAGCCTGTCTGGCAGGCGCTATGCAACTCATACTTACCTGGCAGGGGAGATACCATGATCACTAAGGTGGTTCTCCCAGGGTGAGGCTCATCCATTGCACTTCGGGTGTGCTGACCCCTGCGATTTCCCCAAATGCGGGAAACTCGACTGCATAATTTGTGGTAGTGGGGGACTGCGTTCGCGCTTTCCCCTGATTTACTCTGGTGAAAAACAGTGCTTATTATTCAATGCTGACTATTACTAGTCAGAGATACTTGCTAGATCGATCGATCGATCGAGCGAGCCAGCCATCAATTGACCTCTGGGTGGCCAAGAGGATTGGATACTCCTCTCTCCCTTATCAGCTGCCTTTGGTTTTGTGGCTTTCCTATGTGATGCTTTATCTGAATGTTAGTGCAGAGTGTAACGTAAAGTGTAGGACCTGTGCCTTTGCTGTACTATGTTGTGCTACTTTGAGCCTGTTTCAAAGATATTGATTGATTGATTGATTGGGCTGGTTGACGGTATACTGTATGCTTGTGATTTGACCACTGATTGTTAACAAAGCTGTTTTCAATCCAAAAAGGTGGATGCAGACAGGTGATCTTTGGCCTGCTTCGGACCAAAAACCAGGAAAAATCCTCAGCGACTTAGTAGGGCCTCTTGTGAGGGGAGCCTGTCTGGCAGGCGCTATGCAACTCATACTTACCTGGCAGGGGAGATACCATGATCACTAAGGTGGTTCTCCCAGGGTGAGGCTCATCCATTGCACTTCGGGTGTGCTGACCCCTGCGATTTCCCCAAATGCGGGAAACTCGACTGCATAATTTGTGGTAGTGGGGGACTGCGTTCGCGCTTTCCCCTGATTTACTCTGGTGAAAAACAGTGCTTATTATTCAATGCTGACTGTTACTAGTCAGAGGTACTTGTATGCTTGTGATTTAACCACCGATTGTCAACAAAGCTGTTTTTCAATCCAAAATGTGGTATATTATCTCTTTATATTTAGCTGTATACGCAGCCTTTGTCTCCCCCTCGTGGATGAACAACAGTGTGATCAGTGAAGATTCTTTTTCTGCTGGGCTTCAAGAAGTCAGGGCATGGCGAGCCTTTCCCTAACCTAACCTATCCTTCCTCTCTGTCTCACAGGTGACGGCATGCAACTGTGGGGAATGCTTCATCGGCACGGCAATGCTCTGACCAGAAGCCGCCGCCCCATATGCTAATACCCTGGTTGCTGTGCATCTTGGAAGTGCTTAGACTTGAGCCTGTGTCTTATGGAATTTGGGGTGCCTGCACACCCCCGGCTCCGTACAATGAGGTGCATCCGTTTTTTGGCGCAGTTGGATGCAGACAGGTGATCTTTGGCCTGCTTCGGACCAAAAACCAGGAAAAATCCTCAGCGACTTAGTAGGGCCTCTTGTGAGGGGAGCCTGTCTGGCAGGCGCTATGCAACTCATACTTACCTGGCAGGGGAGATACCATGATCACTAAGGTGGTTCTCCCAGGGTGAGGCTCATCCATTGCACTTCGGGTGTGCTGACCCCTGCGATTTCCCCAAATGCGGGAAACTCGACTGCATAATTTGTGGTAGTGGGGGACTGCGTTCGCGCTTTCCCCTGATTTACTCTGGTGAAAAACAGTGCTTATTATTCAATGCTGACTATTACTAGTCAGAGATACTTGCTAGATCGATTGATCGAGCGAGCCAGCCATCAATTGACCTCTGGGTGGCCAAGAGGATTGGATACTCCTCTCTCCCTTATCAGCTGCCTTTGGTTTTGTGGCTTTCCTATGTGATGCTTTATCTGAATGTTAGTGCAGAGTGTAACGTAAAGTGTAGGACCTGTGCCTTTGCTGTACTATGTTGTGCTACTTTGAGCCTGTTTCAAAGATATTGATTGATTGATTGATTGGGCTGGTTGACGGTATACTGTATGCTTGTGATTTGACCACTGATTGTTAACAAAGCTGTTTTCAATCCAAAAAGGTGGATGCAGACAGGTGATCTTTGGCCTGCTTCGGACCAAAAACCAGGAAAAATCCTCAGCGACTTAGTAGGGCCTCTTGTGAGGGGAGCCTGTCTGGCAGGCGCTATGCAACTCATACTTACCTGGCAGGGGAGATACCATGATCACTAAGGTGGTTCTCCCAGGGTGAGGCTCATCCATTGCACTTCGGGTGTGCTGACCCCTGCGATTTCCCCAAATGCGGGAAACTCGACTGCATAATTTGTGGTAGTGGGGGACTGCGTTCGCGCTTTCCCCTGATTTACTCTGGTGAAAAACAGTGCTTATTATTCAATGCTGACTATTACTAGTCAGAGATACTTGCTAGATCGATCGATCGAGCGAGCCAGCCATCAATTGACCTCTGGGTGGCCAAGAGGATTGGATACTCCTCTCTCCCTTATCAGCTGCCTTTGGTTTTGTGGCTTTCCTATGTGATGCTTTATCTGAATGTTAGTGCAGAGTGTAACGTAAAGTGTAGGACCTGTGCCTTTGCTGTACTATGTTGTGCTACTTTGAGCCTGTTTCAAAGATATTGATTGATTGATTGATTGGGCTGGTTGACGGTATACTGTATGCTTGTGATTTGACCACTGATTGTTAACAAAGCTGTTTTCAATCCAAAAAGGTGGATGCAGACAGGTGATCTTTGGCCTGCTTCGGACCAAAAACCAGGAAAAATCCTCAGCGACTTAGTAGGGCCTCTTGTGAGGGGAGCCTGTCTGGCAGGCGCTATGCAACTCATACTTACCTGGCAGGGGAGATACCATGATCACTAAGGTGGTTCTCCCAGGGTGAGGCTCATCCATAGCACTTCGGGTGTGCTGACCCCTGCGATTTCCCCAAATGCGGGAAACTCGACTGCATAATTTGTGGTAGTGGGGGACTGCGTTCGCGCTTTCCCCTGATTTACTCTGGTGAAAAACAGTGCTTATTATTCAATGCTGACTATTACTAGTCAGAGATACTTGCTAGATCGATCGATCGAGCGAGCCAGCCATCAATTGACCTCTGGGTGGCCAAGAGGATTGGATACTCCTCTCTCCCTTATCAGCTGCCTTTGGTTTTGTGGCTTTCCTATGTGATGCTTTATCTGAATGTTAGTGCAGAGTGTAACGTAAAGTGTAGGACCTGTGCCTTTGCTGTACTATGTTGTGCTACTTTGAGCCTGTTTCAAAGATATTGATTGATTGATTGATTGGGCTGGTTGACGGTATACTGTATGCTTGTGATTTGACCACTGATTGTTAACAAAGCTGTTTTCAATCCAAAAAGGTGGATGCAGACAGGTGATCTTTGGCCTGCTTCGGACCAAAAACCAGGAAAAATCCTCAGCGACTTAGTAGGGCCTCTTGTGAGGGGAGCCTGTCTGGCAGGCGCTATGCAACTCATACTTACCTGGCAGGGGAGATACCATGATCACTAAGGTGGTTCTCCCAGGGTGAGGCTCATCCATTGCACTTCGGGTGTGCTGACCCCTGCGATTTCCCCAAATGCGGGAAACTCGACTGCATAATTTGTGGTAGTGGGGGACTGCGTTCGCGCTTTCCCCTGATTTACTCTGGTGAAAAACAGTGCTTATTATTCAATGCTGACTGTTACTAGTCAGAGGTACTTGTATGCTTGTGATTTAACCACCGATTGTCAACAAAGCTGTTTTTCAATCCAAAATGTGGTATATTATCTCTTTATATTTAGCTGTATACGCAGCCTTTGTCTCCCCCTCGTGGATGAACAACAGTGTGATCAGTGAAGATTCTTTTTCTGCTGGGCTTCAAGAAGTCAGGGCATGGCGAGCCTTTCCCTAACCTAACCTATCCTTCCTCTCTGTCTCACAGGTGACGGCATGCAACTGTGGGGAATGCTTCATCGGCACGGCAATGCTCTGACCAGAAGCCGCCGCCCCATATGCTAATACCCTGGTTGCTGTGCATCTTGGAAGTGCTTAGACTTGAGCCTGTGTCTTATGGAATTTGGGGTGCCTGCACACCCCCGGCTCCGTACAATGAGGTGCATCCGTTTTTTGGCGCAGTTGGATGCAGACAGGTGATCTTTGGCCTGCTTCGGACCAAAAACCAGGAAAAATCCTCAGCGACTTAGTAGGGCCTCTTGTGAGGGGAGCCTGTCTGGCAGGCGCTATGCAACTCATACTTACCTGGCAGGGGAGATACCATGATCACTAAGGTGGTTCTCCCAGGGTGAGGCTCATCCATTGCACTTCGGGTGTGCTGACCCCTGCGATTTCCCCAAATGCGGGAAACTCGACTGCATAATTTGTGGTAGTGGGGGACTGCGTTCGCGCTTTCCCCTGATTTACTCTGGTGAAAAACAGTGCTTATTATTCAATGCTGACTATTACTAGTCAGAGATACTTGCTAGATCGATCGATCGATCGAGCGAGCCAGCCATCAATTGACCTCTGGGTGGCCAAGAGGATTGGATACTCCTCTCTCCCTTATCAGCTGCCTTTGGTTTTGTGGCTTTCCTATGTGATGCTTTATCTGAATGTTAGTGCAGAGTGTAACGTAAAGTGTAGGACCTGTGCCTTTGCTGTACTATGTTGTGCTACTTTGAGCCTGTTTCAAAGATATTGATTGATTGATTGATTGGGCTGGTTGACGGTATACTGTATGCTTGTGATTTGACCACTGATTGTTAACAAAGCTGTTTTCAATCCAAAAAGGTGGATGCAGACAGGTGATCTTTGGCCTGCTTCGGACCAAAAACCAGGAAAAATCCTCAGCGACTTAGTAGGGCCTCTTGTGAGGGGAGCCTGTCTGGCAGGCGCTATGCAACTCATACTTACCTGGCAGGGGAGATACCATGATCACTAAGGTGGTTCTCCCAGGGTGAGGCTCATCCATTGCACTTCGGGTGTGCTGACCCCTGCGATTTCCCCAAATGCGGGAAACTCGACTGCATAATTTGTGGTAGTGGGGGACTGCGTTCGCGCTTTCCCCTGATTTACTCTGGTGAAAAACAGTGCTTATTATTCAATGCTGACTATTACTAGTCAGAGATACTTGCTAGATCGATCGATCGAGCGAGCCAGCCATCAATTGACCTCTGGGTGGCCAAGAGGATTGGATACTCCTCTCTCCCTTATCAGCTGCCTTTGGTTTTGTGGCTTTCCTATGTGATGCTTTATCTGAATGTTAGTGCAGAGTGTAACGTAAAGTGTAGGACCTGTGCCTTTGCTGTACTATGTTGTGCTACTTTGAGCCTGTTTCAAAGATATTGATTGATTGATTGATTGGGCTGGTTGACGGTATACTGTATGCTTGTGATTTGACCACTGATTGTTAACAAAGCTGTTTTCAATCCAAAAAGGTGGATGCAGACAGGTGATCTTTGGCCTGCTTCGGACCAAAAACCAGGAAAAATCCTCAGCGACTTAGTAGGGCCTCTTGTGAGGGGAGCCTGTCTGGCAGGCGCTATGCAACTCATACTTACCTGGCAGGGGAGATACCATGATCACTAAGGTGGTTCTCCCAGGGTGAGGCTCATCCATTGCACTTCGGGTGTGCTGACCCCTGCGATTTCCCCAAATGCGGGAAACTCGACTGCATAATTTGTGGTAGTGGGGGACTGCGTTCGCGCTTTCCCCTGATTTACTCTGGTGAAAAACAGTGCTTATTATTCAATGCTGACTATTACTAGTCAGAGATACTTGCTAGATCGATCGATCGAGCGAGCCAGCCATCAATTGACCTCTGGGTGGCCAAGAGGATTGGATACTCCTCTCTCCCTTATCAGCTGCCTTTGGTTTTGTGGCTTTCCTATGTGATGCTTTATCTGAATGTTAGTGCAGAGTGTAACGTAAAGTGTAGGACCTGTGCCTTTGCTGTACTATGTTGTGCTACTTTGAGCCTGTTTCAAAGATATTGATTGATTGATTGATTGGGCTGGTTGACGGTATACTGTATGCTTGTGATTTGACCACTGATTGTTAACAAAGCTGTTTTCAATCCAAAAAGGTGGATGCAGACAGGTGATCTTTGGCCTGCTTCGGACCAAAAACCAGGAAAAATCCTCAGCGACTTAGTAGGGCCTCTTGTGAGGGGAGCCTGTCTGGCAGGCGCTATGCAACTCATACTTACCTGGCAGGGGAGATACCATGATCACTAAGGTGGTTCTCCCAGGGTGAGGCTCATCCATTGCACTTCGGGTGTGCTGACCCCTGCGATTTCCCCAAATGCGGGAAACTCGACTGCATAATTTGTGGTAGTGGGGGACTGCGTTCGCGCTTTCCCCTGATTTACTCTGGTGAAAAACAGTGCTTATTATTCAATGCTGACTATTACTAGTCAGAGATACTTGCTAGATCGATCGATCGATCGAGCGAGCCAGCCATCAATTGACCTCTGGGTGGCCAAGAGGATTGGATACTCCTCTCTCCCTTATCAGCTGCCTTTGGTTTTGTGGCTTTCCTATGTGATGCTTTATCTGAATGTTAGTGCAGAGTGTAACGTAAAGTGTAGGACCTGTGCCTTTGCTGTACTATGTTGTGCTACTTTGAGCCTGTTTCAAAGATATTGATTGATTGATTGATTGGGCTGGTTGACGGTATACTGTATGCTTGTGATTTGACCACTGATTGTTAACAAAGCTGTTTTCAATCCAAAAAGGTGGATGCAGACAGGTGATCTTTGGCCTGCTTCGGACCAAAAACCAGGAAAAATCCTCAGCGACTTAGTAGGGCCTCTTGTGAGGGGAGCCTGTCTGGCAGGCGCTATGCAACTCATACTTACCTGGCAGGGGAGATACCATGATCACTAAGGTGGTTCTCCCAGGGTGAGGCTCATCCATTGCACTTCGGGTGTGCTGACCCCTGCGATTTCCCCAAATGCGGGAAACTCGACTGCATAATTTGTGGTAGTGGGGGACTGCGTTCGCGCTTTCCCCTGATTTACTCTGGTGAAAAACAGTGCTTATTATTCAATGCTGACTGTTACTAGTCAGAGGTACTTGTATGCTTGTGATTTAACCACCGATTGTCAACAAAGCTGTTTTTCAATCCAAAATGTGGTATATTATCTCTTTATATTTAGCTGTATACGCAGCCTTTGTCTCCCCCTCGTGGATGAACAACAGTGTGATCAGTGAAGATTCTTTTTCTGCTGGGCTTCAAGAAGTCAGGGCATGGCGAGCCTTTCCCTAACCTAACCTATCCTTCCTCTCTGTCTCACAGGTGACGGCATGCAACTGTGGGGAATGCTTCATCGGCACGGCAATGCTCTGACCAGAAGCCGCCGCCCCATATGCTAATACCCTGGTTGCTGTGCATCTTGGAAGTGCTTAGACTTGAGCCTGTGTCTTATGGAATTTGGGGTGCCTGCACACCCCCGGCTCCGTACAATGAGGTGCATCCGTTTTTTGGCGCAGTTGGATGCAGACAGGTGATCTTTGGCCTGCTTCGGACCAAAAACCAGGAAAAATCCTCAGCGACTTAGTAGGGCCTCTTGTGAGGGGAGCCTGTCTGGCAGGCGCTATGCAACTCATACTTACCTGGCAGGGGAGATACCATGATCACTAAGGTGGTTCTCCCAGGGTGAGGCTCATCCATTGCACTTCGGGTGTGCTGACCCCTGCGATTTCCCCAAATGCGGGAAACTCGACTGCATAATTTGTGGTAGTGGGGGACTGCGTTCGCGCTTTCCCCTGATTTACTCTGGTGAAAAACAGTGCTTATTATTCAATGCTGACTATTACTAGTCAGAGATACTTGCTAGATCGATCGATCGCGAGCCAGCCATCAATTGACCTCTGGGTGGCCAAGAGGATTGGATACTCCTCTCTCCCTTATCAGCTGCCTTTGGTTTTGTGGCTTTCCTATGTGATGCTTTATCTGAATGTTAGTGCAGAGTGTAACGTAAAGTGTAGGACCTGTGCCTTTGCTGTACTATGTTGTGCTACTTTGAGCCTGTTTCAAAGATATTGATTGATTGATTGATTGGGCTGGTTGACGGTATACTGTATGCTTGTGATTTGACCACTGATTGTTAACAAAGCTGTTTTCAATCCAAAAAGGTGGATGCAGACAGGTGATCTTTGGCCTGCTTCGGACCAAAAACCAGGAAAAATCCTCAGCGACTTAGTAGGGCCTCTTGTGAGGGGAGCCTGTCTGGCAGGCGCTATGCAACTCATACTTACCTGGCAGGGGAGATACCATGATCACTAAGGTGGTTCTCCCAGGGTGAGGCTCATCCATTGCACTTCGGGTGTGCTGACCCCTGCGATTTCCCCAAATGCGGGAAACTCGACTGCATAATTTGTGGTAGTGGGGGACTGCGTTCGCGCTTTCCCCTGATTTACTCTGGTGAAAAACAGTGCTTATTATTCAATGCTGACTATTACTAGTCAGAGATACTTGCTAGATCGATCGATCGATCGAGCGAGCCAGCCATCAATTGACCTCTGGGTGGCCAAGAGGATTGGATACTCCTCTCTCCCTTATCAGCTGCCTTTGGTTTTGTGGCTTTCCTATGTGATGCTTTATCTGAATGTTAGTGCAGAGTGTAACGTAAAGTGTAGGACCTGTGCCTTTGCTGTACTATGTTGTGCTACTTTGAGCCTGTTTCAAAGATATTGATTGATTGATTGATTGGGCTGGTTGACGGTATACTGTATGCTTGTGATTTGACCACTGATTGTTAACAAAGCTGTTTTCAATCCAAAAAGGTGGATGCAGACAGGTGATCTTTGGCCTGCTTCGGACCAAAAACCAGGAAAAATCCTCAGCGACTTAGTAGGGCCTCTTGTGAGGGGAGCCTGTCTGGCAGGCGCTATGCAACTCATACTTACCTGGCAGGGGAGATACCATGATCACTAAGGTGGTTCTCCCAGGGTGAGGCTCATCCATTGCACTTCGGGTGTGCTGACCCCTGCGATTTCCCCAAATGCGGGAAACTCGACTGCATAATTTGTGGTAGTGGGGGACTGCGTTCGCGCTTTCCCCTGATTTACTCTGGTGAAAAACAGTGCTTATTATTCAATGCTGACTATTACTAGTCAGAGATACTTGCTAGATCGATCGATCGATCGAGCGAGCCAGCCATCAATTGACCTCTGGGTGGCCAAGAGGATTGGATACTCCTCTCTCCCTTATCAGCTGCCTTTGGTTTTGTGGCTTTCCTATGTGATGCTTTATCTGAATGTTAGTGCAGAGTGTAACGTAAAGTGTAGGACCTGTGCCTTTGCTGTACTATGTTGTGCTACTTTGAGCCTGTTTCAAAGATATTGATTGATTGATTGATTGGGCTGGTTGACGGTATACTGTATGCTTGTGATTTGACCACTGATTGTTAACAAAGCTGTTTTCAATCCAAAAAGGTGGATGCAGACAGGTGATCTTTGGCCTGCTTCGGACCAAAAACCAGGAAAAATCCTCAGCGACTTAGTAGGGCCTCTTGTGAGGGGAGCCTGTCTGGCAGGCGCTATGCAACTCATACTTACCTGGCAGGGGAGATACCATGATCACTAAGGTGGTTCTCCCAGGGTGAGGCTCATCCATTGCACTTCGGGTGTGCTGACCCCTGCGATTTCCCCAAATGCGGGAAACTCGACTGCATAATTTGTGGTAGTGGGGGACTGCGTTCGCGCTTTCCCCTGATTTACTCTGGTGAAAAACAGTGCTTATTATTCAATGCTGACTATTACTAGTCAGAGATACTTGCTAGATCGATCGATCGAGCGAGCCAGCCATCAATTGACCTCTGGGTGGCCAAGAGGATTGGATACTCCTCTCTCCCTTATCAGCTGCCTTTGGTTTTGTGGCTTTCCTATGTGATGCTTTATCTGAATGTTAGTGCAGAGTGTAACGTAAAGTGTAGGACCTGTGCCTTTGCTGTACTATGTTGTGCTACTTTGAGCCTGTTTCAAAGATATTGATTGATTGATTGATTGGGCTGGTTGACGGTATACTGTATGCTTGTGATTTGACCACTGATTGTTAACAAAGCTGTTTTCAATCCAAAAAGGTGGATGCAGACAGGTGATCTTTGGCCTGCTTCGGACCAAAAACCAGGAAAAATCCTCAGCGACTTAGTAGGGCCTCTTGTGAGGGGAGCCTGTCTGGCAGGCGCTATGCAACTCATACTTACCTGGCAGGGGAGATACCATGATCACTAAGGTGGTTCTCCCAGGGTGAGGCTCATCCATTGCACTTCGGGTGTGCTGACCCCTGCGATTTCCCCAAATGCGGGAAACTCGACTGCATAATTTGTGGTAGTGGGGGACTGCGTTCGCGCTTTCCCCTGATTTACTCTGGTGAAAAACAGTGCTTATTATTCAATGCTGACTATTACTAGTCAGAGATACTTGCTAGATCGATCGATCGATCGAGCGAGCCAGCCATCAATTGACCTCTGGGTGGCCAAGAGGATTGGATACTCCTCTCTCCCTTATCAGCTGCCTTTGGTTTTGTGGCTTTCCTATGTGATGCTTTATCTGAATGTTAGTGCAGAGTGTAACGTAAAGTGTAGGACCTGTGCCTTTGCTGTACTATGTTGTGCTACTTTGAGCCTGTTTCAAAGATATTGATTGATTGATTGATTGGGCTGGTTGACGGTATACTGTATGCTTGTGATTTGACCACTGATTGTTAACAAAGCTGTTTTCAATCCAAAAAGGTGGATGCAGACAGGTGATCTTTGGCCTGCTTCGGACCAAAAACCAGGAAAAATCCTCAGCGACTTAGTAGGGCCTCTTGTGAGGGGAGCCTGTCTGGCAGGCGCTATGCAACTCATACTTACCTGGCAGGGGAGATACCATGATCACTAAGGTGGTTCTCCCAGGGTGAGGCTCATCCATTGCACTTCGGGTGTGCTGACCCCTGCGATTTCCCCAAATGCGGGAAACTCGACTGCATAATTTGTGGTAGTGGGGGACTGCGTTCGCGCTTTCCCCTGATTTACTCTGGTGAAAAACAGTGCTTATTATTCAATGCTGACTGTTACTAGTCAGAGGTACTTGTATGCTTGTGATTTAACCACCGATTGTCAACAAAGCTGTTTTTCAATCCAAAATGTGGTATATTATCTCTTTATATTTAGCTGTATACGCAGCCTTTGTCTCCCCCTCGTGGATGAACAACAGTGTGATCAGTGAAGATTCTTTTTCTGCTGGGCTTCAAGAAGTCAGGGCATGGCGAGCCTTTCCCTAACCTAACCTATCCTTCCTCTCTGTCTCACAGGTGACGGCATGCAACTGTGGGGAATGCTTCATCGGCACGGCAATGCTCTGACCAGAAGCCGCCGCCCCATATGCTAATACCCTGGTTGCTGTGCATCTTGGAAGTGCTTAGACTTGAGCCTGTGTCTTATGGAATTTGGGGTGCCTGCACACCCCCGGCTCCGTACAATGAGGTGCATCCGTTTTTTGGCGCAGTTGGATGCAGACAGGTGATCTTTGGCCTGCTTCGGACCAAAAACCAGGAAAAATCCTCAGCGACTTAGTAGGGCCTCTTGTGAGGGGAGCCTGTCTGGCAGGCGCTATGCAACTCATACTTACCTGGCAGGGGAGATACCATGATCACTAAGGTGGTTCTCCCAGGGTGAGGCTCATCCATTGCACTTCGGGTGTGCTGACCCCTGCGATTTCCCCAAATGCGGGAAACTCGACTGCATAATTTGTGGTAGTGGGGGACTGCGTTCGCGCTTTCCCCTGATTTACTCTGGTGAAAAACAGTGCTTATTATTCAATGCTGACTATTACTAGTCAGAGATACTTGCTAGATCGATCGATCGAGCGAGCCAGCCATCAATTGACCTCTGGGTGGCCAAGAGGATTGGATACTCCTCTCTCCCTTATCAGCTGCCTTTGGTTTTGTGGCTTTCCTATGTGATGCTTTATCTGAATGTTAGTGCAGAGTGTAACGTAAAGTGTAGGACCTGTGCCTTTGCTGTACTATGTTGTGCTACTTTGAGCCTGTTTCAAAGATATTGATTGATTGATTGATTGGGCTGGTTGACGGTATACTGTATGCTTGTGATTTGACCACTGATTGTTAACAAAGCTGTTTTCAATCCAAAAAGGTGGATGCAGACAGGTGATCTTTGGCCTGCTTCGGACCAAAAACCAGGAAAAATCCTCAGCGACTTAGTAGGGCCTCTTGTGAGGGGAGCCTGTCTGGCAGGCGCTATGCAACTCATACTTACCTGGCAGGGGAGATACCATGATCACTAAGGTGGTTCTCCCAGGGTGAGGCTCATCCATTGCACTTCGGGTGTGCTGACCCCTGCGATTTCCCCAAATGCGGGAAACTCGACTGCATAATTTGTGGTAGTGGGGGACTGCGTTCGCGCTTTCCCCTGATTTACTCTGGTGAAAAACAGTGCTTATTATTCAATGCTGACTATTACTAGTCAGAGATACTTGCTAGATCGATCGATCGAGCGAGCCAGCCATCAATTGACCTCTGGGTGGCCAAGAGGATTGGATACTCCTCTCTCCCTTATCAGCTGCCTTTGGTTTTGTGGCTTTCCTATGTGATGCTTTATCTGAATGTTAGTGCAGAGTGTAACGTAAAGTGTAGGACCTGTGCCTTTGCTGTACTATGTTGTGCTACTTTGAGCCTGTTTCAAAGATATTGATTGATTGATTGATTGGGCTGGTTGACGGTATACTGTATGCTTGTGATTTGACCACTGATTGTTAACAAAGCTGTTTTCAATCCAAAAAGGTGGATGCAGACAGGTGATCTTTGGCCTGCTTCGGACCAAAAACCAGGAAAAATCCTCAGCGACTTAGTAGGGCCTCTTGTGAGGGGAGCCTGTCTGGCAGGCGCTATGCAACTCATACTTACCTGGCAGGGGAGATACCATGATCACTAAGGTGGTTCTCCCAGGGTGAGGCTCATCCATTGCACTTCGGGTGTGCTGACCCCTGCGATTTCCCCAAATGCGGGAAACTCGACTGCATAATTTGTGGTAGTGGGGGACTGCGTTCGCGCTTTCCCCTGATTTACTCTGGTGAAAAACAGTGCTTATTATTCAATGCTGACTATTACTAGTCAGAGATACTTGCTAGATCGATCGATCGATCGAGCGAGCCAGCCATCAATTGACCTCTGGGTGGCCAAGAGGATTGGATACTCCTCTCTCCCTTATCAGCTGCCTTTGGTTTTGTGGCTTTCCTATGTGATGCTTTATCTGAATGTTAGTGCAGAGTGTAACGTAAAGTGTAGGACCTGTGCCTTTGCTGTACTATGTTGTGCTACTTTGAGCCTGTTTCAAAGATATTGATTGATTGATTGATTGGGCTGGTTGACGGTATACTGTATGCTTGTGATTTGACCACTGATTGTTAACAAAGCTGTTTTCAATCCAAAAAGGTGGATGCAGACAGGTGATCTTTGGCCTGCTTCGGACCAAAAACCAGGAAAAATCCTCAGCGACTTAGTAGGGCCTCTTGTGAGGGGAGCCTGTCTGGCAGGCGCTATGCAACTCATACTTACCTGGCAGGGGAGATACCATGATCACTAAGGTGGTTCTCCCAGGGTGAGGCTCATCCATTGCACTTCGGGTGTGCTGACCCCTGCGATTTCCCCAAATGCGGGAAACTCGACTGCATAATTTGTGGTAGTGGGGGACTGCGTTCGCGCTTTCCCCTGATTTACTCTGGTGAAAAACAGTGCTTATTATTCAATGCTGACTATTACTAGTCAGAGATACTTGCTAGATCGATCGATCGAGCGAGCCAGCCATCAATTGACCTCTGGGTGGCCAAGAGGATTGGATACTCCTCTCTCCCTTACTTATCAGCTGCCTTTGGTTTTGTGGCTTTCCTATGTGATGCTTTATCTGAATGTTAGTGCAGAGTGTAACGTAAAGTGTAGGACCTGTGCCTTTGCTGTACTATGTTGTGCTACTTTGAGCCTGTTTCAAAGATATTGATTGATTGATTGATTGGGCTGGTTGACGGTATACTGTATGCTTGTGATTTGACCACTGATTGTTAACAAAGCTGTTTTCAATCCAAAAAGGTGGATGCAGACAGGTGATCTTTGGCCTGCTTCGGACCAAAAACCAGGAAAAATCCTCAGCGACTTAGTAGGGCCTCTTGTGAGGGGAGCCTGTCTGGCAGGCGCTATGCAACTCATACTTACCTGGCAGGGGAGATACCATGATCACTAAGGTGGTTCTCCCAGGGTGAGGCTCATCCATTGCACTTCGGGTGTGCTGACCCCTGCGATTTCCCCAAATGCGGGAAACTCGACTGCATAATTTGTGGTAGTGGGGGACTGCGTTCGCGCTTTCCCCTGATTTACTCTGGTGAAAAACAGTGCTTATTATTCAATGCTGACTATTACTAGTCAGAGATACTTGCTAGATCGATCGATCGAGCGAGCCAGCCATCAATTGACCTCTGGGTGGCCAAGAGGATTGGATACTCCTCTCTCCCTTATCAGCTGCCTTTGGTTTTGTGGCTTTCCTATGTGATGCTTTATCTGAATGTTAGTGCAGAGTGTAACGTAAAGTGTAGGACCTGTGCCTTTGCTGTACTATGTTGTGCTACTTTGAGCCTGTTTCAAAGATATTGATTGATTGATTGATTGGGCTGGTTGACGGTATACTGTATGCTTGTGATTTGACCACTGATTGTTAACAAAGCTGTTTTCAATCCAAAAAGGTGGATGCAGACAGGTGATCTTTGGCCTGCTTCGGACCAAAAACCAGGAAAAATCCTCAGCGACTTAGTAGGGCCTCTTGTGAGGGGAGCCTGTCTGGCAGGCGCTATGCAACTCATACTTACCTGGCAGGGGAGATACCATGATCACTAAGGTGGTTCTCCCAGGGTGAGGCTCATCCATTGCACTTCGGGTGTGCTGACCCCTGCGATTTCCCCAAATGCGGGAAACTCGACTGCATAATTTGTGGTAGTGGGGGACTGCGTTCGCGCTTTCCCCTGATTTACTCTGGTGAAAAACAGTGCTTATTATTCAATGCTGACTATTACTAGTCAGAGATACTTGCTAGATCGATCGATCGATCGAGCGAGCCAGCCATCAATTGACCTCTGGGTGGCCAAGAGGATTGGATACTCCTCTCTCCCTTATCAGCTGCCTTTGGTTTTGTGGCTTTCCTATGTGATGCTTTATCTGAATGTTAGTGCAGAGTGTAACGTAAAGTGTAGGACCTGTGCCTTTGCTGTACTATGTTGTGCTACTTTGAGCCTGTTTCAAAGATATTGATTGATTGATTGATTGGGCTGGTTGACGGTATACTGTATGCTTGTGATTTGACCACTGATTGTTAACAAAGCTGTTTTCAATCCAAAAAGGTGGATGCAGACAGGTGATCTTTGGCCTGCTTCGGACCAAAAACCAGGAAAAATCCTCAGCGACTTAGTAGGGCCTCTTGTGAGGGGAGCCTGTCTGGCAGGCGCTATGCAACTCATACTTACCTGGCAGGGGAGATACCATGATCACTAAGGTGGTTCTCCCAGGGTGAGGCTCATCCATTGCACTTCGGGTGTGCTGACCCCTGCGATTTCCCCAAATGCGGGAAACTCGACTGCATAATTTGTGGTAGTGGGGGACTGCGTTCGCGCTTTCCCCTGATTTACTCTGGTGAAAAACAGTGCTTATTATTCAATGCTGACTATTACTAGTCAGAGATACTTGCTAGATCGATCGATCGATCGAGCGAGCCAGCCATCAATTGACCTCTGGGTGGCCAAGAGGATTGGATACTCCTCTCTCCCTTATCAGCTGCCTTTGGTTTTGTGGCTTTCCTATGTGATGCTTTATCTGAATGTTAGTGCAGAGTGTAACGTAAAGTGTAGGACCTGTGCCTTTGCTGTACTATGTTGTGCTACTTTGAGCCTGTTTCAAAGATATTGATTGATTGATTGATTGGGCTGGTTGACGGTATACTGTATGCTTGTGATTTGACCACTGATTGTTAACAAAGCTGTTTTCAATCCAAAAAGGTGGATGCAGACAGGTGATCTTTGGCCTGCTTCGGACCAAAAACCAGGAAAAATCCTCAGCGACTTAGTAGGGCCTCTTGTGAGGGGAGCCTGTCTGGCAGGCGCTATGCAACTCATACTTACCTGGCAGGGGAGATACCATGATCACTAAGGTGGTTCTCCCAGGGTGAGGCTCATCCATTGCACTTCGGGTGTGCTGACCCCTGCGATTTCCCCAAATGCGGGAAACTCGACTGCATAATTTGTGGTAGTGGGGGACTGCGTTCGCGCTTTCCCCTGATTTACTCTGGTGAAAAACAGTGCTTATTATTCAATGCTGACTATTACTAGTCAGAGATACTTGCTAGATCGATCGATCGAGCGAGCCAGCCATCAATTGACCTCTGGGTGGCCAAGAGGATTGGATACTCCTCTCTCCCTTATCAGCTGCCTTTGGTTTTGTGGCTTTCCTATGTGATGCTTTATCTGAATGTTAGTGCAGAGTGTAACGTAAAGTGTAGGACCTGTGCCTTTGCTGTACTATGTTGTGCTACTTTGAGCCTGTTTCAAAGATATTGATTGATTGATTGATTGGGCTGGTTGACGGTATACTGTATGCTTGTGATTTGACCACTGATTGTTAACAAAGCTGTTTTCAATCCAAAAAGGTGGATGCAGACAGGTGATCTTTGGCCTGCTTCGGACCAAAAACCAGGAAAAATCCTCAGCGACTTAGTAGGGCCTCTTGTGAGGGGAGCCTGTCTGGCAGGCGCTATGCAACTCATACTTACCTGGCAGGGGAGATACCATGATCACTAAGGTGGTTCTCCCAGGGTGAGGCTCATCCATTGCACTTCGGGTGTGCTGACCCCTGCGATTTCCCCAAATGCGGGAAACTCGACTGCATAATTTGTGGTAGTGGGGGACTGCGTTCGCGCTTTCCCCTGATTTACTCTGGTGAAAAACAGTGCTTATTATTCAATGCTGACTATTACTAGTCAGAGATACTTGCTAGATCGATCGATCGATCGAGCGAGCCAGCCATCAATTGACCTCTGGGTGGCCAAGAGGATTGGATACTCCTCTCTCCCTTATCAGCTGCCTTTGGTTTTGTGGCTTTCCTATGTGATGCTTTATCTGAATGTTAGTGCAGAGTGTAACGTAAAGTGTAGGACCTGTGCCTTTGCTGTACTATGTTGTGCTACTTTGAGCCTGTTTCAAAGATATTGATTGATTGATTGATTGGGCTGGTTGACGGTATACTGTATGCTTGTGATTTGACCACTGATTGTTAACAAAGCTGTTTTCAATCCAAAAAGGTGGATGCAGACAGGTGATCTTTGGCCTGCTTCGGACCAAAAACCAGGAAAAATCCTCAGCGACTTAGTAGGGCCTCTTGTGAGGGGAGCCTGTCTGGCAGGCGCTATGCAACTCATACTTACCTGGCAGGGGAGATACCATGATCACTAAGGTGGTTCTCCCAGGGTGAGGCTCATCCATTGCACTTCGGGTGTGCTGACCCCTGCGATTTCCCCAAATGCGGGAAACTCGACTGCATAATTTGTGGTAGTGGGGGACTGCGTTCGCGCTTTCCCCTGATTTACTCTGGTGAAAAACAGTGCTTATTATTCAATGCTGACTGTTACTAGTCAGAGGTACTTGTATGCTTGTGATTTAACCACCGATTGTCAACAAAGCTGTTTTTCAATCCAAAATGTGGTATATTATCTCTTTATATTTAGCTGTATACGCAGCCTTTGTCTCCCCCTCGTGGATGAACAACAGTGTGATCAGTGAAGATTCTTTTTCTGCTGGGCTTCAAGAAGTCAGGGCATGGCGAGCCTTTCCCTAACCTAACCTATCCTTCCTCTCTGTCTCACAGGTGACGGCATGCAACTGTGGGGAATGCTTCATCGGCACGGCAATGCTCTGACCAGAAGCCGCCGCCCCATATGCTAATACCCTGGTTGCTGTGCATCTTGGAAGTGCTTAGACTTGAGCCTGTGTCTTATGGAATTTGGGGTGCCTGCACACCCCCGGCTCCGTACAATGAGGTGCATCCGTTTTTTGGCGCAGTTGGATGCAGACAGGTGATCTTTGGCCTGCTTCGGACCAAAAACCAGGAAAAATCCTCAGCGACTTAGTAGGGCCTCTTGTGAGGGGAGCCTGTCTGGCAGGCGCTATGCAACTCATACTTACCTGGCAGGGGAGATACCATGATCACTAAGGTGGTTCTCCCAGGGTGAGGCTCATCCATTGCACTTCGGGTGTGCTGACCCCTGCGATTTCCCCAAATGCGGGAAACTCGACTGCATAATTTGTGGTAGTGGGGGACTGCGTTCGCGCTTTCCCCTGATTTACTCTGGTGAAAAACAGTGCTTATTATTCAATGCTGACTATTACTAGTCAGAGATACTTGCTAGATCGATCGATCGAGCGAGCCAGCCATCAATTGACCTCTGGGTGGCCAAGAGGATTGGATACTCCTCTCTCCCTTATCAGCTGCCTTTGGTTTTGTGGCTTTCCTATGTGATGCTTTATCTGAATGTTAGTGCAGAGTGTAACGTAAAGTGTAGGACCTGTGCCTTTGCTGTACTATGTTGTGCTACTTTGAGCCTGTTTCAAAGATATTGATTGATTGATTGATTGGGCTGGTTGACGGTATACTGTATGCTTGTGATTTGACCACTGATTGTTAACAAAGCTGTTTTCAATCCAAAAAGGTGGATGCAGACAGGTGATCTTTGGCCTGCTTCGGACCAAAAACCAGGAAAAATCCTCAGCGACTTAGTAGGGCCTCTTGTGAGGGGAGCCTGTCTGGCAGGCGCTATGCAACTCATACTTACCTGGCAGGGGAGATACCATGATCACTAAGGTGGTTCTCCCAGGGTGAGGCTCATCCATTGCACTTCGGGTGTGCTGACCCCTGCGATTTCCCCAAATGCGGGAAACTCGACTGCATAATTTGTGGTAGTGGGGGACTGCGTTCGCGCTTTCCCCTGATTTACTCTGGTGAAAAACAGTGCTTATTATTCAATGCTGACTATTACTAGTCAGAGATACTTGCTAGATCGATCGATCGAGCGAGCCAGCCATCAATTGACCTCTGGGTGGCCAAGAGGATTGGATACTCCTCTCTCCCTTATCAGCTGCCTTTGGTTTTGTGGCTTTCCTATGTGATGCTTTATCTGAATGTTAGTGCAGAGTGTAACGTAAAGTGTAGGACCTGTGCCTTTGCTGTACTATGTTGTGCTACTTTGAGCCTGTTTCAAAGATATTGATTGATTGATTGATTGGGCTGGTTGACGGTATACTGTATGCTTGTGATTTGACCACTGATTGTTAACAAAGCTGTTTTCAATCCAAAAAGGTGGATGCAGACAGGTGATCTTTGGCCTGCTTCGGACCAAAAACCAGGAAAAATCCTCAGCGACTTAGTAGGGCCTCTTGTGAGGGGAGCCTGTCTGGCAGGCGCTATGCAACTCATACTTACCTGGCAGGGGAGATACCATGATCACTAAGGTGGTTCTCCCAGGGTGAGGCTCATCCATTGCACTTCGGGTGTGCTGACCCCTGCGATTTCCCCAAATGCGGGAAACTCGACTGCATAATTTGTGGTAGTGGGGGACTGCGTTCGCGCTTTCCCCTGATTTACTCTGGTGAAAAACAGTGCTTATTATTCAATGCTGACTATTACTAGTCAGAGATACTTGCTAGATCGATCGATCGAGCGAGCCAGCCATCAATTGACCTCTGGGTGGCCAAGAGGATTGGATACTCCTCTCTCCCTTATCAGCTGCCTTTGGTTTTGTGGCTTTCCTATGTGATGCTTTATCTGAATGTTAGTGCAGAGTGTAACGTAAAGTGTAGGACCTGTGCCTTTGCTGTACTATGTTGTGCTACTTTGAGCCTGTTTCAAAGATATTGATTGATTGATTGATTGGGCTGGTTGACGGTATACTGTATGCTTGTGATTTGACCACTGATTGTTAACAAAGCTGTTTTCAATCCAAAAAGGTGGATGCAGACAGGTGATCTTTGGCCTGCTTCGGACCAAAAACCAGGAAAAATCCTCAGCGACTTAGTAGGGCCTCTTGTGAGGGGAGCCTGTCTGGCAGGCGCTATGCAACTCATACTTACCTGGCAGGGGAGATACCATGATCACTAAGGTGGTTCTCCCAGGGTGAGGCTCATCCATTGCACTTTGGGTGTGCTGACCCCTGCGATTTCCCCAAATGCGGGAAACTCGACTGCATAATTTGTGGTAGTGGGGGACTGCGTTCGCGCTTTCCCCTGATTTACTCTGGTGAAAAACAGTGCTTATTATTCAATGCTGACTGTTACTAGTCAGAGGTACTTGTATGCTTGTGATTTAACCACCGATTGTCAACAAAGCTGTTTTTCAATCCAAAATGTGGTATATTATCTCTTTATATTTAGCTGTATACGCAGCCTTTGTCTCCCCCTCGTGGATGAACAACAGTGTGATCAGTGAAGATTCTTTTTCTGCTGGGCTTCAAGAAGTCAGGGCATGGCGAGCCTTTCCCTAACCTAACCTATCCTTCCTCTCTGTCTCACAGGTGACGGCATGCAACTGTGGGGAATGCTTCATCGGCACGGCAATGCTCTGACCAGAAGCCGCCGCCCCATATGCTAATACCCTGGTTGCTGTGCATCTTGGAAGTGCTTAGACTTGAGCCTGTGTCTTATGGAATTTGGGGTGCCTGCACACCCCCGGCTCCGTACAATGAGGTGCATCCGTTTTTTGGCGCAGTTGGATGCAGACAGGTGATCTTTGGCCTGCTTCGGACCAAAAACCAGGAAAAATCCTCAGCGACTTAGTAGGGCCTCTTGTGAGGGGAGCCTGTCTGGCAGGCGCTATGCAACTCATACTTACCTGGCAGGGGAGATACCATGATCACTAAGGTGGTTCTCCCAGGGTGAGGCTCATCCATTGCACTTCGGGTGTGCTGACCCCTGCGATTTCCCCAAATGCGGGAAACTCGACTGCATAATTTGTGGTAGTGGGGGACTGCGTTCGCGCTTTCCCCTGATTTACTCTGGTGAAAAACAGTGCTTATTATTCAATGCTGACTATTACTAGTCAGAGATACTTGCTAGATCGATCGATCGATCGAGCGAGCCAGCCATCAATTGACCTCTGGGTGGCCAAGAGGATTGGATACTCCTCTCTCCCTTATCAGCTGCCTTTGGTTTTGTGGCTTTCCTATGTGATGCTTTATCTGAATGTTAGTGCAGAGTGTAACGTAAAGTGTAGGACCTGTGCCTTTGCTGTACTATGTTGTGCTACTTTGAGCCTGTTTCAAAGATATTGATTGATTGATTGATTGGGCTGGTTGACGGTATACTGTATGCTTGTGATTTGACCACTGATTGTTAACAAAGCTGTTTTCAATCCAAAAAGGTGGATGCAGACAGGTGATCTTTGGCCTGCTTCGGACCAAAAACCAGGAAAAATCCTCAGCGACTTAGTAGGGCCTCTTGTGAGGGGAGCCTGTCTGGCAGGCGCTATGCAACTCATACTTACCTGGCAGGGGAGATACCATGATCACTAAGGTGGTTCTCCCAGGGTGAGGCTCATCCATTGCACTTCGGGTGTGCTGACCCCTGCGATTTCCCCAAATGCGGGAAACTCGACTGCATAATTTGTGGTAGTGGGGGACTGCGTTCGCGCTTTCCCCTGATTTACTCTGGTGAAAAACAGTGCTTATTATTCAATGCTGACTATTACTAGTCAGAGATACTTGCTAGATCGATCGATCGAGCGAGCCAGCCATCAATTGACCTCTGGGTGGCCAAGAGGATTGGATACTCCTCTCTCCCTTATCAGCTGCCTTTGGTTTTGTGGCTTTCCTATGTGATGCTTTATCTGAATGTTAGTGCAGAGTGTAACGTAAAGTGTAGGACCTGTGCCTTTGCTGTACTATGTTGTGCTACTTTGAGCCTGTTTCAAAGATATTGATTGATTGATTGATTGGGCTGGTTGACGGTATACTGTATGCTTGTGATTTGACCACTGATTGTTAACAAAGCTGTTTTCAATCCAAAAAGGTGGATGCAGACAGGTGATCTTTGGCCTGCTTCGGACCAAAAACCAGGAAAAATCCTCAGCGACTTAGTAGGGCCTCTTGTGAGGGGAGCCTGTCTGGCAGGCGCTATGCAACTCATACTTACCTGGCAGGGGAGATACCATGATCACTAAGGTGGTTCTCCCAGGGTGAGGCTCATCCATTGCACTTCGGGTGTGCTGACCCCTGCGATTTCCCCAAATGCGGGAAACTCGACTGCATAATTTGTGGTAGTGGGGGACTGCGTTCGCGCTTTCCCCTGATTTACTCTGGTGAAAAACAGTGCTTATTATTCAATGCTGACTATTACTAGTCAGAGATACTTGCTAGATCGATCGATCGAGCGAGCCAGCCATCAATTGACCTCTGGGTGGCCAAGAGGATTGGATACTCCTCTCTCCCTTATCAGCTGCCTTTGGTTTTGTGGCTTTCCTATGTGATGCTTTATCTGAATGTTAGTGCAGAGTGTAACGTAAAGTGTAGGACCTGTGCCTTTGCTGTACTATGTTGTGCTACTTTGAGCCTGTTTCAAAGATATTGATTGATTGATTGATTGGGCTGGTTGACGGTATACTGTATGCTTGTGATTTGACCACTGATTGTTAACAAAGCTGTTTTCAATCCAAAAAGGTGGATGCAGACAGGTGATCTTTGGCCTGCTTCGGACCAAAAACCAGGAAAAATCCTCAGCGACTTAGTAGGGCCTCTTGTGAGGGGAGCCTGTCTGGCAGGCGCTATGCAACTCATACTTACCTGGCAGGGGAGATACCATGATCACTAAGGTGGTTCTCCCAGGGTGAGGCTCATCCATTGCACTTCGGGTGTGCTGACCCCTGCGATTTCCCCAAATGCGGGAAACTCGACTGCATAATTTGTGGTAGTGGGGGACTGCGTTCGCGCTTTCCCCTGATTTACTCTGGTGAAAAACAGTGCTTATTATTCAATGCTGACTGTTACTAGTCAGAGGTACTTGTATGCTTGTGATTTAACCACCGATTGTCAACAAAGCTGTTTTTCAATCCAAAATGTGGTATATTATCTCTTTATATTTAGCTGTATACGCAGCCTTTGTCTCCCCCTCGTGGATGAACAACAGTGTGATCAGTGAAGATTCTTTTTCTGCTGGGCTTCAAGAAGTCAGGGCATGGCGAGCCTTTCCCTAACCTAACCTATCCTTCCTCTCTGTCTCACAGGTGACGGCATGCAACTGTGGGGAATGCTTCATCGGCACGGCAATGCTCTGACCAGAAGCCGCCGCCCCATATGCTAATACCCTGGTTGCTGTGCATCTTGGAAGTGCTTAGACTTGAGCCTGTGTCTTATGGAATTTGGGGTGCCTGCACACCCCCGGCTCCGTACAATGAGGTGCATCCGTTTTTTGGCGCAGTTGGATGCAGACAGGTGATCTTTGGCCTGCTTCGGACCAAAAACCAGGAAAAATCCTCAGCGACTTAGTAGGGCCTCTTGTGAGGGGAGCCTGTCTGGCAGGCGCTATGCAACTCATACTTACCTGGCAGGGGAGATACCATGATCACTAAGGTGGTTCTCCCAGGGTGAGGCTCATCCATTGCACTTCGGGTGTGCTGACCCCTGCGATTTCCCCAAATGCGGGAAACTCGACTGCATAATTTGTGGTAGTGGGGGACTGCGTTCGCGCTTTCCCCTGATTTACTCTGGTGAAAAACAGTGCTTATTATTCAATGCTGACTATTACTAGTCAGAGATACTTGCTAGATCGATCGATCGATCGAGCGAGCCAGCCATCAATTGACCTCTGGGTGGCCAAGAGGATTGGATACTCCTCTCTCCCTTATCAGCTGCCTTTGGTTTTGTGGCTTTCCTATGTGATGCTTTATCTCAATGTTAGTGCAGAGTGTAACGTAAAGTGTAGGACCTGTGCCTTTGCTGTACTATGTTGTGCTACTTTGAGCCTGTTTCAAAGATATTGATTGATTGATTGATTGGGCTGGTTGACGGTATACTGTATGCTTGTGATTTGACCACTGATTGTTAACAAAGCTGTTTTCAATCCAAAAAGGTGGATGCAGACAGGTGATCTTTGGCCTGCTTCGGACCAAAAACCAGGAAAAATCCTCAGCGACTTAGTAGGGCCTCTTGTGAGGGGAGCCTGTCTGGCAGGCGCTATGCAACTCATACTTACCTGGCAGGGGAGATACCATGATCACTAAGGTGGTTCTCCCAGGGTGAGGCTCATCCATTGCACTTCGGGTGTGCTGACCCCTGCGATTTCCCCAAATGCGGGAAACTCGACTGCATAATTTGTGGTAGTGGGGGACTGCGTTCGCGCTTTCCCCTGATTTACTCTGGTGAAAAACAGTGCTTATTATTCAATGCTGACTATTACTAGTCAGAGATACTTGCTAGATCGATCGATCGAGCGAGCCAGCCATCAATTGACCTCTGGGTGGCCAAGAGGATTGGATACTCCTCTCTCCCTTATCAGCTGCCTTTGGTTTTGTGGCTTTCCTATGTGATGCTTTATCTGAATGTTAGTGCAGAGTGTAACGTAAAGTGTAGGACCTGTGCCTTTGCTGTACTATGTTGTGCTACTTTGAGCCTGTTTCAAAGATATTGATTGATTGATTGATTGGGCTGGTTGACGGTATACTGTATGCTTGTGATTTGACCACTGATTGTTAACAAAGCTGTTTTCAATCCAAAAAGGTGGATGCAGACAGGTGATCTTTGGCCTGCTTCGGACCAAAAACCAGGAAAAATCCTCAGCGACTTAGTAGGGCCTCTTGTGAGGGGAGCCTGTCTGGCAGGCGCTATGCAACTCATACTTACCTGGCAGGGGAGATACCATGATCACTAAGGTGGTTCTCCCAGGGTGAGGCTCATCCATTGCACTTCGGGTGTGCTGACCCCTGCGATTTCCCCAAATGCGGGAAACTCGACTGCATAATTTGTGGTAGTGGGGGACTGCGTTCGCGCTTTCCCCTGATTTACTCTGGTGAAAAACAGTGCTTATTATTCAATGCTGACTATTACTAGTCAGAGATACTTGCTAGATCGATCGATCGAGCGAGCCAGCCATCAATTGACCTCTGGGTGGCCAAGAGGATTGGATACTCCTCTCTCCCTTATCAGCTGCCTTTGGTTTTGTGGCTTTCCTATGTGATGCTTTATCTGAATGTTAGTGCAGAGTGTAACGTAAAGTGTAGGACCTGTGCCTTTGCTGTACTATGTTGTGCTACTTTGAGCCTGTTTCAAAGATATTGATTGATTGATTGATTGGGCTGGTTGACGGTATACTGTATGCTTGTGATTTGACCACTGATTGTTAACAAAGCTGTTTTCAATCCAAAAAGGTGGATGCAGACAGGTGATCTTTGGCCTGCTTCGGACCAAAAACCAGGAAAAATCCTCAGCGACTTAGTAGGGCCTCTTGTGAGGGGAGCCTGTCTGGCAGGCGCTATGCAACTCATACTTACCTGGCAGGGGAGATACCATGATCACTAAGGTGGTTCTCCCAGGGTGAGGCTCATCCATTGCACTTCGGGTGTGCTGACCCCTGCGATTTCCCCAAATGCGGGAAACTCGACTGCATAATTTGTGGTAGTGGGGGACTGCGTTCGCGCTTTCCCCTGATTTACTCTGGTGAAAAACAGTGCTTATTATTCAATGCTGACTATTACTAGTCAGAGATACTTGCTAGATCGATCGATCGAGCGAGCCAGCCATCAATTGACCTCTGGGTGGCCAAGAGGATTGGATACTCCTCTCTCCCTTATCAGCTGCCTTTGGTTTTGTGGCTTTCCTATGTGATGCTTTATCTGAATGTTAGTGCAGAGTGTAACGTAAAGTGTAGGACCTGTGCCTTTGCTGTACTATGTTGTGCTACTTTGAGCCTGTTTCAAAGATATTGATTGATTGATTGATTGGGCTGGTTGACGGTATACTGTATGCTTGTGATTTGACCACTGATTGTTAACAAAGCTGTTTTCAATCCAAAAAGGTGGATGCAGACAGGTGATCTTTGGCCTGCTTCGGACCAAAAACCAGGAAAAATCCTCAGCGACTTAGTAGGGCCTCTTGTGAGGGGAGCCTGTCTGGCAGGCGCTATGCAACTCATACTTACCTGGCAGGGGAGATACCATGATCACTAAGGTGGTTCTCCCAGGGTGAGGCTCATCCATTGCACTTCGGGTGTGCTGACCCCTGCGATTTCCCCAAATGCGGGAAACTCGACTGCATAATTTGTGGTAGTGGGGGACTGCGTTCGCGCTTTCCCCTGATTTACTCTGGTGAAAAACAGTGCTTATTATTCAATGCTGACTATTACTAGTCAGAGATACTTGCTAGATCGATCGATCGAGCGAGCCAGCCATCAATTGACCTCTGGGTGGCCAAGAGGATTGGATACTCCTCTCTCCCTTATCAGCTGCCTTTGGTTTTGTGGCTTTCCTATGTGATGCTTTATCTGAATGTTAGTGCAGAGTGTAACGTAAAGTGTAGGACCTGTGCCTTTGCTGTACTATGTTGTGCTACTTTGAGCCTGTTTCAAAGATATTGATTGATTGATTGATTGGGCTGGTTGACGGTATACTGTATGCTTGTGATTTGACCACTGATTGTTAACAAAGCTGTTTTCAATCCAAAAAGGTGGATGCAGACAGGTGATCTTTGGCCTGCTTCGGACCAAAAACCAGGAAAAATCCTCAGCGACTTAGTAGGGCCTCTTGTGAGGGGAGCCTGTCTGGCAGGCGCTATGCAACTCATACTTACCTGGCAGGGGAGATACCATGATCACTAAGGTGGTTCTCCCAGGGTGAGGCTCATCCATTGCACTTCGGGTGTGCTGACCCCTGCGATTTCCCCAAATGCGGGAAACTCGACTGCATAATTTGTGGTAGTGGGGGACTGCGTTCGCGCTTTCCCCTGATTTACTCTGGTGAAAAACAGTGCTTATTATTCAATGCTGACTGTTACTAGTCAGAGGTACTTGTATGCTTGTGATTTAACCACCGATTGTCAACAAAGCTGTTTTTCAATCCAAAATGTGGTATATTATCTCTTTATATTTAGCTGTATACGCAGCCTTTGTCTCCCCCTCGTGGATGAACAACAGTGTGATCAGTGAAGATTCTTTTTCTGCTGGGCTTCAAGAAGTCAGGGCATGGCGAGCCTTTCCCTAACCTAACCTATCCTTCCTCTCTGTCTCACAGGTGACGGCATGCAACTGTGGGGAATGCTTCATCGGCACGGCAATGCTCTGACCAGAAGCCGCCGCCCCATATGCTAATACCCTGGTTGCTGTGCATCTTGGAAGTGCTTAGACTTGAGCCTGTGTCTTATGGAATTTGGGGTGCCTGCACACCCCCGGCTCCGTACAATGAGGTGCATCCGTTTTTTGGCGCAGTTGGATGCAGACAGGTGATCTTTGGCCTGCTTCGGACCAAAAACCAGGAAAAATCCTCAGCGACTTAGTAGGGCCTCTTGTGAGGGGAGCCTGTCTGGCAGGCGCTATGCAACTCATACTTACCTGGCAGGGGAGATACCATGATCACTAAGGTGGTTCTCCCAGGGTGAGGCTCATCCATTGCACTTCGGGTGTGCTGACCCCTGCGATTTCCCCAAATGCGGGAAACTCGACTGCATAATTTGTGGTAGTGGGGGACTGCGTTCGCGCTTTCCCCTGATTTACTCTGGTGAAAAACAGTGCTTATTATTCAATGCTGACTATTACTAGTCAGAGATACTTGCTAGATCGATCGATCGATCGAGCGAGCCAGCCATCAATTGACCTCTGGGTGGCCAAGAGGATTGGATACTCCTCTCTCCCTTATCAGCTGCCTTTGGTTTTGTGGCTTTCCTATGTGATGCTTTATCTCAATGTTAGTGCAGAGTGTAACGTAAAGTGTAGGACCTGTGCCTTTGCTGTACTATGTTGTGCTACTTTGAGCCTGTTTCAAAGATATTGATTGATTGATTGATTGGGCTGGTTGACGGTATACTGTATGCTTGTGATTTGACCACTGATTGTTAACAAAGCTGTTTTCAATCCAAAAAGGTGGATGCAGACAGGTGATCTTTGGCCTGCTTCGGACCAAAAACCAGGAAAAATCCTCAGCGACTTAGTAGGGCCTCTTGTGAGGGGAGCCTGTCTGGCAGGCGCTATGCAACTCATACTTACCTGGCAGGGGAGATACCATGATCACTAAGGTGGTTCTCCCAGGGTGAGGCTCATCCATTGCACTTCGGGTGTGCTGACCCCTGCGATTTCCCCAAATGCGGGAAACTCGACTGCATAATTTGTGGTAGTGGGGGACTGCGTTCGCGCTTTCCCCTGATTTACTCTGGTGAAAAACAGTGCTTATTATTCAATGCTGACTATTACTAGTCAGAGATACTTGCTAGATCGATCGATCGATCGAGCGAGCCAGCCATCAATTGACCTCTGGGTGGCCAAGAGGATTGGATACTCCTCTCTCCCTTATCAGCTGCCTTTGGTTTTGTGGCTTTCCTATGTGATGCTTTATCTGAATGTTAGTGCAGAGTGTAACGTAAAGTGTAGGACCTGTGCCTTTGCTGTACTATGTTGTGCTACTTTGAGCCTGTTTCAAAGATATTGATTGATTGATTGATTGGGCTGGTTGACGGTATACTGTATGCTTGTGATTTGACCACTGATTGTTAACAAAGCTGTTTTCAATCCAAAAAGGTGGATGCAGACAGGTGATCTTTGGCCTGCTTCGGACCAAAAACCAGGAAAAATCCTCAGCGACTTAGTAGGGCCTCTTGTGAGGGGAGCCTGTCTGGCAGGCGCTATGCAACTCATACTTACCTGGCAGGGGAGATACCATGATCACTAAGGTGGTTCTCCCAGGGTGAGGCTCATCCATTGCACTTCGGGTGTGCTGACCCCTGCGATTTCCCCAAATGCGGGAAACTCGACTGCATAATTTGTGGTAGTGGGGGACTGCGTTCGCGCTTTCCCCTGATTTACTCTGGTGAAAAACAGTGCTTATTATTCAATGCTGACTATTACTAGTCAGAGATACTTGCTAGATCGATCGATCGATCGAGCGAGCCAGCCATCAATTGACCTCTGGGTGGCCAAGAGGATTGGATACTCCTCTCTCCCTTATCAGCTGCCTTTGGTTTTGTGGCTTTCCTATGTGATGCTTTATCTGAATGTTAGTGCAGAGTGTAACGTAAAGTGTAGGACCTGTGCCTTTGCTGTACTATGTTGTGCTACTTTGAGCCTGTTTCAAAGATATTGATTGATTGATTGATTGGGCTGGTTGACGGTATACTGTATGCTTGTGATTTGACCACTGATTGTTAACAAAGCTGTTTTCAATCCAAAAAGGTGGATGCAGACAGGTGATCTTTGGCCTGCTTCGGACCAAAAACCAGGAAAAATCCTCAGCGACTTAGTAGGGCCTCTTGTGAGGGGAGCCTGTCTGGCAGGCGCTATGCAACTCATACTTACCTGGCAGGGGAGATACCATGATCACTAAGGTGGTTCTCCCAGGGTGAGGCTCATCCATTGCACTTCGGGTGTGCTGACCCCTGCGATTTCCCCAAATGCGGGAAACTCGACTGCATAATTTGTGGTAGTGGGGGACTGCGTTCGCGCTTTCCCCTGATTTACTCTGGTGAAAAACAGTGCTTATTATTCAATGCTGACTGTTACTAGTCAGAGGTACTTGTATGCTTGTGATTTAACCACCGATTGTCAACAAAGCTGTTTTTCAATCCAAAATGTGGTATATTATCTCTTTATATTTAGCTGTATACGCAGCCTTTGTCTCCCCCTCGTGGATGAACAACAGTGTGATCAGTGAAGATTCTTTTTCTGCTGGGCTTCAAGAAGTCAGGGCATGGCGAGCCTTTCCCTAACCTAACCTATCCTTCCTCTCTGTCTCACAGGTGACGGCATGCAACTGTGGGGAATGCTTCATCGGCACGGCAATGCTCTGACCAGAAGCCGCCGCCCCATATGCTAATACCCTGGTTGCTGTGCATCTTGGAAGTGCTTAGACTTGAGCCTGTGTCTTATGGAATTTGGGGTGCCTGCACACCCCCGGCTCCGTACAATGAGGTGCATCCGTTTTTTGGCGCAGTTGGATGCAGACAGGTGATCTTTGGCCTGCTTCGGACCAAAAACCAGGAAAAATCCTCAGCGACTTAGTAGGGCCTCTTGTGAGGGGAGCCTGTCTGGCAGGCGCTATGCAACTCATACTTACCTGGCAGGGGAGATACCATGATCACTAAGGTGGTT
This sequence comes from Rhinoderma darwinii, assembly GCF_050947455.1. Lineage (NCBI taxonomy): Eukaryota > Metazoa > Chordata > Amphibia > Anura > Rhinodermatidae > Rhinoderma > Rhinoderma darwinii. The sequence continues at coordinate 75,825 of NW_027464085.1, forward strand.
CTCCCAGGGTGAGGCTCATCCATTGCACTTCGGGTGTGCTGACCCCTGCGATTTCCCCAAATGCGGGAAACTCGACTGCATAATTTGTGGTAGTGGGGGACTGCGTTCGCGCTTTCCCCTGATTTACTCTGGTGAAAAACAGTGCTTATTATTCAATGCTGACTATTACTAGTCAGAGATACTTGCTAGATCGATCGATCGAGCGAGCCAGCCATCAATTGACCTCTGGGTGGCCAAGAGGATTGGATACTCCTCTCTCCCTTATCAGCTGCCTTTGGTTTTGTGGCTTTCCTATGTGATGCTTTATCTGAATGTTAGTGCAGAGTGTAACGTAAAGTGTAGGACCTGTGCCTTTGCTGTACTATGTTGTGCTACTTTGAGCCTGTTTCAAAGATATTGATTGATTGATTGATTGGGCTGGTTGACGGTATACTGTATGCTTGTGATTTGACCACTGATTGTTAACAAAGCTGTTTTCAATCCAAAAAGGTGGATGCAGACAGGTGATCTTTGGCCTGCTTCGGACCAAAAACCAGGAAAAATCCTCAGCGACTTAGTAGGGCCTCTTGTGAGGGGAGCCTGTCTGGCAGGCGCTATGCAACTCATACTTACCTGGCAGGGGAGATACCATGATCACTAAGGTGGTTCTCCCAGGGTGAGGCTCATCCATTGCACTTCGGGTGTGCTGACCCCTGCGATTTCCCCAAATGCGGGAAACTCGACTGCATAATTTGTGGTAGTGGGGGACTGCGTTCGCGCTTTCCCCTGATTTACTCTGGTGAAAAACAGTGCTTATTATTCAATGCTGACTATTACTAGTCAGAGATACTTGCTAGATCGATCGATCGAGCGAGCCAGCCATCAATTGACCTCTGGGTGGCCAAGAGGATTGGATACTCCTCTCTCCCTTATCAGCTGCCTTTGGTTTTGTGGCTTTCCTATGTGATGCTTTATCTGAATGTTAGTGCAGAGTGTAACGTAAAGTGTAGGACCTGTGCCTTTGCTGTACTATGTTGTGCTACTTTGAGCCTGTTTCAAAGATATTGATTGATTGATTGATTGGGCTGGTTGACGGTATACTGTATGCTTGTGATTTGACCACTGATTGTTAACAAAGCTGTTTTCAATCCAAAAAGGTGGATGCAGACAGGTGATCTTTGGCCTGCTTCGGACCAAAAACCAGGAAAAATCCTCAGCGACTTAGTAGGGCCTCTTGTGAGGGGAGCCTGTCTGGCAGGCGCTATGCAACTCATACTTACCTGGCAGGGGAGATACCATGATCACTAAGGTGGTTCTCCCAGGGTGAGGCTCATCCATTGCACTTCGGGTGTGCTGACCCCTGCGATTTCCCCAAATGCGGGAAACTCGACTGCATAATTTGTGGTAGTGGGGGACTGCGTTCGCGCTTTCCCCTGATTTACTCTGGTGAAAAACAGTGCTTATTATTCAATGCTGACTGTTACTAGTCAGAGGTACTTGTATGCTTGTGATTTAACCACCGATTGTCAACAAAGCTGTTTTTCAATCCAAAATGTGGTATATTATCTCTTTATATTTAGCTGTATACGCAGCCTTTGTCTCCCCCTCGTGGATGAACAACAGTGTGATCAGTGAAGATTCTTTTTCTGCTGGGCTTCAAGAAGTCAGGGCATGGCGAGCCTTTCCCTAACCTAACCTATCCTTCCTCTCTGTCTCACAGGTGACGGCATGCAACTGTGGGGAATGCTTCATCGGCACGGCAATGCTCTGACCAGAAGCCGCCGCCCCATATGCTAATACCCTGGTTGCTGTGCATCTTGGAAGTGCTTAGACTTGAGCCTGTGTCTTATGGAATTTGGGGTGCCTGCACACCCCCGGCTCCGTACAATGAGGTGCATCCGTTTTTTGGCGCAGTTGGATGCAGACAGGTGATCTTTGGCCTGCTTCGGACCAAAAACCAGGAAAAATCCTCAGCGACTTAGTAGGGCCTCTTGTGAGGGGAGCCTGTCTGGCAGGCGCTATGCAACTCATACTTACCTGGCAGGGGAGATACCATGATCACTAAGGTGGTTCTCCCAGGGTGAGGCTCATCCATTGCACTTCGGGTGTGCTGACCCCTGCGATTTCCCCAAATGCGGGAAACTCGACTGCATAATTTGTGGTAGTGGGGGACTGCGTTCGCGCTTTCCCCTGATTTACTCTGGTGAAAAACAGTGCTTATTATTCAATGCTGACTATTACTAGTCAGAGATACTTGCTAGATCGATCGATCGAGCGAGCCAGCCATCAATTGACCTCTGGGTGGCCAAGAGGATTGGATACTCCTCTCTCCCTTATCAGCTGCCTTTGGTTTTGTGGCTTTCCTATGTGATGCTTTATCTGAATGTTAGTGCAGAGTGTAACGTAAAGTGTAGGACCTGTGCCTTTGCTGTACTATGTTGTGCTACTTTGAGCCTGTTTCAAAGATATTGATTGATTGATTGATTGGGCTGGTTGACGGTATACTGTATGCTTGTGATTTGACCACTGATTGTTAACAAAGCTGTTTTCAATCCAAAAAGGTGGATGCAGACAGGTGATCTTTGGCCTGCTTCGGACCAAAAACCAGGAAAAATCCTCAGCGACTTAGTAGGGCCTCTTGTGAGGGGAGCCTGTCTGGCAGGCGCTATGCAACTCATACTTACCTGGCAGGGGAGATACCATGATCACTAAGGTGGTTCTCCCAGGGTGAGGCTCATCCATTGCACTTCGGGTGTGCTGACCCCTGCGATTTCCCCAAATGCGGGAAACTCGACTGCATAATTTGTGGTAGTGGGGGACTGCGTTCGCGCTTTCCCCTGATTTACTCTGGTGAAAAACAGTGCTTATTATTCAATGCTGACTATTACTAGTCAGAGATACTTGCTAGATCGATCGATCGAGCGAGCCAGCCATCAATTGACCTCTGGGTGGCCAAGAGGATTGGATACTCCTCTCTCCCTTATCAGCTGCCTTTGGTTTTGTGGCTTTCCTATGTGATGCTTTATCTGAATGTTAGTGCAGAGTGTAACGTAAAGTGTAGGACCTGTGCCTTTGCTGTACTATGTTGTGCTACTTTGAGCCTGTTTCAAAGATATTGATTGATTGATTGATTGGGCTGGTTGACGGTATACTGTATGCTTGTGATTTGACCACTGATTGTTAACAAAGCTGTTTTCAATCCAAAAAGGTGGATGCAGACAGGTGATCTTTGGCCTGCTTCGGACCAAAAACCAGGAAAAATCCTCAGCGACTTAGTAGGGCCTCTTGTGAGGGGAGCCTGTCTGGCAGGCGCTATGCAACTCATACTTACCTGGCAGGGGAGATACCATGATCACTAAGGTGGTTCTCCCAGGGTGAGGCTCATCCATTGCACTTCGGGTGTGCTGACCCCTGCGATTTCCCCAAATGCGGGAAACTCGACTGCATAATTTGTGGTAGTGGGGGACTGCGTTCGCGCTTTCCCCTGATTTACTCTGGTGAAAAACAGTGCTTATTATTCAATGCTGACTATTACTAGTCAGAGATACTTGCTAGATCGATCGATCGAGCGAGCCAGCCATCAATTGACCTCTGGGTGGCCAAGAGGATTGGATACTCCTCTCTCCCTTATCAGCTGCCTTTGGTTTTGTGGCTTTCCTATGTGATGCTTTATCTGAATGTTAGTGCAGAGTGTAACGTAAAGTGTAGGACCTGTGCCTTTGCTGTACTATGTTGTGCTACTTTGAGCCTGTTTCAAAGATATTGATTGATTGATTGATTGGGCTGGTTGACGGTATACTGTATGCTTGTGATTTGACCACTGATTGTTAACAAAGCTGTTTTCAATCCAAAAAGGTGGATGCAGACAGGTGATCTTTGGCCTGCTTCGGACCAAAAACCAGGAAAAATCCTCAGCGACTTAGTAGGGCCTCTTGTGAGGGGAGCCTGTCTGGCAGGCGCTATGCAACTCATACTTACCTGGCAGGGGAGATACCATGATCACTAAGGTGGTTCTCCCAGGGTGAGGCTCATCCATTGCACTTCGGGTGTGCTGACCCCTGCGATTTCCCCAAATGCGGGAAACTCGACTGCATAATTTGTGGTAGTGGGGGACTGCGTTCGCGCTTTCCCCTGATTTACTCTGGTGAAAAACAGTGCTTATTATTCAATGCTGACTGTTACTAGTCAGAGGTACTTGTATGCTTGTGATTTAACCACCGATTGTCAACAAAGCTGTTTTTCAATCCAAAATGTGGTATATTATCTCTTTATATTTAGCTGTATACGCAGCCTTTGTCTCCCCCTCGTGGATGAACAACAGTGTGATCAGTGAAGATTCTTTTTCTGCTGGGCTTCAAGAAGTCAGGGCATGGCGAGCCTTTCCCTAACCTAACCTATCCTTCCTCTCTGTCTCACAGGTGACGGCATGCAACTGTGGGGAATGCTTCATCGGCACGGCAATGCTCTGACCAGAAGCCGCCGCCCCATATGCTAATACCCTGGTTGCTGTGCATCTTGGAAGTGCTTAGACTTGAGCCTGTGTCTTATGGAATTTGGGGTGCCTGCACACCCCCGGCTCCGTACAATGAGGTGCATCCGTTTTTTGGCGCAGTTGGATGCAGACAGGTGATCTTTGGCCTGCTTCGGACCAAAAACCAGGAAAAATCCTCAGCGACTTAGTAGGGCCTCTTGTGAGGGGAGCCTGTCTGGCAGGCGCTATGCAACTCATACTTACCTGGCAGGGGAGATACCATGATCACTAAGGTGGTTCTCCCAGGGTGAGGCTCATCCATTGCACTTCGGGTGTGCTGACCCCTGCGATTTCCCCAAATGCGGGAAACTCGACTGCATAATTTGTGGTAGTGGGGGACTGCGTTCGCGCTTTCCCCTGATTTACTCTGGTGAAAAACAGTGCTTATTATTCAATGCTGACTATTACTAGTCAGAGATACTTGCTAGATCGATCGATCGATCGAGCGAGCCAGCCATCAATTGACCTCTGGGTGGCCAAGAGGATTGGATACTCCTCTCTCCCTTATCAGCTGCCTTTGGTTTTGTGGCTTTCCTATGTGATGCTTTATCTGAATGTTAGTGCAGAGTGTAACGTAAAGTGTAGGACCTGTGCCTTTGCTGTACTATGTTGTGCTACTTTGAGCCTGTTTCAAAGATATTGATTGATTGATTGATTGGGCTGGTTGACGGTATACTGTATGCTTGTGATTTGACCACTGATTGTTAACAAAGCTGTTTTCAATCCAAAAAGGTGGATGCAGACAGGTGATCTTTGGCCTGCTTCGGACCAAAAACCAGGAAAAATCCTCAGCGACTTAGTAGGGCCTCTTGTGAGGGGAGCCTGTCTGGCAGGCGCTATGCAACTCATACTTACCTGGCAGGGGAGATACCATGATCACTAAGGTGGTTCTCCCAGGGTGAGGCTCATCCATTGCACTTCGGGTGTGCTGACCCCTGCGATTTCCCCAAATGCGGGAAACTCGACTGCATAATTTGTGGTAGTGGGGGACTGCGTTCGCGCTTTCCCCTGATTTACTCTGGTGAAAAACAGTGCTTATTATTCAATGCTGACTATTACTAGTCAGAGATACTTGCTAGATCGATCGATCGAGCGAGCCAGCCATCAATTGACCTCTGGGTGGCCAAGAGGATTGGATACTCCTCTCTCCCTTATCAGCTGCCTTTGGTTTTGTGGCTTTCCTATGTGATGCTTTATCTGAATGTTAGTGCAGAGTGTAACGTAAAGTGTAGGACCTGTGCCTTTGCTGTACTATGTTGTGCTACTTTGAGCCTGTTTCAAAGATATTGATTGATTGATTGATTGGGCTGGTTGACGGTATACTGTATGCTTGTGATTTGACCACTGATTGTTAACAAAGCTGTTTTCAATCCAAAAAGGTGGATGCAGACAGGTGATCTTTGGCCTGCTTCGGACCAAAAACCAGGAAAAATCCTCAGCGACTTAGTAGGGCCTCTTGTGAGGGGAGCCTGTCTGGCAGGCGCTATGCAACTCATACTTACCTGGCAGGGGAGATACCATGATCACTAAGGTGGTTCTCCCAGGGTGAGGCTCATCCATTGCACTTCGGGTGTGCTGACCCCTGCGATTTCCCCAAATGCGGGAAACTCGACTGCATAATTTGTGGTAGTGGGGGACTGCGTTCGCGCTTTCCCCTGATTTACTCTGGTGAAAAACAGTGCTTATTATTCAATGCTGACTATTACTAGTCAGAGATACTTGCTAGATCGATCGATCGATCGAGCGAGCCAGCCATCAATTGACCTCTGGGTGGCCAAGAGGATTGGATACTCCTCTCTCCCTTATCAGCTGCCTTTGGTTTTGTGGCTTTCCTATGTGATGCTTTATCTGAATGTTAGTGCAGAGTGTAACGTAAAGTGTAGGACCTGTGCCTTTGCTGTACTATGTTGTGCTACTTTGAGCCTGTTTCAAAGATATTGATTGATTGATTGATTGGGCTGGTTGACGGTATACTGTATGCTTGTGATTTGACCACTGATTGTTAACAAAGCTGTTTTCAATCCAAAAAGGTGGATGCAGACAGGTGATCTTTGGCCTGCTTCGGACCAAAAACCAGGAAAAATCCTCAGCGACTTAGTAGGGCCTCTTGTGAGGGGAGCCTGTCTGGCAGGCGCTATGCAACTCATACTTACCTGGCAGGGGAGATACCATGATCACTAAGGTGGTTCTCCCAGGGTGAGGCTCATCCATTGCACTTCGGGTGTGCTGACCCCTGCGATTTCCCCAAATGCGGGAAACTCGACTGCATAATTTGTGGTAGTGGGGGACTGCGTTCGCGCTTTCCCCTGATTTACTCTGGTGAAAAACAGTGCTTATTATTCAATGCTGACTATTACTAGTCAGAGATACTTGCTAGATCGATCGATCGAGCGAGCCAGCCATCAATTGACCTCTGGGTGGCCAAGAGGATTGGATACTCCTCTCTCCCTTATCAGCTGCCTTTGGTTTTGTGGCTTTCCTATGTGATGCTTTATCTGAATGTTAGTGCAGAGTGTAACGTAAAGTGTAGGACCTGTGCCTTTGCTGTACTATGTTGTGCTACTTTGAGCCTGTTTCAAAGATATTGATTGATTGATTGATTGGGCTGGTTGACGGTATACTGTATGCTTGTGATTTGACCACTGATTGTTAACAAAGCTGTTTTCAATCCAAAAAGGTGGATGCAGACAGGTGATCTTTGGCCTGCTTCGGACCAAAAACCAGGAAAAATCCTCAGCGACTTAGTAGGGCCTCTTGTGAGGGGAGCCTGTCTGGCAGGCGCTATGCAACTCATACTTACCTGGCAGGGGAGATACCATGATCACTAAGGTGGTTCTCCCAGGGTGAGGCTCATCCATTGCACTTCGGGTGTGCTGACCCCTGCGATTTCCCCAAATGCGGGAAACTCGACTGCATAATTTGTGGTAGTGGGGGACTGCGTTCGCGCTTTCCCCTGATTTACTCTGGTGAAAAACAGTGCTTATTATTCAATGCTGACTATTACTAGTCAGAGATACTTGCTAGATCGATCGATCGAGCGAGCCAGCCATCAATTGACCTCTGGGTGGCCAAGAGGATTGGATACTCCTCTCTCCCTTATCAGCTGCCTTTGGTTTTGTGGCTTTCCTATGTGATGCTTTATCTGAATGTTAGTGCAGAGTGTAACGTAAAGTGTAGGACCTGTGCCTTTGCTGTACTATGTTGTGCTACTTTGAGCCTGTTTCAAAGATATTGATTGATTGATTGATTGGGCTGGTTGACGGTATACTGTATGCTTGTGATTTGACCACTGATTGTTAACAAAGCTGTTTTCAATCCAAAAAGGTGGATGCAGACAGGTGATCTTTGGCCTGCTTCGGACCAAAAACCAGGAAAAATCCTCAGCGACTTAGTAGGGCCTCTTGTGAGGGGAGCCTGTCTGGCAGGCGCTATGCAACTCATACTTACCTGGCAGGGGAGATACCATGATCACTAAGGTGGTTCTCCCAGGGTGAGGCTCATCCATTGCACTTCGGGTGTGCTGACCCCTGCGATTTCCCCAAATGCGGGAAACTCGACTGCATAATTTGTGGTAGTGGGGGACTGCGTTCGCGCTTTCCCCTGATTTACTCTGGTGAAAAACAGTGCTTATTATTCAATGCTGACTGTTACTAGTCAGAGGTACTTGTATGCTTGTGATTTAACCACCGATTGTCAACAAAGCTGTTTTTCAATCCAAAATGTGGTATATTATCTCTTTATATTTAGCTGTATACGCAGCCTTTGTCTCCCCCTCGTGGATGAACAACAGTGTGATCAGTGAAGATTCTTTTTCTGCTGGGCTTCAAGAAGTCAGGGCATGGCGAGCCTTTCCCTAACCTAACCTATCCTTCCTCTCTGTCTCACAGGTGACGGCATGCAACTGTGGGGAATGCTTCATCGGCACGGCAATGCTCTGACCAGAAGCCGCCGCCCCATATGCTAATACCCTGGTTGCTGTGCATCTTGGAAGTGCTTAGACTTGAGCCTGTGTCTTATGGAATTTGGGGTGCCTGCACACCCCCGGCTCCGTACAATGAGGTGCATCCGTTTTTTGGCGCAGTTGGATGCAGACAGGTGATCTTTGGCCTGCTTCGGACCAAAAACCAGGAAAAATCCTCAGCGACTTAGTAGGGCCTCTTGTGAGGGGAGCCTGTCTGGCAGGCGCTATGCAACTCATACTTACCTGGCAGGGGAGATACCATGATCACTAAGGTGGTTCTCCCAGGGTGAGGCTCATCCATTGCACTTCGGGTGTGCTGACCCCTGCGATTTCCCCAAATGCGGGAAACTCGACTGCATAATTTGTGGTAGTGGGGGACTGCGTTCGCGCTTTCCCCTGATTTACTCTGGTGAAAAACAGTGCTTATTATTCAATGCTGACTATTACTAGTCAGAGATACTTGCTAGATCGATCGATCGAGCGAGCCAGCCATCAATTGACCTCTGGGTGGCCAAGAGGATTGGATACTCCTCTCTCCCTTATCAGCTGCCTTTGGTTTTGTGGCTTTCCTATGTGATGCTTTATCTGAATGTTAGTGCAGAGTGTAACGTAAAGTGTAGGACCTGTGCCTTTGCTGTACTATGTTGTGCTACTTTGAGCCTGTTTCAAAGATATTGATTGATTGATTGATTGGGCTGGTTGACGGTATACTGTATGCTTGTGATTTGACCACTGATTGTTAACAAAGCTGTTTTCAATCCAAAAAGGTGGATGCAGACAGGTGATCTTTGGCCTGCTTCGGACCAAAAACCAGGAAAAATCCTCAGCGACTTAGTAGGGCCTCTTGTGAGGGGAGCCTGTCTGGCAGGCGCTATGCAACTCATACTTACCTGGCAGGGGAGATACCATGATCACTAAGGTGGTTCTCCCAGGGTGAGGCTCATCCATTGCACTTCGGGTGTGCTGACCCCTGCGATTTCCCCAAATGCGGGAAACTCGACTGCATAATTTGTGGTAGTGGGGGACTGCGTTCGCGCTTTCCCCTGATTTACTCTGGTGAAAAACAGTGCTTATTATTCAATGCTGACTATTACTAGTCAGAGATACTTGCTAGATCGATCGATCGAGCGAGCCAGCCATCAATTGACCTCTGGGTGGCCAAGAGGATTGGATACTCCTCTCTCCCTTATCAGCTGCCTTTGGTTTTGTGGCTTTCCTATGTGATGCTTTATCTGAATGTTAGTGCAGAGTGTAACGTAAAGTGTAGGACCTGTGCCTTTGCTGTACTATGTTGTGCTACTTTGAGCCTGTTTCAAAGATATTGATTGATTGATTGATTGGGCTGGTTGACGGTATACTGTATGCTTGTGATTTGACCACTGATTGTTAACAAAGCTGTTTTCAATCCAAAAAGGTGGATGCAGACAGGTGATCTTTGGCCTGCTTCGGACCAAAAACCAGGAAAAATCCTCAGCGACTTAGTAGGGCCTCTTGTGAGGGGAGCCTGTCTGGCAGGCGCTATGCAACTCATACTTACCTGGCAGGGGAGATACCATGATCACTAAGGTGGTTCTCCCAGGGTGAGGCTCATCCATTGCACTTCGGGTGTGCTGACCCCTGCGATTTCCCCAAATGCGGGAAACTCGACTGCATAATTTGTGGTAGTGGGGGACTGCGTTCGCGCTTTCCCCTGATTTACTCTGGTGAAAAACAGTGCTTATTATTCAATGCTGACTATTACTAGTCAGAGATACTTGCTAGATCGATCGATCGATCGAGCGAGCCAGCCATCAATTGACCTCTGGGTGGCCAAGAGGATTGGATACTCCTCTCTCCCTTATCAGCTGCCTTTGGTTTTGTGGCTTTCCTATGTGATGCTTTATCTGAATGTTAGTGCAGAGTGTAACGTAAAGTGTAGGACCTGTGCCTTTGCTGTACTATGTTGTGCTACTTTGAGCCTGTTTCAAAGATATTGATTGATTGATTGATTGGGCTGGTTGACGGTATACTGTATGCTTGTGATTTGACCACTGATTGTTAACAAAGCTGTTTTCAATCCAAAAAGGTGGATGCAGACAGGTGATCTTTGGCCTGCTTCGGACCAAAAACCAGGAAAAATCCTCAGCGACTTAGTAGGGCCTCTTGTGAGGGGAGCCTGTCTGGCAGGCGCTATGCAACTCATACTTACCTGGCAGGGGAGATACCATGATCACTAAGGTGGTTCTCCCAGGGTGAGGCTCATCCATTGCACTTCGGGTGTGCTGACCCCTGCGATTTCCCCAAATGCGGGAAACTCGACTGCATAATTTGTGGTAGTGGGGGACTGCGTTCGCGCTTTCCCCTGATTTACTCTGGTGAAAAACAGTGCTTATTATTCAATGCTGACTATTACTAGTCAGAGATACTTGCTAGATCGATCGATCGAGCGAGCCAGCCATCAATTGACCTCTGGGTGGCCAAGAGGATTGGATACTCCTCTCTCCCTTATCAGCTGCCTTTGGTTTTGTGGCTTTCCTATGTGATGCTTTATCTGAATGTTAGTGCAGAGTGTAACGTAAAGTGTAGGACCTGTGCCTTTGCTGTACTATGTTGTGCTACTTTGAGCCTGTTTCAAAGATATTGATTGATTGATTGATTGGGCTGGTTGACGGTATACTGTATGCTTGTGATTTGACCACTGATTGTTAACAAAGCTGTTTTCAATCCAAAAAGGTGGATGCAGACAGGTGATCTTTGGCCTGCTTCGGACCAAAAACCAGGAAAAATCCTCAGCGACTTAGTAGGGCCTCTTGTGAGGGGAGCCTGTCTGGCAGGCGCTATGCAACTCATACTTACCTGGCAGGGGAGATACCATGATCACTAAGGTGGTTCTCCCAGGGTGAGGCTCATCCATTGCACTTCGGGTGTGCTGACCCCTGCGATTTCCCCAAATGCGGGAAACTCGACTGCATAATTTGTGGTAGTGGGGGACTGCGTTCGCGCTTTCCCCTGATTTACTCTGGTGAAAAACAGTGCTTATTATTCAATGCTGACTATTACTAGTCAGAGATACTTGCTAGATCGATCGATCGAGCGAGCCAGCCATCAATTGACCTCTGGGTGGCCAAGAGGATTGGATACTCCTCTCTCCCTTATCAGCTGCCTTTGGTTTTGTGGCTTTCCTATGTGATGCTTTATCTGAATGTTAGTGCAGAGTGTAACGTAAAGTGTAGGACCTGTGCCTTTGCTGTACTATGTTGTGCTACTTTGAGCCTGTTTCAAAGATATTGATTGATTGATTGATTGGGCTGGTTGACGGTATACTGTATGCTTGTGATTTGACCACTGATTGTTAACAAAGCTGTTTTCAATCCAAAAAGGTGGATGCAGACAGGTGATCTTTGGCCTGCTTCGGACCAAAAACCAGGAAAAATCCTCAGCGACTTAGTAGGGCCTCTTGTGAGGGGAGCCTGTCTGGCAGGCGCTATGCAACTCATACTTACCTGGCAGGGGAGATACCATGATCACTAAGGTGGTTCTCCCAGGGTGAGGCTCATCCATTGCACTTCGGGTGTGCTGACCCCTGCGATTTCCCCAAATGCGGGAAACTCGACTGCATAATTTGTGGTAGTGGGGGACTGCGTTCGCGCTTTCCCCTGATTTACTCTGGTGAAAAACAGTGCTTATTATTCAATGCTGACTGTTACTAGTCAGAGGTACTTGTATGCTTGTGATTTAACCACCGATTGTCAACAAAGCTGTTTTTCAATCCAAAATGTGGTATATTATCTCTTTATATTTAGCTGTATACGCAGCCTTTGTCTCCCCCTCGTGGATGAACAACAGTGTGATCAGTGAAGATTCTTTTTCTGCTGGGCTTCAAGAAGTCAGGGCATGGCGAGCCTTTCCCTAACCTAACCTATCCTTCCTCTCTGTCTCACAGGTGACGGCATGCAACTGTGGGGAATGCTTCATCGGCACGGCAATGCTCTGACCAGAAGCCGCCGCCCCATATGCTAATACCCTGGTTGCTGTGCATCTTGGAAGTGCTTAGACTTGAGCCTGTGTCTTATGGAATTTGGGGTGCCTGCACACCCCCGGCTCCGTACAATGAGGTGCATCCGTTTTTTGGCGCAGTTGGATGCAGACAGGTGATCTTTGGCCTGCTTCGGACCAAAAACCAGGAAAAATCCTCAGCGACTTAGTAGGGCCTCTTGTGAGGGGAGCCTGTCTGGCAGGCGCTATGCAACTCATACTTACCTGGCAGGGGAGATACCATGATCACTAAGGTGGTTCTCCCAGGGTGAGGCTCATCCATTGCACTTCGGGTGTGCTGACCCCTGCGATTTCCCCAAATGCGGGAAACTCGACTGCATAATTTGTGGTAGTGGGGGACTGCGTTCGCGCTTTCCCCTGATTTACTCTGGTGAAAAACAGTGCTTATTATTCAATGCTGACTATTACTAGTCAGAGATACTTGCTAGATCGATCGATCGAGCGAGCCAGCCATCAATTGACCTCTGGGTGGCCAAGAGGATTGGATACTCCTCTCTCCCTTATCAGCTGCCTTTGGTTTTGTGGCTTTCCTATGTGATGCTTTATCTGAATGTTAGTGCAGAGTGTAACGTAAAGTGTAGGACCTGTGCCTTTGCTGTACTATGTTGTGCTACTTTGAGCCTGTTTCAAAGATATTGATTGATTGATTGATTGGGCTGGTTGACGGTATACTGTATGCTTGTGATTTGACCACTGATTGTTAACAAAGCTGTTTTCAATCCAAAAAGGTGGATGCAGACAGGTGATCTTTGGCCTGCTTCGGACCAAAAACCAGGAAAAATCCTCAGCGACTTAGTAGGGCCTCTTGTGAGGGGAGCCTGTCTGGCAGGCGCTATGCAACTCATACTTACCTGGCAGGGGAGATACCATGATCACTAAGGTGGTTCTCCCAGGGTGAGGCTCATCCATTGCACTTCGGGTGTGCTGACCCCTGCGATTTCCCCAAATGCGGGAAACTCGACTGCATAATTTGTGGTAGTGGGGGACTGCGTTCGCGCTTTCCCCTGATTTACTCTGGTGAAAAACAGTGCTTATTATTCAATGCTGACTATTACTAGTCAGAGATACTTGCTAGATCGATCGATCGAGCGAGCCAGCCATCAATTGACCTCTGGGTGGCCAAGAGGATTGGATACTCCTCTCTCCCTTATCAGCTGCCTTTGGTTTTGTGGCTTTCCTATGTGATGCTTTATCTGAATGTTAGTGCAGAGTGTAACGTAAAGTGTAGGACCTGTGCCTTTGCTGTACTATGTTGTGCTACTTTGAGCCTGTTTCAAAGATATTGATTGATTGATTGATTGGGCTGGTTGACGGTATACTGTATGCTTGTGATTTGACCACTGATTGTTAACAAAGCTGTTTTCAATCCAAAAAGGTGGATGCAGACAGGTGATCTTTGGCCTGCTTCGGACCAAAAACCAGGAAAAATCCTCAGCGACTTAGTAGGGCCTCTTGTGAGGGGAGCCTGTCTGGCAGGCGCTATGCAACTCATACTTACCTGGCAGGGGAGATACCATGATCACTAAGGTGGTTCTCCCAGGGTGAGGCTCATCCATTGCACTTCGGGTGTGCTGACCCCTGCGATTTCCCCAAATGCGGGAAACTCGACTGCATAATTTGTGGTAGTGGGGGACTGCGTTCGCGCTTTCCCCTGATTTACTCTGGTGAAAAACAGTGCTTATTATTCAATGCTGACTATTACTAGTCAGAGATACTTGCTAGATCGATCGATCGAGCGAGCCAGCCATCAATTGACCTCTGGGTGGCCAAGAGGATTGGATACTCCTCTCTCCCTTATCAGCTGCCTTTGGTTTTGTGGCTTTCCTATGTGATGCTTTATCTGAATGTTAGTGCAGAGTGTAACGTAAAGTGTAGGACCTGTGCCTTTGCTGTACTATGTTGTGCTACTTTGAGCCTGTTTCAAAGATATTGATTGATTGATTGATTGGGCTGGTTGACGGTATACTGTATGCTTGTGATTTGACCACTGATTGTTAACAAAGCTGTTTTCAATCCAAAAAGGTGGATGCAGACAGGTGATCTTTGGCCTGCTTCGGACCAAAAACCAGGAAAAATCCTCAGCGACTTAGTAGGGCCTCTTGTGAGGGGAGCCTGTCTGGCAGGCGCTATGCAACTCATACTTACCTGGCAGGGGAGATACCATGATCACTAAGGTGGTTCTCCCAGGGTGAGGCTCATCCATTGCACTTCGGGTGTGCTGACCCCTGCGATTTCCCCAAATGCGGGAAACTCGACTGCATAATTTGTGGTAGTGGGGGACTGCGTTCGCGCTTTCCCCTGATTTACTCTGGTGAAAAACAGTGCTTATTATTCAATGCTGACTATTACTAGTCAGAGATACTTGCTAGATCGATCGATCGATCGAGCGAGCCAGCCATCAATTGACCTCTGGGTGGCCAAGAGGATTGGATACTCCTCTCTCCCTTATCAGCTGCCTTTGGTTTTGTGGCTTTCCTATGTGATGCTTTATCTGAATGTTAGTGCAGAGTGTAACGTAAAGTGTAGGACCTGTGCCTTTGCTGTACTATGTTGTGCTACTTTGAGCCTGTTTCAAAGATATTGATTGATTGATTGATTGGGCTGGTTGACGGTATACTGTATGCTTGTGATTTGACCACTGATTGTTAACAAAGCTGTTTTCAATCCAAAAAGGTGGATGCAGACAGGTGATCTTTGGCCTGCTTCGGACCAAAAACCAGGAAAAATCCTCAGCGACTTAGTAGGGCCTCTTGTGAGGGGAGCCTGTCTGGCAGGCGCTATGCAACTCATACTTACCTGGCAGGGGAGATACCATGATCACTAAGGTGGTTCTCCCAGGGTGAGGCTCATCCATTGCACTTCGGGTGTGCTGACCCCTGCGATTTCCCCAAATGCGGGAAACTCGACTGCATAATTTGTGGTAGTGGGGGACTGCGTTCGCGCTTTCCCCTGATTTACTCTGGTGAAAAACAGTGCTTATTATTCAATGCTGACTATTACTAGTCAGAGATACTTGCTAGATCGATCGATCGAGCGAGCCAGCCATCAATTGACCTCTGGGTGGCCAAGAGGATTGGATACTCCTCTCTCCCTTATCAGCTGCCTTTGGTTTTGTGGCTTTCCTATGTGATGCTTTATCTGAATGTTAGTGCAGAGTGTAACGTAAAGTGTAGGACCTGTGCCTTTGCTGTACTATGTTGTGCTACTTTGAGCCTGTTTCAAAGATATTGATTGATTGATTGATTGGGCTGGTTGACGGTATACTGTATGCTTGTGATTTGACCACTGATTGTTAACAAAGCTGTTTTCAATCCAAAAAGGTGGATGCAGACAGGTGATCTTTGGCCTGCTTCGGACCAAAAACCAGGAAAAATCCTCAGCGACTTAGTAGGGCCTCTTGTGAGGGGAGCCTGTCTGGCAGGCGCTATGCAACTCATACTTACCTGGCAGGGGAGATACCATGATCACTAAGGTGGTTCTCCCAGGGTGAGGCTCATCCATTGCACTTCGGGTGTGCTGACCCCTGCGATTTCCCCAAATGCGGGAAACTCGACTGCATAATTTGTGGTAGTGGGGGACTGCGTTCGCGCTTTCCCCTGATTTACTCTGGTGAAAAACAGTGCTTATTATTCAATGCTGACTATTACTAGTCAGAGATACTTGCTAGATCGATCGATCGATCGAGCGAGCCAGCCATCAATTGACCTCTGGGTGGCCAAGAGGATTGGATACTCCTCTCTCCCTTATCAGCTGCCTTTGGTTTTGTGGCTTTCCTATGTGATGCTTTATCTGAATGTTAGTGCAGAGTGTAACGTAAAGTGTAGGACCTGTGCCTTTGCTGTACTATGTTGTGCTACTTTGAGCCTGTTTCAAAGATATTGATTGATTGATTGATTGGGCTGGTTGACGGTATACTGTATGCTTGTGATTTGACCACTGATTGTTAACAAAGCTGTTTTCAATCCAAAAAGGTGGATGCAGACAGGTGATCTTTGGCCTGCTTCGGACCAAAAACCAGGAAAAATCCTCAGCGACTTAGTAGGGCCTCTTGTGAGGGGAGCCTGTCTGGCAGGCGCTATGCAACTCATACTTACCTGGCAGGGGAGATACCATGATCACTAAGGTGGTTCTCCCAGGGTGAGGCTCATCCATTGCACTTCGGGTGTGCTGACCCCTGCGATTTCCCCAAATGCGGGAAACTCGACTGCATAATTTGTGGTAGTGGGGGACTGCGTTCGCGCTTTCCCCTGATTTACTCTGGTGAAAAACAGTGCTTATTATTCAATGCTGACTATTACTAGTCAGAGATACTTGCTAGATCGATCGATCGAGCGAGCCAGCCATCAATTGACCTCTGGGTGGCCAAGAGGATTGGATACTCCTCTCTCCCTTATCAGCTGCCTTTGGTTTTGTGGCTTTCCTATGTGATGCTTTATCTGAATGTTAGTGCAGAGTGTAACGTAAAGTGTAGGACCTGTGCCTTTGCTGTACTATGTTGTGCTACTTTGAGCCTGTTTCAAAGATATTGATTGATTGATTGATTGGGCTGGTTGACGGTATACTGTATGCTTGTGATTTGACCACTGATTGTTAACAAAGCTGTTTTCAATCCAAAAAGGTGGATGCAGACAGGTGATCTTTGGCCTGCTTCGGACCAAAAACCAGGAAAAATCCTCAGCGACTTAGTAGGGCCTCTTGTGAGGGGAGCCTGTCTGGCAGGCGCTATGCAACTCATACTTACCTGGCAGGGGAGATACCATGATCACTAAGGTGGTTCTCCCAGGGTGAGGCTCATCCATTGCACTTCGGGTGTGCTGACCCCTGCGATTTCCCCAAATGCGGGAAACTCGACTGCATAATTTGTGGTAGTGGGGGACTGCGTTCGCGCTTTCCCCTGATTTACTCTGGTGAAAAACAGTGCTTATTATTCAATGCTGACTATTACTAGTCAGAGATACTTGCTAGATCGATCGATCGAGCGAGCCAGCCATCAATTGACCTCTGGGTGGCCAAGAGGATTGGATACTCCTCTCTCCCTTATCAGCTGCCTTTGGTTTTGTGGCTTTCCTATGTGATGCTTTATCTGAATGTTAGTGCAGAGTGTAACGTAAAGTGTAGGACCTGTGCCTTTGCTGTACTATGTTGTGCTACTTTGAGCCTGTTTCAAAGATATTGATTGATTGATTGATTGGGCTGGTTGACGGTATACTGTATGCTTGTGATTTGACCACTGATTGTTAACAAAGCTGTTTTCAATCCAAAAAGGTGGATGCAGACAGGTGATCTTTGGCCTGCTTCGGACCAAAAACCAGGAAAAATCCTCAGCGACTTAGTAGGGCCTCTTGTGAGGGGAGCCTGTCTGGCAGGCGCTATGCAACTCATACTTACCTGGCAGGGGAGATACCATGATCACTAAGGTGGTTCTCCCAGGGTGAGGCTCATCCATTGCACTTCGGGTGTGCTGACCCCTGCGATTTCCCCAAATGCGGGAAACTCGACTGCATAATTTGTGGTAGTGGGGGACTGCGTTCGCGCTTTCCCCTGATTTACTCTGGTGAAAAACAGTGCTTATTATTCAATGCTGACTGTTACTAGTCAGAGGTACTTGTATGCTTGTGATTTAACCACCGATTGTCAACAAAGCTGTTTTTCAATCCAAAATGTGGTATATTATCTCTTTATATTTAGCTGTATACGCAGCCTTTGTCTCCCCCTCGTGGATGAACAACAGTGTGATCAGTGAAGATTCTTTTTCTGCTGGGCTTCAAGAAGTCAGGGCATGGCGAGCCTTTCCCTAACCTAACCTATCCTTCCTCTCTGTCTCACAGGTGACGGCATGCAACTGTGGGGAATGCTTCATCGGCACGGCAATGCTCTGACCAGAAGCCGCCGCCCCATATGCTAATACCCTGGTTGCTGTGCATCTTGGAAGTGCTTAGACTTGAGCCTGTGTCTTATGGAATTTGGGGTGCCTGCACACCCCCGGCTCCGTACAATGAGGTGCATCCGTTTTTTGGCGCAGTTGGATGCAGACAGGTGATCTTTGGCCTGCTTCGGACCAAAAACCAGGAAAAATCCTCAGCGACTTAGTAGGGCCTCTTGTGAGGGGAGCCTGTCTGGCAGGCGCTATGCAACTCATACTTACCTGGCAGGGGAGATACCATGATCACTAAGGTGGTTCTCCCAGGGTGAGGCTCATCCATTGCACTTCGGGTGTGCTGACCCCTGCGATTTCCCCAAATGCGGGAAACTCGACTGCATAATTTGTGGTAGTGGGGGACTGCGTTCGCGCTTTCCCCTGATTTACTCTGGTGAAAAACAGTGCTTATTATTCAATGCTGACTATTACTAGTCAGAGATACTTGCTAGATCGATCGATCGAGCGAGCCAGCCATCAATTGACCTCTGGGTGGCCAAGAGGATTGGATACTCCTCTCTCCCTTATCAGCTGCCTTTGGTTTTGTGGCTTTCCTATGTGATGCTTTATCTGAATGTTAGTGCAGAGTGTAACGTAAAGTGTAGGACCTGTGCCTTTGCTGTACTATGTTGTGCTACTTTGAGCCTGTTTCAAAGATATTGATTGATTGATTGATTGGGCTGGTTGACGGTATACTGTATGCTTGTGATTTGACCACTGATTGTTAACAAAGCTGTTTTCAATCCAAAAAGGTGGATGCAGACAGGTGATCTTTGGCCTGCTTCGGACCAAAAACCAGGAAAAATCCTCAGCGACTTAGTAGGGCCTCTTGTGAGGGGAGCCTGTCTGGCAGGCGCTATGCAACTCATACTTACCTGGCAGGGGAGATACCATGATCACTAAGGTGGTTCTCCCAGGGTGAGGCTCATCCATTGCACTTCGGGTGTGCTGACCCCTGCGATTTCCCCAAATGCGGGAAACTCGACTGCATAATTTGTGGTAGTGGGGGACTGCGTTCGCGCTTTCCCCTGATTTACTCTGGTGAAAAACAGTGCTTATTATTCAATGCTGACTATTACTAGTCAGAGATACTTGCTAGATCGATCGATCGAGCGAGCCAGCCATCAATTGACCTCTGGGTGGCCAAGAGGATTGGATACTCCTCTCTCCCTTATCAGCTGCCTTTGGTTTTGTGGCTTTCCTATGTGATGCTTTATCTGAATGTTAGTGCAGAGTGTAACGTAAAGTGTAGGACCTGTGCCTTTGCTGTACTATGTTGTGCTACTTTGAGCCTGTTTCAAAGATATTGATTGATTGATTGATTGGGCTGGTTGACGGTATACTGTATGCTTGTGATTTGACCACTGATTGTTAACAAAGCTGTTTTCAATCCAAAAAGGTGGATGCAGACAGGTGATCTTTGGCCTGCTTCGGACCAAAAACCAGGAAAAATCCTCAGCGACTTAGTAGGGCCTCTTGTGAGGGGAGCCTGTCTGGCAGGCGCTATGCAACTCATACTTACCTGGCAGGGGAGATACCATGATCACTAAGGTGGTTCTCCCAGGGTGAGGCTCATCCATTGCACTTCGGGTGTGCTGACCCCTGCGATTTCCCCAAATGCGGGAAACTCGACTGCATAATTTGTGGTAGTGGGGGACTGCGTTCGCGCTTTCCCCTGATTTACTCTGGTGAAAAACAGTGCTTATTATTCAATGCTGACTATTACTAGTCAGAGATACTTGCTAGATCGATCGATCGAGCGAGCCAGCCATCAATTGACCTCTGGGTGGCCAAGAGGATTGGATACTCCTCTCTCCCTTATCAGCTGCCTTTGGTTTTGTGGCTTTCCTATGTGATGCTTTATCTGAATGTTAGTGCAGAGTGTAACGTAAAGTGTAGGACCTGTGCCTTTGCTGTACTATGTTGTGCTACTTTGAGCCTGTTTCAAAGATATTGATTGATTGATTGATTGGGCTGGTTGACGGTATACTGTATGCTTGTGATTTGACCACTGATTGTTAACAAAGCTGTTTTCAATCCAAAAAGGTGGATGCAGACAGGTGATCTTTGGCCTGCTTCGGACCAAAAACCAGGAAAAATCCTCAGCGACTTAGTAGGGCCTCTTGTGAGGGGAGCCTGTCTGGCAGGCGCTATGCAACTCATACTTACCTGGCAGGGGAGATACCATGATCACTAAGGTGGTTCTCCCAGGGTGAGGCTCATCCATTGCACTTCGGGTGTGCTGACCCCTGCGATTTCCCCAAATGCGGGAAACTCGACTGCATAATTTGTGGTAGTGGGGGACTGCGTTCGCGCTTTCCCCTGATTTACTCTGGTGAAAAACAGTGCTTATTATTCAATGCTGACTATTACTAGTCAGAGATACTTGCTAGATCGATCGATCGAGCGAGCCAGCCATCAATTGACCTCTGGGTGGCCAAGAGGATTGGATACTCCTCTCTCCCTTATCAGCTGCCTTTGGTTTTGTGGCTTTCCTATGTGATGCTTTATCTGAATGTTAGTGCAGAGTGTAACGTAAAGTGTAGGACCTGTGCCTTTGCTGTACTATGTTGTGCTACTTTGAGCCTGTTTCAAAGATATTGATTGATTGATTGATTGGGCTGGTTGACGGTATACTGTATGCTTGTGATTTGACCACTGATTGTTAACAAAGCTGTTTTCAATCCAAAAAGGTGGATGCAGACAGGTGATCTTTGGCCTGCTTCGGACCAAAAACCAGGAAAAATCCTCAGCGACTTAGTAGGGCCTCTTGTGAGGGGAGCCTGTCTGGCAGGCGCTATGCAACTCATACTTACCTGGCAGGGGAGATACCATGATCACTAAGGTGGTTCTCCCAGGGTGAGGCTCATCCATTGCACTTCGGGTGTGCTGACCCCTGCGATTTCCCCAAATGCGGGAAACTCGACTGCATAATTTGTGGTAGTGGGGGACTGCGTTCGCGCTTTCCCCTGATTTACTCTGGTGAAAAACAGTGCTTATTATTCAATGCTGACTGTTACTAGTCAGAGGTACTTGTATGCTTGTGATTTAACCACCGATTGTCAACAAAGCTGTTTTTCAATCCAAAATGTGGTATATTATCTCTTTATATTTAGCTGTATACGCAGCCTTTGTCTCCCCCTCGTGGATGAACAACAGTGTGATCAGTGAAGATTCTTTTTCTGCTGGGCTTCAAGAAGTCAGGGCATGGCGAGCCTTTCCCTAACCTAACCTATCCTTCCTCTCTGTCTCACAGGTGACGGCATGCAACTGTGGGGAATGCTTCATCGGCACGGCAATGCTCTGACCAGAAGCCGCCGCCCCATATGCTAATACCCTGGTTGCTGTGCATCTTGGAAGTGCTTAGACTTGAGCCTGTGTCTTATGGAATTTGGGGTGCCTGCACACCCCCGGCTCCGTACAATGAGGTGCATCCGTTTTTTGGCGCAGTTGGATGCAGACAGGTGATCTTTGGCCTGCTTCGGACCAAAAACCAGGAAAAATCCTCAGCGACTTAGTAGGGCCTCTTGTGAGGGGAGCCTGTCTGGCAGGCGCTATGCAACTCATACTTACCTGGCAGGGGAGATACCATGATCACTAAGGTGGTTCTCCCAGGGTGAGGCTCATCCATTGCACTTCGGGTGTGCTGACCCCTGCGATTTCCCCAAATGCGGGAAACTCGACTGCATAATTTGTGGTAGTGGGGGACTGCGTTCGCGCTTTCCCCTGATTTACTCTGGTGAAAAACAGTGCTTATTATTCAATGCTGACTATTACTAGTCAGAGATACTTGCTAGATCGATCGATCGAGCGAGCCAGCCATCAATTGACCTCTGGGTGGCCAAGAGGATTGGATACTCCTCTCTCCCTTATCAGCTGCCTTTGGTTTTGTGGCTTTCCTATGTGATGCTTTATCTGAATGTTAGTGCAGAGTGTAACGTAAAGTGTAGGACCTGTGCCTTTGCTGTACTATGTTGTGCTACTTTGAGCCTGTTTCAAAGATATTGATTGATTGATTGATTGGGCTGGTTGACGGTATACTGTATGCTTGTGATTTGACCACTGATTGTTAACAAAGCTGTTTTCAATCCAAAAAGGTGGATGCAGACAGGTGATCTTTGGCCTGCTTCGGACCAAAAACCAGGAAAAATCCTCAGCGACTTAGTAGGGCCTCTTGTGAGGGGAGCCTGTCTGGCAGGCGCTATGCAACTCATACTTACCTGGCAGGGGAGATACCATGATCACTAAGGTGGTTCTCCCAGGGTGAGGCTCATCCATTGCACTTCGGGTGTGCTGACCCCTGCGATTTCCCCAAATGCGGGAAACTCGACTGCATAATTTGTGGTAGTGGGGGACTGCGTTCGCGCTTTCCCCTGATTTACTCTGGTGAAAAACAGTGCTTATTATTCAATGCTGACTATTACTAGTCAGAGATACTTGCTAGATCGATCGATCGAGCGAGCCAGCCATCAATTGACCTCTGGGTGGCCAAGAGGATTGGATACTCCTCTCTCCCTTATCAGCTGCCTTTGGTTTTGTGGCTTTCCTATGTGATGCTTTATCTGAATGTTAGTGCAGAGTGTAACGTAAAGTGTAGGACCTGTGCCTTTGCTGTACTATGTTGTGCTACTTTGAGCCTGTTTCAAAGATATTGATTGATTGATTGATTGGGCTGGTTGACGGTATACTGTATGCTTGTGATTTGACCACTGATTGTTAACAAAGCTGTTTTCAATCCAAAAAGGTGGATGCAGACAGGTGATCTTTGGCCTGCTTCGGACCAAAAACCAGGAAAAATCCTCAGCGACTTAGTAGGGCCTCTTGTGAGGGGAGCCTGTCTGGCAGGCGCTATGCAACTCATACTTACCTGGCAGGGGAGATACCATGATCACTAAGGTGGTTCTCCCAGGGTGAGGCTCATCCATTGCACTTCGGGTGTGCTGACCCCTGCGATTTCCCCAAATGCGGGAAACTCGACTGCATAATTTGTGGTAGTGGGGGACTGCGTTCGCGCTTTCCCCTGATTTACTCTGGTGAAAAACAGTGCTTATTATTCAATGCTGACTATTACTAGTCAGAGATACTTGCTAGATCGATCGATCGAGCGAGCCAGCCATCAATTGACCTCTGGGTGGCCAAGAGGATTGGATACTCCTCTCTCCCTTATCAGCTGCCTTTGGTTTTGTGGCTTTCCTATGTGATGCTTTATCTGAATGTTAGTGCAGAGTGTAACGTAAAGTGTAGGACCTGTGCCTTTGCTGTACTATGTTGTGCTACTTTGAGCCTGTTTCAAAGATATTGATTGATTGATTGATTGGGCTGGTTGACGGTATACTGTATGCTTGTGATTTGACCACTGATTGTTAACAAAGCTGTTTTCAATCCAAAAAGGTGGATGCAGACAGGTGATCTTTGGCCTGCTTCGGACCAAAAACCAGGAAAAATCCTCAGCGACTTAGTAGGGCCTCTTGTGAGGGGAGCCTGTCTGGCAGGCGCTATGCAACTCATACTTACCTGGCAGGGGAGATACCATGATCACTAAGGTGGTTCTCCCAGGGTGAGGCTCATCCATTGCACTTCGGGTGTGCTGACCCCTGCGATTTCCCCAAATGCGGGAAACTCGACTGCATAATTTGTGGTAGTGGGGGACTGCGTTCGCGCTTTCCCCTGATTTACTCTGGTGAAAAACAGTGCTTATTATTCAATGCTGACTGTTACTAGTCAGAGGTACTTGTATGCTTGTGATTTAACCACCGATTGTCAACAAAGCTGTTTTTCAATCCAAAATGTGGTATATTATCTCTTTATATTTAGCTGTATACGCAGCCTTTGTCTCCCCCTCGTGGATGAACAACAGTGTGATCAGTGAAGATTCTTTTTCTGCTGGGCTTCAAGAAGTCAGGGCATGGCGAGCCTTTCCCTAACCTAACCTATCCTTCCTCTCTGTCTCACAGGTGACGGCATGCAACTGTGGGGAATGCTTCATCGGCACGGCAATGCTCTGACCAGAAGCCGCCGCCCCATATGCTAATACCCTGGTTGCTGTGCATCTTGGAAGTGCTTAGACTTGAGCCTGTGTCTTATGGAATTTGGGGTGCCTGCACACCCCCGGCTCCGTACAATGAGGTGCATCCGTTTTTTGGCGCAGTTGGATGCAGACAGGTGATCTTTGGCCTGCTTCGGACCAAAAACCAGGAAAAATCCTCAGCGACTTAGTAGGGCCTCTTGTGAGGGGAGCCTGTCTGGCAGGCGCTATGCAACTCATACTTACCTGGCAGGGGAGATACCATGATCACTAAGGTGGTTCTCCCAGGGTGAGGCTCATCCATTGCACTTCGGGTGTGCTGACCCCTGCGATTTCCCCAAATGCGGGAAACTCGACTGCATAATTTGTGGTAGTGGGGGACTGCGTTCGCGCTTTCCCCTGATTTACTCTGGTGAAAAACAGTGCTTATTATTCAATGCTGACTATTACTAGTCAGAGATACTTGCTAGATCGATCGATCGATCGAGCGAGCCAGCCATCAATTGACCTCTGGGTGGCCAAGAGGATTGGATACTCCTCTCTCCCTTATCAGCTGCCTTTGGTTTTGTGGCTTTCCTATGTGATGCTTTATCTGAATGTTAGTGCAGAGTGTAACGTAAAGTGTAGGACCTGTGCCTTTGCTGTACTATGTTGTGCTACTTTGAGCCTGTTTCAAAGATATTGATTGATTGATTGATTGGGCTGGTTGACGGTATACTGTATGCTTGTGATTTGACCACTGATTGTTAACAAAGCTGTTTTCAATCCAAAAAGGTGGATGCAGACAGGTGATCTTTGGCCTGCTTCGGACCAAAAACCAGGAAAAATCCTCAGCGACTTAGTAGGGCCTCTTGTGAGGGGAGCCTGTCTGGCAGGCGCTATGCAACTCATACTTACCTGGCAGGGGAGATACCATGATCACTAAGGTGGTTCTCCCAGGGTGAGGCTCATCCATTGCACTTCGGGTGTGCTGACCCCTGCGATTTCCCCAAATGCGGGAAACTCGACTGCATAATTTGTGGTAGTGGGGGACTGCGTTCGCGCTTTCCCCTGATTTACTCTGGTGAAAAACAGTGCTTATTATTCAATGCTGACTATTACTAGTCAGAGATACTTGCTAGATCGATCGATCGAGCGAGCCAGCCATCAATTGACCTCTGGGTGGCCAAGAGGATTGGATACTCCTCTCTCCCTTATCAGCTGCCTTTGGTTTTGTGGCTTTCCTATGTGATGCTTTATCTGAATGTTAGTGCAGAGTGTAACGTAAAGTGTAGGACCTGTGCCTTTGCTGTACTATGTTGTGCTACTTTGAGCCTGTTTCAAAGATATTGATTGATTGATTGATTGGGCTGGTTGACGGTATACTGTATGCTTGTGATTTGACCACTGATTGTTAACAAAGCTGTTTTCAATCCAAAAAGGTGGATGCAGACAGGTGATCTTTGGCCTGCTTCGGACCAAAAACCAGGAAAAATCCTCAGCGACTTAGTAGGGCCTCTTGTGAGGGGAGCCTGTCTGGCAGGCGCTATGCAACTCATACTTACCTGGCAGGGGAGATACCATGATCACTAAGGTGGTTCTCCCAGGGTGAGGCTCATCCATTGCACTTCGGGTGTGCTGACCCCTGCGATTTCCCCAAATGCGGGAAACTCGACTGCATAATTTGTGGTAGTGGGGGACTGCGTTCGCGCTTTCCCCTGATTTACTCTGGTGAAAAACAGTGCTTATTATTCAATGCTGACTATTACTAGTCAGAGATACTTGCTAGATCGATCGATCGAGCGAGCCAGCCATCAATTGACCTCTGGGTGGCCAAGAGGATTGGATACTCCTCTCTCCCTTATCAGCTGCCTTTGGTTTTGTGGCTTTCCTATGTGATGCTTTATCTGAATGTTAGTGCAGAGTGTAACGTAAAGTGTAGGACCTGTGCCTTTGCTGTACTATGTTGTGCTACTTTGAGCCTGTTTCAAAGATATTGATTGATTGATTGATTGGGCTGGTTGACGGTATACTGTATGCTTGTGATTTGACCACTGATTGTTAACAAAGCTGTTTTCAATCCAAAAAGGTGGATGCAGACAGGTGATCTTTGGCCTGCTTCGGACCAAAAACCAGGAAAAATCCTCAGCGACTTAGTAGGGCCTCTTGTGAGGGGAGCCTGTCTGGCAGGCGCTATGCAACTCATACTTACCTGGCAGGGGAGATACCATGATCACTAAGGTGGTTCTCCCAGGGTGAGGCTCATCCATTGCACTTCGGGTGTGCTGACCCCTGCGATTTCCCCAAATGCGGGAAACTCGACTGCATAATTTGTGGTAGTGGGGGACTGCGTTCGCGCTTTCCCCTGATTTACTCTGGTGAAAAACAGTGCTTATTATTCAATGCTGACTGTTACTAGTCAGAGGTACTTGTATGCTTGTGATTTAACCACCGATTGTCAACAAAGCTGTTTTTCAATCCAAAATGTGGTATATTATCTCTTTATATTTAGCTGTATACGCAGCCTTTGTCTCCCCCTCGTGGATGAACAACAGTGTGATCAGTGAAGATTCTTTTTCTGCTGGGCTTCAAGAAGTCAGGGCATGGCGAGCCTTTCCCTAACCTAACCTATCCTTCCTCTCTGTCTCACAGGTGACGGCATGCAACTGTGGGGAATGCTTCATCGGCACGGCAATGCTCTGACCAGAAGCCGCCGCCCCATATGCTAATACCCTGGTTGCTGTGCATCTTGGAAGTGCTTAGACTTGAGCCTGTGTCTTATGGAATTTGGGGTGCCTGCACACCCCCGGCTCCGTACAATGAGGTGCATCCGTTTTTTGGCGCAGTTGGATGCAGACAGGTGATCTTTGGCCTGCTTCGGACCAAAAACCAGGAAAAATCCTCAGCGACTTAGTAGGGCCTCTTGTGAGGGGAGCCTGTCTGGCAGGCGCTATGCAACTCATACTTACCTGGCAGGGGAGATACCATGATCACTAAGGTGGTTCTCCCAGGGTGAGGCTCATCCATTGCACTTCGGGTGTGCTGACCCCTGCGATTTCCCCAAATGCGGGAAACTCGACTGCATAATTTGTGGTAGTGGGGGACTGCGTTCGCGCTTTCCCCTGATTTACTCTGGTGAAAAACAGTGCTTATTATTCAATGCTGACTGTTACTAGTCAGAGGTACTTGTATGCTTGTGATTTAACCACCGATTGTCAACAAAGCTGTTTTTCAATCCAAAATGTGGTATATTATCTCTTTATATTTAGCTGTATACGCAGCCTTTGTCTCCCCCTCGTGGATGAACAACAGTGTGATCAGTGAAGATTCTTTTTCTGCTGGGCTTCAAGAAGTCAGGGCATGGCGAGCCTTTCCCTAACCTAACCTATCCTTCCTCTCTGTCTCACAGGTGACGGCATGCAACTGTGGGGAATGCTTCATCGGCACGGCAATGCTCTGACCAGAAGCCGCCGCCCCATATGCTAATACCCTGGTTGCTGTGCATCTTGGAAGTGCTTAGACTTGAGCCTGTGTCTTATGGAATTTGGGGTGCCTGCACACCCCCGGCTCCGTACAATGAGGTGCATCCGTTTTTTGGCGCAGTTGGATGCAGACAGGTGATCTTTGGCCTGCTTCGGACCAAAAACCAGGAAAAATCCTCAGCGACTTAGTAGGGCCTCTTGTGAGGGGAGCCTGTCTGGCAGGCGCTATGCAACTCATACTTACCTGGCAGGGGAGATACCATGATCACTAAGGTGGTTCTCCCAGGGTGAGGCTCATCCATTGCACTTCGGGTGTGCTGACCCCTGCGATTTCCCCAAATGCGGGAAACTCGACTGCATAATTTGTGGTAGTGGGGGACTGCGTTCGCGCTTTCCCCTGATTTACTCTGGTGAAAAACAGTGCTTATTATTCAATGCTGACTATTACTAGTCAGAGATACTTGCTAGATCGATCGATCGATCGAGCGAGCCAGCCATCAATTGACCTCTGGGTGGCCAAGAGGATTGGATACTCCTCTCTCCCTTATCAGCTGCCTTTGGTTTTGTGGCTTTCCTATGTGATGCTTTATCTGAATGTTAGTGCAGAGTGTAACGTAAAGTGTAGGACCTGTGCCTTTGCTGTACTATGTTGTGCTACTTTGAGCCTGTTTCAAAGATATTGATTGATTGATTGATTGGGCTGGTTGACGGTATACTGTATGCTTGTGATTTGACCACTGATTGTTAACAAAGCTGTTTTCAATCCAAAAAGGTGGATGCAGACAGGTGATCTTTGGCCTGCTTCGGACCAAAAACCAGGAAAAATCCTCAGCGACTTAGTAGGGCCTCTTGTGAGGGGAGCCTGTCTGGCAGGCGCTATGCAACTCATACTTACCTGGCAGGGGAGATACCATGATCACTAAGGTGGTTCTCCCAGGGTGAGGCTCATCCATTGCACTTCGGGTGTGCTGACCCCTGCGATTTCCCCAAATGCGGGAAACTCGACTGCATAATTTGTGGTAGTGGGGGACTGCGTTCGCGCTTTCCCCTGATTTACTCTGGTGAAAAACAGTGCTTATTATTCAATGCTGACTATTACTAGTCAGAGATACTTGCTAGATCGATCGATCGAGCGAGCCAGCCATCAATTGACCTCTGGGTGGCCAAGAGGATTGGATACTCCTCTCTCCCTTATCAGCTGCCTTTGGTTTTGTGGCTTTCCTATGTGATGCTTTATCTGAATGTTAGTGCAGAGTGTAACGTAAAGTGTAGGACCTGTGCCTTTGCTGTACTATGTTGTGCTACTTTGAGCCTGTTTCAAAGATATTGATTGATTGATTGATTGGGCTGGTTGACGGTATACTGTATGCTTGTGATTTGACCACTGATTGTTAACAAAGCTGTTTTCAATCCAAAAAGGTGGATGCAGACAGGTGATCTTTGGCCTGCTTCGGACCAAAAACCAGGAAAAATCCTCAGCGACTTAGTAGGGCCTCTTGTGAGGGGAGCCTGTCTGGCAGGCGCTATGCAACTCATACTTACCTGGCAGGGGAGATACCATGATCACTAAGGTGGTTCTCCCAGGGTGAGGCTCATCCATTGCACTTCGGGTGTGCTGACCCCTGCGATTTCCCCAAATGCGGGAAACTCGACTGCATAATTTGTGGTAGTGGGGGACTGCGTTCGCGCTTTCCCCTGATTTACTCTGGTGAAAAACAGTGCTTATTATTCAATGCTGACTATTACTAGTCAGAGATACTTGCTAGATCGATCGATCGAGCGAGCCAGCCATCAATTGACCTCTGGGTGGCCAAGAGGATTGGATACTCCTCTCTCCCTTATCAGCTGCCTTTGGTTTTGTGGCTTTCCTATGTGATGCTTTATCTGAATGTTAGTGCAGAGTGTAACGTAAAGTGTAGGACCTGTGCCTTTGCTGTACTATGTTGTGCTACTTTGAGCCTGTTTCAAAGATATTGATTGATTGATTGATTGGGCTGGTTGACGGTATACTGTATGCTTGTGATTTGACCACTGATTGTTAACAAAGCTGTTTTCAATCCAAAAAGGTGGATGCAGACAGGTGATCTTTGGCCTGCTTCGGACCAAAAACCAGGAAAAATCCTCAGCGACTTAGTAGGGCCTCTTGTGAGGGGAGCCTGTCTGGCAGGCGCTATGCAACTCATACTTACCTGGCAGGGGAGATACCATGATCACTAAGGTGGTTCTCCCAGGGTGAGGCTCATCCATTGCACTTCGGGTGTGCTGACCCCTGCGATTTCCCCAAATGCGGGAAACTCGACTGCATAATTTGTGGTAGTGGGGGACTGCGTTCGCGCTTTCCCCTGATTTACTCTGGTGAAAAACAGTGCTTATTATTCAATGCTGACTGTTACTAGTCAGAGGTACTTGTATGCTTGTGATTTAACCACCGATTGTCAACAAAGCTGTTTTTCAATCCAAAATGTGGTATATTATCTCTTTATATTTAGCTGTATACGCAGCCTTTGTCTCCCCCTCGTGGATGAACAACAGTGTGATCAGTGAAGATTCTTTTTCTGCTGGGCTTCAAGAAGTCAGGGCATGGCGAGCCTTTCCCTAACCTAACCTATCCTTCCTCTCTGTCTCACAGGTGACGGCATGCAACTGTGGGGAATGCTTCATCGGCACGGCAATGCTCTGACCAGAAGCCGCCGCCCCATATGCTAATACCCTGGTTGCTGTGCATCTTGGAAGTGCTTAGACTTGAGCCTGTGTCTTATGGAATTTGGGGTGCCTGCACACCCCCGGCTCCGTACAATGAGGTGCATCCGTTTTTTGGCGCAGTTGGATGCAGACAGGTGATCTTTGGCCTGCTTCGGACCAAAAACCAGGAAAAATCCTCAGCGACTTAGTAGGGCCTCTTGTGAGGGGAGCCTGTCTGGCAGGCGCTATGCAACTCATACTTACCTGGCAGGGGAGATACCATGATCACTAAGGTGGTTCTCCCAGGGTGAGGCTCATCCATTGCACTTCGGGTGTGCTGACCCCTGCGATTTCCCCAAATGCGGGAAACTCGACTGCATAATTTGTGGTAGTGGGGGACTGCGTTCGCGCTTTCCCCTGATTTACTCTGGTGAAAAACAGTGCTTATTATTCAATGCTGACTGTTACTAGTCAGAGGTACTTGTATGCTTGTGATTTAACCACCGATTGTCAACAAAGCTGTTTTTCAATCCAAAATGTGGTATATTATCTCTTTATATTTAGCTGTATACGCAGCCTTTGTCTCCCCCTCGTGGATGAACAACAGTGTGATCAGTGAAGATTCTTTTTCTGCTGGGCTTCAAGAAGTCAGGGCATGGCGAGCCTTTCCCTAACCTAACCTATCCTTCCTCTCTGTCTCACAGGTGACGGCATGCAACTGTGGGGAATGCTTCATCGGCACGGCAATGCTCTGACCAGAAGCCGCCGCCCCATATGCTAATACCCTGGTTGCTGTGCATCTTGGAAGTGCTTAGACTTGAGCCTGTGTCTTATGGAATTTGGGGTGCCTGCACACCCCCGGCTCCGTACAATGAGGTGCATCCGTTTTTTGGCGCAGTTGGATGCAGACAGGTGATCTTTGGCCTGCTTCGGACCAAAAACCAGGAAAAATCCTCAGCGACTTAGTAGGGCCTCTTGTGAGGGGAGCCTGTCTGGCAGGCGCTATGCAACTCATACTTACCTGGCAGGGGAGATACCATGATCACTAAGGTGGTTCTCCCAGGGTGAGGCTCATCCATTGCACTTCGGGTGTGCTGACCCCTGCGATTTCCCCAAATGCGGGAAACTCGACTGCATAATTTGTGGTAGTGGGGGACTGCGTTCGCGCTTTCCCCTGATTTACTCTGGTGAAAAACAGTGCTTATTATTCAATGCTGACTATTACTAGTCAGAGATACTTGCTAGATCGATCGATCGATCGAGCGAGCCAGCCATCAATTGACCTCTGGGTGGCCAAGAGGATTGGATACTCCTCTCTCCCTTATCAGCTGCCTTTGGTTTTGTGGCTTTCCTATGTGATGCTTTATCTGAATGTTAGTGCAGAGTGTAACGTAAAGTGTAGGACCTGTGCCTTTGCTGTACTATGTTGTGCTACTTTGAGCCTGTTTCAAAGATATTGATTGATTGATTGATTGGGCTGGTTGACGGTATACTGTATGCTTGTGATTTGACCACTGATTGTTAACAAAGCTGTTTTCAATCCAAAAAGGTGGATGCAGACAGGTGATCTTTGGCCTGCTTCGGACCAAAAACCAGGAAAAATCCTCAGCGACTTAGTAGGGCCTCTTGTGAGGGGAGCCTGTCTGGCAGGCGCTATGCAACTCATACTTACCTGGCAGGGGAGATACCATGATCACTAAGGTGGTTCTCCCAGGGTGAGGCTCATCCATTGCACTTCGGGTGTGCTGACCCCTGCGATTTCCCCAAATGCGGGAAACTCGACTGCATAATTTGTGGTAGTGGGGGACTGCGTTCGCGCTTTCCCCTGATTTACTCTGGTGAAAAACAGTGCTTATTATTCAATGCTGACTATTACTAGTCAGAGATACTTGCTAGATCGATCGATCGAGCGAGCCAGCCATCAATTGACCTCTGGGTGGCCAAGAGGATTGGATACTCCTCTCTCCCTTATCAGCTGCCTTTGGTTTTGTGGCTTTCCTATGTGATGCTTTATCTGAATGTTAGTGCAGAGTGTAACGTAAAGTGTAGGACCTGTGCCTTTGCTGTACTATGTTGTGCTACTTTGAGCCTGTTTCAAAGATATTGATTGATTGATTGATTGGGCTGGTTGACGGTATACTGTATGCTTGTGATTTGACCACTGATTGTTAACAAAGCTGTTTTCAATCCAAAAAGGTGGATGCAGACAGGTGATCTTTGGCCTGCTTCGGACCAAAAACCAGGAAAAATCCTCAGCGACTTAGTAGGGCCTCTTGTGAGGGGAGCCTGTCTGGCAGGCGCTATGCAACTCATACTTACCTGGCAGGGGAGATACCATGATCACTAAGGTGGTTCTCCCAGGGTGAGGCTCATCCATTGCACTTCGGGTGTGCTGACCCCTGCGATTTCCCCAAATGCGGGAAACTCGACTGCATAATTTGTGGTAGTGGGGGACTGCGTTCGCGCTTTCCCCTGATTTACTCTGGTGAAAAACAGTGCTTATTATTCAATGCTGACTGTTACTAGTCAGAGGTACTTGTATGCTTGTGATTTAACCACCGATTGTCAACAAAGCTGTTTTTCAATCCAAAATGTGGTATATTATCTCTTTATATTTAGCTGTATACGCAGCCTTTGTCTCCCCCTCGTGGATGAACAACAGTGTGATCAGTGAAGATTCTTTTTCTGCTGGGCTTCAAGAAGTCAGGGCATGGCGAGCCTTTCCCTAACCTAACCTATCCTTCCTCTCTGTCTCACAGGTGACGGCATGCAACTGTGGGGAATGCTTCATCGGCACGGCAATGCTCTGACCAGAAGCCGCCGCCCCATATGCTAATACCCTGGTTGCTGTGCATCTTGGAAGTGCTTAGACTTGAGCCTGTGTCTTATGGAATTTGGGGTGCCTGCACACCCCCGGCTCCGTACAATGAGGTGCATCCGTTTTTTGGCGCAGTTGGATGCAGACAGGTGATCTTTGGCCTGCTTCGGACCAAAAACCAGGAAAAATCCTCAGCGACTTAGTAGGGCCTCTTGTGAGGGGAGCCTGTCTGGCAGGCGCTATGCAACTCATACTTACCTGGCAGGGGAGATACCATGATCACTAAGGTGGTTCTCCCAGGGTGAGGCTCATCCATTGCACTTCGGGTGTGCTGACCCCTGCGATTTCCCCAAATGCGGGAAACTCGACTGCATAATTTGTGGTAGTGGGGGACTGCGTTCGCGCTTTCCCCTGATTTACTCTGGTGAAAAACAGTGCTTATTATTCAATGCTGACTGTTACTAGTCAGAGGTACTTGTATGCTTGTGATTTAACCACCGATTGTCAACAAAGCTGTTTTTCAATCCAAAATGTGGTATATTATCTCTTTATATTTAGCTGTATACGCAGCCTTTGTCTCCCCCTCGTGGATGAACAACAGTGTGATCAGTGAAGATTCTTTTTCTGCTGGGCTTCAAGAAGTCAGGGCATGGCGAGCCTTTCCCTAACCTAACCTATCCTTCCTCTCTGTCTCACAGGTGACGGCATGCAACTGTGGGGAATGCTTCATCGGCACGGCAATGCTCTGACCAGAAGCCGCCGCCCCATATGCTAATACCCTGGTTGCTGTGCATCTTGGAAGTGCTTAGACTTGAGCCTGTGTCTTATGGAATTTGGGGTGCCTGCACACCCCCGGCTCCGTACAATGAGGTGCATCCGTTTTTTGGCGCAGTTGGATGCAGACAGGTGATCTTTGGCCTGCTTCGGACCAAAAACCAGGAAAAATCCTCAGCGACTTAGTAGGGCCTCTTGTGAGGGGAGCCTGTCTGGCAGGCGCTATGCAACTCATACTTACCTGGCAGGGGAGATACCATGATCACTAAGGTGGTTCTCCCAGGGTGAGGCTCATCCATTGCACTTCGGGTGTGCTGACCCCTGCGATTTCCCCAAATGCGGGAAACTCGACTGCATAATTTGTGGTAGTGGGGGACTGCGTTCGCGCTTTCCCCTGATTTACTCTGGTGAAAAACAGTGCTTATTATTCAATGCTGACTATTACTAGTCAGAGATACTTGCTAGATCGATCGATCGATCGAGCGAGCCAGCCATCAATTGACCTCTGGGTGGCCAAGAGGATTGGATACTCCTCTCTCCCTTATCAGCTGCCTTTGGTTTTGTGGCTTTCCTATGTGATGCTTTATCTGAATGTTAGTGCAGAGTGTAACGTAAAGTGTAGGACCTGTGCCTTTGCTGTACTATGTTGTGCTACTTTGAGCCTGTTTCAAAGATATTGATTGATTGATTGATTGGGCTGGTTGACGGTATACTGTATGCTTGTGATTTGACCACTGATTGTTAACAAAGCTGTTTTCAATCCAAAAAGGTGGATGCAGACAGGTGATCTTTGGCCTGCTTCGGACCAAAAACCAGGAAAAATCCTCAGCGACTTAGTAGGGCCTCTTGTGAGGGGAGCCTGTCTGGCAGGCGCTATGCAACTCATACTTACCTGGCAGGGGAGATACCATGATCACTAAGGTGGTTCTCCCAGGGTGAGGCTCATCCATTGCACTTCGGGTGTGCTGACCCCTGCGATTTCCCCAAATGCGGGAAACTCGACTGCATAATTTGTGGTAGTGGGGGACTGCGTTCGCGCTTTCCCCTGATTTACTCTGGTGAAAAACAGTGCTTATTATTCAATGCTGACTATTACTAGTCAGAGATACTTGCTAGATCGATCGATCGAGCGAGCCAGCCATCAATTGACCTCTGGGTGGCCAAGAGGATTGGATACTCCTCTCTCCCTTATCAGCTGCCTTTGGTTTTGTGGCTTTCCTATGTGATGCTTTATCTGAATGTTAGTGCAGAGTGTAACGTAAAGTGTAGGACCTGTGCCTTTGCTGTACTATGTTGTGCTACTTTGAGCCTGTTTCAAAGATATTGATTGATTGATTGATTGGGCTGGTTGACGGTATACTGTATGCTTGTGATTTGACCACTGATTGTTAACAAAGCTGTTTTCAATCCAAAAAGGTGGATGCAGACAGGTGATCTTTGGCCTGCTTCGGACCAAAAACCAGGAAAAATCCTCAGCGACTTAGTAGGGCCTCTTGTGAGGGGAGCCTGTCTGGCAGGCGCTATGCAACTCATACTTACCTGGCAGGGGAGATACCATGATCACTAAGGTGGTTCTCCCAGGGTGAGGCTCATCCATTGCACTTCGGGTGTGCTGACCCCTGCGATTTCCCCAAATGCGGGAAACTCGACTGCATAATTTGTGGTAGTGGGGGACTGCGTTCGCGCTTTCCCCTGATTTACTCTGGTGAAAAACAGTGCTTATTATTCAATGCTGACTATTACTAGTCAGAGATACTTGCTAGATCGATCGATCGAGCGAGCCAGCCATCAATTGACCTCTGGGTGGCCAAGAGGATTGGATACTCCTCTCTCCCTTATCAGCTGCCTTTGGTTTTGTGGCTTTCCTATGTGATGCTTTATCTGAATGTTAGTGCAGAGTGTAACGTAAAGTGTAGGACCTGTGCCTTTGCTGTACTATGTTGTGCTACTTTGAGCCTGTTTCAAAGATATTGATTGATTGATTGATTGGGCTGGTTGACGGTATACTGTATGCTTGTGATTTGACCACTGATTGTTAACAAAGCTGTTTTCAATCCAAAAAGGTGGATGCAGACAGGTGATCTTTGGCCTGCTTCGGACCAAAAACCAGGAAAAATCCTCAGCGACTTAGTAGGGCCTCTTGTGAGGGGAGCCTGTCTGGCAGGCGCTATGCAACTCATACTTACCTGGCAGGGGAGATACCATGATCACTAAGGTGGTTCTCCCAGGGTGAGGCTCATCCATTGCACTTCGGGTGTGCTGACCCCTGCGATTTCCCCAAATGCGGGAAACTCGACTGCATAATTTGTGGTAGTGGGGGACTGCGTTCGCGCTTTCCCCTGATTTACTCTGGTGAAAAACAGTGCTTATTATTCAATGCTGACTATTACTAGTCAGAGATACTTGCTAGATCGATCGATCGATCGAGCGAGCCAGCCATCAATTGACCTCTGGGTGGCCAAGAGGATTGGATACTCCTCTCTCCCTTATCAGCTGCCTTTGGTTTTGTGGCTTTCCTATGTGATGCTTTATCTGAATGTTAGTGCAGAGTGTAACGTAAAGTGTAGGACCTGTGCCTTTGCTGTACTATGTTGTGCTACTTTGAGCCTGTTTCAAAGATATTGATTGATTGATTGATTGGGCTGGTTGACGGTATACTGTATGCTTGTGATTTGACCACTGATTGTTAACAAAGCTGTTTTCAATCCAAAAAGGTGGATGCAGACAGGTGATCTTTGGCCTGCTTCGGACCAAAAACCAGGAAAAATCCTCAGCGACTTAGTAGGGCCTCTTGTGAGGGGAGCCTGTCTGGCAGGCGCTATGCAACTCATACTTACCTGGCAGGGGAGATACCATGATCACTAAGGTGGTTCTCCCAGGGTGAGGCTCATCCATTGCACTTCGGGTGTGCTGACCCCTGCGATTTCCCCAAATGCGGGAAACTCGACTGCATAATTTGTGGTAGTGGGGGACTGCGTTCGCGCTTTCCCCTGATTTACTCTGGTGAAAAACAGTGCTTATTATTCAATGCTGACTGTTACTAGTCAGAGGTACTTGTATGCTTGTGATTTAACCACCGATTGTCAACAAAGCTGTTTTTCAATCCAAAATGTGGTATATTATCTCTTTATATTTAGCTGTATACGCAGCCTTTGTCTCCCCCTCGTGGATGAACAACAGTGTGATCAGTGAAGATTCTTTTTCTGCTGGGCTTCAAGAAGTCAGGGCATGGCGAGCCTTTCCCTAACCTAACCTATCCTTCCTCTCTGTCTCACAGGTGACGGCATGCAACTGTGGGGAATGCTTCATCGGCACGGCAATGCTCTGACCAGAAGCCGCCGCCCCATATGCTAATACCCTGGTTGCTGTGCATCTTGGAAGTGCTTAGACTTGAGCCTGTGTCTTATGG
Organism: Rhinoderma darwinii; assembly: GCF_050947455.1. Lineage (NCBI taxonomy): Eukaryota > Metazoa > Chordata > Amphibia > Anura > Rhinodermatidae > Rhinoderma > Rhinoderma darwinii. Next base: position 113,417 of record NW_027464085.1, read on the forward strand.
AATTTGGGGTGCCTGCACACCCCCGGCTCCGTACAATGAGGTGCATCCGTTTTTTGGCGCAGTTGGATGCAGACAGGTGATCTTTGGCCTGCTTCGGACCAAAAACCAGGAAAAATCCTCAGCGACTTAGTAGGGCCTCTTGTGAGGGGAGCCTGTCTGGCAGGCGCTATGCAACTCATACTTACCTGGCAGGGGAGATACCATGATCACTAAGGTGGTTCTCCCAGGGTGAGGCTCATCCATTGCACTTCGGGTGTGCTGACCCCTGCGATTTCCCCAAATGCGGGAAACTCGACTGCATAATTTGTGGTAGTGGGGGACTGCGTTCGCGCTTTCCCCTGATTTACTCTGGTGAAAAACAGTGCTTATTATTCAATGCTGACTATTACTAGTCAGAGATACTTGCTAGATCGATCGATCGAGCGAGCCAGCCATCAATTGACCTCTGGGTGGCCAAGAGGATTGGATACTCCTCTCTCCCTTATCAGCTGCCTTTGGTTTTGTGGCTTTCCTATGTGATGCTTTATCTGAATGTTAGTGCAGAGTGTAACGTAAAGTGTAGGACCTGTGCCTTTGCTGTACTATGTTGTGCTACTTTGAGCCTGTTTCAAAGATATTGATTGATTGATTGATTGGGCTGGTTGACGGTATACTGTATGCTTGTGATTTGACCACTGATTGTTAACAAAGCTGTTTTCAATCCAAAAAGGTGGATGCAGACAGGTGATCTTTGGCCTGCTTCGGACCAAAAACCAGGAAAAATCCTCAGCGACTTAGTAGGGCCTCTTGTGAGGGGAGCCTGTCTGGCAGGCGCTATGCAACTCATACTTACCTGGCAGGGGAGATACCATGATCACTAAGGTGGTTCTCCCAGGGTGAGGCTCATCCATTGCACTTCGGGTGTGCTGACCCCTGCGATTTCCCCAAATGCGGGAAACTCGACTGCATAATTTGTGGTAGTGGGGGACTGCGTTCGCGCTTTCCCCTGATTTACTCTGGTGAAAAACAGTGCTTATTATTCAATGCTGACTATTACTAGTCAGAGATACTTGCTAGATCGATCGATCGAGCGAGCCAGCCATCAATTGACCTCTGGGTGGCCAAGAGGATTGGATACTCCTCTCTCCCTTATCAGCTGCCTTTGGTTTTGTGGCTTTCCTATGTGATGCTTTATCTGAATGTTAGTGCAGAGTGTAACGTAAAGTGTAGGACCTGTGCCTTTGCTGTACTATGTTGTGCTACTTTGAGCCTGTTTCAAAGATATTGATTGATTGATTGATTGGGCTGGTTGACGGTATACTGTATGCTTGTGATTTGACCACTGATTGTTAACAAAGCTGTTTTCAATCCAAAAAGGTGGATGCAGACAGGTGATCTTTGGCCTGCTTCGGACCAAAAACCAGGAAAAATCCTCAGCGACTTAGTAGGGCCTCTTGTGAGGGGAGCCTGTCTGGCAGGCGCTATGCAACTCATACTTACCTGGCAGGGGAGATACCATGATCACTAAGGTGGTTCTCCCAGGGTGAGGCTCATCCATTGCACTTCGGGTGTGCTGACCCCTGCGATTTCCCCAAATGCGGGAAACTCGACTGCATAATTTGTGGTAGTGGGGGACTGCGTTCGCGCTTTCCCCTGATTTACTCTGGTGAAAAACAGTGCTTATTATTCAATGCTGACTATTACTAGTCAGAGATACTTGCTAGATCGATCGATCGATCGAGCGAGCCAGCCATCAATTGACCTCTGGGTGGCCAAGAGGATTGGATACTCCTCTCTCCCTTATCAGCTGCCTTTGGTTTTGTGGCTTTCCTATGTGATGCTTTATCTGAATGTTAGTGCAGAGTGTAACGTAAAGTGTAGGACCTGTGCCTTTGCTGTACTATGTTGTGCTACTTTGAGCCTGTTTCAAAGATATTGATTGATTGATTGATTGGGCTGGTTGACGGTATACTGTATGCTTGTGATTTGACCACTGATTGTTAACAAAGCTGTTTTCAATCCAAAAAGGTGGATGCAGACAGGTGATCTTTGGCCTGCTTCGGACCAAAAACCAGGAAAAATCCTCAGCGACTTAGTAGGGCCTCTTGTGAGGGGAGCCTGTCTGGCAGGCGCTATGCAACTCATACTTACCTGGCAGGGGAGATACCATGATCACTAAGGTGGTTCTCCCAGGGTGAGGCTCATCCATTGCACTTCGGGTGTGCTGACCCCTGCGATTTCCCCAAATGCGGGAAACTCGACTGCATAATTTGTGGTAGTGGGGGACTGCGTTCGCGCTTTCCCCTGATTTACTCTGGTGAAAAACAGTGCTTATTATTCAATGCTGACTGTTACTAGTCAGAGGTACTTGTATGCTTGTGATTTAACCACCGATTGTCAACAAAGCTGTTTTTCAATCCAAAATGTGGTATATTATCTCTTTATATTTAGCTGTATACGCAGCCTTTGTCTCCCCCTCGTGGATGAACAACAGTGTGATCAGTGAAGATTCTTTTTCTGCTGGGCTTCAAGAAGTCAGGGCATGGCGAGCCTTTCCCTAACCTAACCTATCCTTCCTCTCTGTCTCACAGGTGACGGCATGCAACTGTGGGGAATGCTTCATCGGCACGGCAATGCTCTGACCAGAAGCCGCCGCCCCATATGCTAATACCCTGGTTGCTGTGCATCTTGGAAGTGCTTAGACTTGAGCCTGTGTCTTATGGAATTTGGGGTGCCTGCACACCCCCGGCTCCGTACAATGAGGTGCATCCGTTTTTTGGCGCAGTTGGATGCAGACAGGTGATCTTTGGCCTGCTTCGGACCAAAAACCAGGAAAAATCCTCAGCGACTTAGTAGGGCCTCTTGTGAGGGGAGCCTGTCTGGCAGGCGCTATGCAACTCATACTTACCTGGCAGGGGAGATACCATGATCACTAAGGTGGTTCTCCCAGGGTGAGGCTCATCCATTGCACTTCGGGTGTGCTGACCCCTGCGATTTCCCCAAATGCGGGAAACTCGACTGCATAATTTGTGGTAGTGGGGGACTGCGTTCGCGCTTTCCCCTGATTTACTCTGGTGAAAAACAGTGCTTATTATTCAATGCTGACTATTACTAGTCAGAGATACTTGCTAGATCGATCGATCGAGCGAGCCAGCCATCAATTGACCTCTGGGTGGCCAAGAGGATTGGATACTCCTCTCTCCCTTATCAGCTGCCTTTGGTTTTGTGGCTTTCCTATGTGATGCTTTATCTGAATGTTAGTGCAGAGTGTAACGTAAAGTGTAGGACCTGTGCCTTTGCTGTACTATGTTGTGCTACTTTGAGCCTGTTTCAAAGATATTGATTGATTGATTGATTGGGCTGGTTGACGGTATACTGTATGCTTGTGATTTGACCACTGATTGTTAACAAAGCTGTTTTCAATCCAAAAAGGTGGATGCAGACAGGTGATCTTTGGCCTGCTTCGGACCAAAAACCAGGAAAAATCCTCAGCGACTTAGTAGGGCCTCTTGTGAGGGGAGCCTGTCTGGCAGGCGCTATGCAACTCATACTTACCTGGCAGGGGAGATACCATGATCACTAAGGTGGTTCTCCCAGGGTGAGGCTCATCCATTGCACTTCGGGTGTGCTGACCCCTGCGATTTCCCCAAATGCGGGAAACTCGACTGCATAATTTGTGGTAGTGGGGGACTGCGTTCGCGCTTTCCCCTGATTTACTCTGGTGAAAAACAGTGCTTATTATTCAATGCTGACTATTACTAGTCAGAGATACTTGCTAGATCGATCGATCGATCGAGCGAGCCAGCCATCAATTGACCTCTGGGTGGCCAAGAGGATTGGATACTCCTCTCTCCCTTATCAGCTGCCTTTGGTTTTGTGGCTTTCCTATGTGATGCTTTATCTGAATGTTAGTGCAGAGTGTAACGTAAAGTGTAGGACCTGTGCCTTTGCTGTACTATGTTGTGCTACTTTGAGCCTGTTTCAAAGATATTGATTGATTGATTGATTGGGCTGGTTGACGGTATACTGTATGCTTGTGATTTGACCACTGATTGTTAACAAAGCTGTTTTCAATCCAAAAAGGTGGATGCAGACAGGTGATCTTTGGCCTGCTTCGGACCAAAAACCAGGAAAAATCCTCAGCGACTTAGTAGGGCCTCTTGTGAGGGGAGCCTGTCTGGCAGGCGCTATGCAACTCATACTTACCTGGCAGGGGAGATACCATGATCACTAAGGTGGTTCTCCCAGGGTGAGGCTCATCCATTGCACTTCGGGTGTGCTGACCCCTGCGATTTCCCCAAATGCGGGAAACTCGACTGCATAATTTGTGGTAGTGGGGGACTGCGTTCGCGCTTTCCCCTGATTTACTCTGGTGAAAAACAGTGCTTATTATTCAATGCTGACTATTACTAGTCAGAGATACTTGCTAGATCGATCGATCGATCGAGCGAGCCAGCCATCAATTGACCTCTGGGTGGCCAAGAGGATTGGATACTCCTCTCTCCCTTATCAGCTGCCTTTGGTTTTGTGGCTTTCCTATGTGATGCTTTATCTGAATGTTAGTGCAGAGTGTAACGTAAAGTGTAGGACCTGTGCCTTTGCTGTACTATGTTGTGCTACTTTGAGCCTGTTTCAAAGATATTGATTGATTGATTGATTGGGCTGGTTGACGGTATACTGTATGCTTGTGATTTGACCACTGATTGTTAACAAAGCTGTTTTCAATCCAAAAAGGTGGATGCAGACAGGTGATCTTTGGCCTGCTTCGGACCAAAAACCAGGAAAAATCCTCAGCGACTTAGTAGGGCCTCTTGTGAGGGGAGCCTGTCTGGCAGGCGCTATGCAACTCATACTTACCTGGCAGGGGAGATACCATGATCACTAAGGTGGTTCTCCCAGGGTGAGGCTCATCCATTGCACTTCGGGTGTGCTGACCCCTGCGATTTCCCCAAATGCGGGAAACTCGACTGCATAATTTGTGGTAGTGGGGGACTGCGTTCGCGCTTTCCCCTGATTTACTCTGGTGAAAAACAGTGCTTATTATTCAATGCTGACTATTACTAGTCAGAGATACTTGCTAGATCGATCGATCGATCGAGCGAGCCAGCCATCAATTGACCTCTGGGTGGCCAAGAGGATTGGATACTCCTCTCTCCCTTATCAGCTGCCTTTGGTTTTGTGGCTTTCCTATGTGATGCTTTATCTGAATGTTAGTGCAGAGTGTAACGTAAAGTGTAGGACCTGTGCCTTTGCTGTACTATGTTGTGCTACTTTGAGCCTGTTTCAAAGATATTGATTGATTGATTGATTGGGCTGGTTGACGGTATACTGTATGCTTGTGATTTGACCACTGATTGTTAACAAAGCTGTTTTCAATCCAAAAAGGTGGATGCAGACAGGTGATCTTTGGCCTGCTTCGGACCAAAAACCAGGAAAAATCCTCAGCGACTTAGTAGGGCCTCTTGTGAGGGGAGCCTGTCTGGCAGGCGCTATGCAACTCATACTTACCTGGCAGGGGAGATACCATGATCACTAAGGTGGTTCTCCCAGGGTGAGGCTCATCCATTGCACTTCGGGTGTGCTGACCCCTGCGATTTCCCCAAATGCGGGAAACTCGACTGCATAATTTGTGGTAGTGGGGGACTGCGTTCGCGCTTTCCCCTGATTTACTCTGGTGAAAAACAGTGCTTATTATTCAATGCTGACTATTACTAGTCAGAGATACTTGCTAGATCGATCGATCGAGCGAGCCAGCCATCAATTGACCTCTGGGTGGCCAAGAGGATTGGATACTCCTCTCTCCCTTATCAGCTGCCTTTGGTTTTGTGGCTTTCCTATGTGATGCTTTATCTGAATGTTAGTGCAGAGTGTAACGTAAAGTGTAGGACCTGTGCCTTTGCTGTACTATGTTGTGCTACTTTGAGCCTGTTTCAAAGATATTGATTGATTGATTGATTGGGCTGGTTGACGGTATACTGTATGCTTGTGATTTGACCACTGATTGTTAACAAAGCTGTTTTCAATCCAAAAAGGTGGATGCAGACAGGTGATCTTTGGCCTGCTTCGGACCAAAAACCAGGAAAAATCCTCAGCGACTTAGTAGGGCCTCTTGTGAGGGGAGCCTGTCTGGCAGGCGCTATGCAACTCATACTTACCTGGCAGGGGAGATACCATGATCACTAAGGTGGTTCTCCCAGGGTGAGGCTCATCCATTGCACTTCGGGTGTGCTGACCCCTGCGATTTCCCCAAATGCGGGAAACTCGACTGCATAATTTGTGGTAGTGGGGGACTGCGTTCGCGCTTTCCCCTGATTTACTCTGGTGAAAAACAGTGCTTATTATTCAATGCTGACTATTACTAGTCAGAGATACTTGCTAGATCGATCGATCGATCGAGCGAGCCAGCCATCAATTGACCTCTGGGTGGCCAAGAGGATTGGATACTCCTCTCTCCCTTATCAGCTGCCTTTGGTTTTGTGGCTTTCCTATGTGATGCTTTATCTGAATGTTAGTGCAGAGTGTAACGTAAAGTGTAGGACCTGTGCCTTTGCTGTACTATGTTGTGCTACTTTGAGCCTGTTTCAAAGATATTGATTGATTGATTGATTGGGCTGGTTGACGGTATACTGTATGCTTGTGATTTGACCACTGATTGTTAACAAAGCTGTTTTCAATCCAAAAAGGTGGATGCAGACAGGTGATCTTTGGCCTGCTTCGGACCAAAAACCAGGAAAAATCCTCAGCGACTTAGTAGGGCCTCTTGTGAGGGGAGCCTGTCTGGCAGGCGCTATGCAACTCATACTTACCTGGCAGGGGAGATACCATGATCACTAAGGTGGTTCTCCCAGGGTGAGGCTCATCCATTGCACTTCGGGTGTGCTGACCCCTGCGATTTCCCCAAATGCGGGAAACTCGACTGCATAATTTGTGGTAGTGGGGGACTGCGTTCGCGCTTTCCCCTGATTTACTCTGGTGAAAAACAGTGCTTATTATTCAATGCTGACTGTTACTAGTCAGAGGTACTTGTATGCTTGTGATTTAACCACCGATTGTCAACAAAGCTGTTTTTCAATCCAAAATGTGGTATATTATCTCTTTATATTTAGCTGTATACGCAGCCTTTGTCTCCCCCTCGTGGATGAACAACAGTGTGATCAGTGAAGATTCTTTTTCTGCTGGGCTTCAAGAAGTCAGGGCATGGCGAGCCTTTCCCTAACCTAACCTATCCTTCCTCTCTGTCTCACAGGTGACGGCATGCAACTGTGGGGAATGCTTCATCGGCACGGCAATGCTCTGACCAGAAGCCGCCGCCCCATATGCTAATACCCTGGTTGCTGTGCATCTTGGAAGTGCTTAGACTTGAGCCTGTGTCTTATGGAATTTGGGGTGCCTGCACACCCCCGGCTCCGTACAATGAGGTGCATCCGTTTTTTGGCGCAGTTGGATGCAGACAGGTGATCTTTGGCCTGCTTCGGACCAAAAACCAGGAAAAATCCTCAGCGACTTAGTAGGGCCTCTTGTGAGGGGAGCCTGTCTGGCAGGCGCTATGCAACTCATACTTACCTGGCAGGGGAGATACCATGATCACTAAGGTGGTTCTCCCAGGGTGAGGCTCATCCATTGCACTTCGGGTGTGCTGACCCCTGCGATTTCCCCAAATGCGGGAAACTCGACTGCATAATTTGTGGTAGTGGGGGACTGCGTTCGCGCTTTCCCCTGATTTACTCTGGTGAAAAACAGTGCTTATTATTCAATGCTGACTATTACTAGTCAGAGATACTTGCTAGATCGATCGATCGAGCGAGCCAGCCATCAATTGACCTCTGGGTGGCCAAGAGGATTGGATACTCCTCTCTCCCTTATCAGCTGCCTTTGGTTTTGTGGCTTTCCTATGTGATGCTTTATCTGAATGTTAGTGCAGAGTGTAACGTAAAGTGTAGGACCTGTGCCTTTGCTGTACTATGTTGTGCTACTTTGAGCCTGTTTCAAAGATATTGATTGATTGATTGATTGGGCTGGTTGACGGTATACTGTATGCTTGTGATTTGACCACTGATTGTTAACAAAGCTGTTTTCAATCCAAAAAGGTGGATGCAGACAGGTGATCTTTGGCCTGCTTCGGACCAAAAACCAGGAAAAATCCTCAGCGACTTAGTAGGGCCTCTTGTGAGGGGAGCCTGTCTGGCAGGCGCTATGCAACTCATACTTACCTGGCAGGGGAGATACCATGATCACTAAGGTGGTTCTCCCAGGGTGAGGCTCATCCATTGCACTTCGGGTGTGCTGACCCCTGCGATTTCCCCAAATGCGGGAAACTCGACTGCATAATTTGTGGTAGTGGGGGACTGCGTTCGCGCTTTCCCCTGATTTACTCTGGTGAAAAACAGTGCTTATTATTCAATGCTGACTATTACTAGTCAGAGATACTTGCTAGATCGATCGATCGATCGAGCGAGCCAGCCATCAATTGACCTCTGGGTGGCCAAGAGGATTGGATACTCCTCTCTCCCTTATCAGCTGCCTTTGGTTTTGTGGCTTTCCTATGTGATGCTTTATCTGAATGTTAGTGCAGAGTGTAACGTAAAGTGTAGGACCTGTGCCTTTGCTGTACTATGTTGTGCTACTTTGAGCCTGTTTCAAAGATATTGATTGATTGATTGATTGGGCTGGTTGACGGTATACTGTATGCTTGTGATTTGACCACTGATTGTTAACAAAGCTGTTTTCAATCCAAAAAGGTGGATGCAGACAGGTGATCTTTGGCCTGCTTCGGACCAAAAACCAGGAAAAATCCTCAGCGACTTAGTAGGGCCTCTTGTGAGGGGAGCCTGTCTGGCAGGCGCTATGCAACTCATACTTACCTGGCAGGGGAGATACCATGATCACTAAGGTGGTTCTCCCAGGGTGAGGCTCATCCATTGCACTTCGGGTGTGCTGACCCCTGCGATTTCCCCAAATGCGGGAAACTCGACTGCATAATTTGTGGTAGTGGGGGACTGCGTTCGCGCTTTCCCCTGATTTACTCTGGTGAAAAACAGTGCTTATTATTCAATGCTGACTATTACTAGTCAGAGATACTTGCTAGATCGATCGATCGATCGAGCGAGCCAGCCATCAATTGACCTCTGGGTGGCCAAGAGGATTGGATACTCCTCTCTCCCTTATCAGCTGCCTTTGGTTTTGTGGCTTTCCTATGTGATGCTTTATCTCAATGTTAGTGCAGAGTGTAACGTAAAGTGTAGGACCTGTGCCTTTGCTGTACTATGTTGTGCTACTTTGAGCCTGTTTCAAAGATATTGATTGATTGATTGATTGGGCTGGTTGACGGTATACTGTATGCTTGTGATTTGACCACTGATTGTTAACAAAGCTGTTTTCAATCCAAAAAGGTGGATGCAGACAGGTGATCTTTGGCCTGCTTCGGACCAAAAACCAGGAAAAATCCTCAGCGACTTAGTAGGGCCTCTTGTGAGGGGAGCCTGTCTGGCAGGCGCTATGCAACTCATACTTACCTGGCAGGGGAGATACCATGATCACTAAGGTGGTTCTCCCAGGGTGAGGCTCATCCATTGCACTTCGGGTGTGCTGACCCCTGCGATTTCCCCAAATGCGGGAAACTCGACTGCATAATTTGTGGTAGTGGGGGACTGCGTTCGCGCTTTCCCCTGATTTACTCTGGTGAAAAACAGTGCTTATTATTCAATGCTGACTATTACTAGTCAGAGATACTTGCTAGATCGATCGATCGAGCGAGCCAGCCATCAATTGACCTCTGGGTGGCCAAGAGGATTGGATACTCCTCTCTCCCTTATCAGCTGCCTTTGGTTTTGTGGCTTTCCTATGTGATGCTTTATCTCAATGTTAGTGCAGAGTGTAACGTAAAGTGTAGGACCTGTGCCTTTGCTGTACTATGTTGTGCTACTTTGAGCCTGTTTCAAAGATATTGATTGATTGATTGATTGGGCTGGTTGACGGTATACTGTATGCTTGTGATTTGACCACTGATTGTTAACAAAGCTGTTTTCAATCCAAAAAGGTGGATGCAGACAGGTGATCTTTGGCCTGCTTCGGACCAAAAACCAGGAAAAATCCTCAGCGACTTAGTAGGGCCTCTTGTGAGGGGAGCCTGTCTGGCAGGCGCTATGCAACTCATACTTACCTGGCAGGGGAGATACCATGATCACTAAGGTGGTTCTCCCAGGGTGAGGCTCATCCATTGCACTTCGGGTGTGCTGACCCCTGCGATTTCCCCAAATGCGGGAAACTCGACTGCATAATTTGTGGTAGTGGGGGACTGCGTTCGCGCTTTCCCCTGATTTACTCTGGTGAAAAACAGTGCTTATTATTCAATGCTGACTATTACTAGTCAGAGATACTTGCTAGATCGATCGATCGAGCGAGCCAGCCATCAATTGACCTCTGGGTGGCCAAGAGGATTGGATACTCCTCTCTCCCTTATCAGCTGCCTTTGGTTTTGTGGCTTTCCTATGTGATGCTTTATCTCAATGTTAGTGCAGAGTGTAACGTAAAGTGTAGGACCTGTGCCTTTGCTGTACTATGTTGTGCTACTTTGAGCCTGTGTCAAAGATATTGATTGATTGGGCTGGTTGACGGTATACTGTATGCTTGTGATTTGACCACTGATTGTTAACAAAGCTGCTTTCAATCCAAAAAGGTGGATGCAGACAGGTGATCTTTGGCCTGCTTCGGACCAAAAACCAGGAAAAATCCTCAGCGACTTAGTAGGGCCTCTTGTGAGGGGAGCCTGTCTGGCAGGCGCTATGCAACTCATACTTACCTGGCAGGGGAGATACCATGATCATTAAGGTGGTTCTCCCAGGGTGAGGCTCATCCATTGCACTTCGGGTGTGCTGACCCCTGCGATTTCCCCAAATGCGGGAAACTCGACTGCATAATTTGTGGTAGTGGGGGACTGCGTTCGCGCTTTCCCCTGATTTACTCTGGTGAAAAACAGTGCTTATTATTCAATGCTGACTGTTACTAGTCAGAGGTACTTGTATGCTTGTGATTTAACCACCGATTGTCAACAAAGCTGTTTTTCAATCCAAAATGTGGTACATTATCTCTTTATATTTAGCTGTATACGCAGCCTTTGTCTCCCCCTCGTGGATGAACAACAGTGTGATCAGTGAAGTTTCTTTTTCTGCTGGGCTTCGAGAAGTCAGGGCATGGCGAGCCTTTCCCTAACCTAACCTATCCTTCCTCTCTGTCTCACAGGTGACGGCATGCAAATGTGGGGACTGCTTCATCGGCACGGCAATGCTCTGACCAGAAGCCGCCGCCCCATATGCTAATACCCTGGTTGCTGTGCATCTTGGAAGTGCTTAGACTTGAGCCTGTGTCTTATGGAATTTGGGGTGCCTGCACACCCCTGGCTCCGTACAATGAGGTGCATCCGTTTTTTGGCGCAGTTGGATCCAGACAGGTGATCTTTGGCCTGCTTCGGACCAAAAACCAGGAAAAATCCTCAGCGACTTAGTAGGGCCTCTTGTGAGGGGAGCCTGTCTGGCAGGCGCTATGCAACTCATACTTACCTGGCAGGGGAGATACCATGATCACTAAGGTGGTTCTCCCAGGGTGAGGCTCATCCATTGCACTTCGGGTGTGCTGACCCCTGCGATTTCCCCAAATGCGGGAAACTCGACTGCATAATTTGTGGTAGTGGGGGACTGCGTTCGCGCTTTCCCCTGATTTACTCTGGTGAAAAACAGTGCTTATTAATCAATGCTGACTATTACTAGTCAGAGATACTTGCTAGATCGATCGATCGAGCGAGCCAGCCATCAATTGACCTCTGGGTGGCCAAGAGGATTGGATACTCCTCTCTCCCTTATCAGCTGCCTTTGGTTTTGTGGCTTTCCTATGTGATGCTTTATCTGAATGTTAGTGCAGAGTGTAACGTAAAGTGTAGGACCTGTGCCTTTGCTGTACTATGTTGTGCTACTTTGAGCCTGTTTCAAAGATATTGATTGATTGATTGATTGGGCTGGTTGACGGTATACTGTATGCTTGTGATTTGACCACTGATTGTTAACAAAGCTGTTTTCAATCCAAAAAGGTGGATGCAGACAGGTGATCTTTGGCCTGCTTCGGACCAAAAACCAGGAAAAATCCTCAGCGACTTAGTAGGGCCTCTTGTGAGGGGAGCCTGTCTGGCAGGCGCTATGCAACTCATACTTACCTGGCAGGGGAGATACCATGATCACTAAGGTGGTTCTCCCAGGGTGAGGCTCATCCATTGCACTTCGGGTGTGCTGACCCCTGCGATTTCCCCAAATGCGGGAAACTCGACTGCATAATTTGTGGTAGTGGGGGACTGCGTTCGCGCTTTCCCCTGATTTACTCTGGTGAAAAACAGTGCTTATTATTCAATGCTGACTATTACTAGTCAGAGATACTTGCTAGATCGATCGATCGATCGAGCGAGCCAGCCATCAATTGACCTCTGGGTGGCCAAGAGGATTGGATACTCCTCTCTCCCTTATCAGCTGCCTTTGGTTTTGTGGCTTTCCTATGTGATGCTTTATCTGAATGTTAGTGCAGAGTGTAACGTAAAGTGTAGGACCTGTGCCTTTGCTGTACTATGTTGTGCTACTTTGAGCCTGTTTCAAAGATATTGATTGATTGATTGATTGGGCTGGTTGACGGTATACTGTATGCTTGTGATTTGACCACTGATTGTTAACAAAGCTGTTTTCAATCCAAAAAGGTGGATGCAGACAGGTGATCTTTGGCCTGCTTCGGACCAAAAACCAGGAAAAATCCTCAGCGACTTAGTAGGGCCTCTTGTGAGGGGAGCCTGTCTGGCAGGCGCTATGCAACTCATACTTACCTGGCAGGGGAGATACCATGATCACTAAGGTGGTTCTCCCAGGGTGAGGCTCATCCATTGCACTTCGGGTGTGCTGACCCCTGCGATTTCCCCAAATGCGGGAAACTCGACTGCATAATTTGTGGTAGTGGGGGACTGCGTTCGCGCTTTCCCCTGATTTACTCTGGTGAAAAACAGTGCTTATTATTCAATGCTGACTATTACTAGTCAGAGATACTTGCTAGATCGATCGATCGAGCGAGCCAGCCATCAATTGACCTCTGGGTGGCCAAGAGGATTGGATACTCCTCTCTCCCTTATCAGCTGCCTTTGGTTTTGTGGCTTTCCTATGTGATGCTTTATCTCAATGTTAGTGCAGAGTGTAACGTAAAGTGTAGGACCTGTGCCTTTGCTGTACTATGTTGTGCTACTTTGAGCCTGTGTCAAAGATATTGATTGATTGGGCTGGTTGACGGTATACTGTATGCTTGTGATTTGACCACTGATTGTTAACAAAGCTGCTTTCAATCCAAAAAGGTGGATGCAGACAGGTGATCTTTGGCCTGCTTCGGACCAAAAACCAGGAAAAATCCTCAGCGACTTAGTAGGGCCTCTTGTGAGGGGAGCCTGTCTGGCAGGCGCTATGCAACTCATACTTACCTGGCAGGGGAGATACCATGATCATTAAGGTGGTTCTCCCAGGGTGAGGCTCATCCATTGCACTTCGGGTGTGCTGACCCCTGCGATTTCCCCAAATGCGGGAAACTCGACTGCATAATTTGTGGTAGTGGGGGACTGCGTTCGCGCTTTCCCCTGATTTACTCTGGTGAAAAACAGTGCTTATTATTCAATGCTGACTGTTACTAGTCAGAGGTACTTGTATGCTTGTGATTTAACCACCGATTGTCAACAAAGCTGTTTTTCAATCCAAAATGTGGTACATTATCTCTTTATATTTAGCTGTATACGCAGCCTTTGTCTCCCCCTCGTGGATGAACAACAGTGTGATCAGTGAAGTTTCTTTTTCTGCTGGGCTTCGAGAAGTCAGGGCATGGCGAGCCTTTCCCTAACCTAACCTATCCTTCCTCTCTGTCTCACAGGTGACGGCATGCAAATGTGGGGACTGCTTCATCGGCACGGCAATGCTCTGACCAGAAGCCGCCGCCCCATATGCTAATACCCTGGTTGCTGTGCATCTTGGAAGTGCTTAGACTTGAGCCTGTGTCTTATGGAATTTGGGGTGCCTGCACACCCCTGGCTCCGTACAATGAGGTGCATCCGTTTTTTGGCGCAGTTGGATCCAGACAGGTGATCTTTGGCCTGCTTCGGACCAAAAACCAGGAAAAATCCTCAGCGACTTAGTAGGGCCTCTTGTGAGGGGAGCCTGTCTGGCAGGCGCTATGCAACTCATACTTACCTGGCAGGGGAGATACCATGATCACTAAGGTGGTTCTCCCAGGGTGAGGCTCATCCATTGCACTTCGGGTGTGCTGACCCCTGCGATTTCCCCAAATGCGGGAAACTCGACTGCATAATTTGTGGTAGTGGGGGACTGCGTTCGCGCTTTCCCCTGATTTACTCTGGTGAAAAACAGTGCTTATTAATCAATGCTGACTATTACTAGTCAGAGATACTTGCTAGATCGATCGATCGAGCGAGCCAGCCATCAATTGACCTCTGGGTGGCCAAGAGGATTGGATACTCCTCTCTCCCTTATCAGCTGCCTTTGGTTTTGTGGCTTTCCTATGTGATGCTTTATCTCAATGTTAGTGCAGAGTGTAACGTAAAGTGTAGGACCTGTGCCTTTGCTGTACTATGTTGTGCTACTTTGAGCCTGTGTCAAAGATATTGATTGATTGGGCTGGTTGACGGTATACTGTATGCTTGTGATTTGACCACTGATTGTTAACAAAGCTGCTTTCAATCCAAAAAGGTGGATGCAGACAGGTGATCTTTGGCCTGCTTCGGACCAAAAACCAGGAAAAATCCTCAGCGACTTAGTAGGGCCTCTTGTGAGGGGAGCCTGTCTGGCAGGCGCTATGCAACTCATACTTACCTGGCAGGGGAGATACCATGATCACTAAGGTGGTTCTCCCAGGGTGAGGCTCATCCATTGCACTTCGGGTGTGCTGACCCCTGCGATTTCCCCAAATGCGGGAAACTCGACTGCATAATTTGTGGTAGTGGGGGACTGCGTTCGCGCTTTCCCCTGATTTACTCTGGTGAAAAACAGTGCTTATTATTCAATGCTGACTATTACTAGTCAGAGATACTTGCTAGATCGATCGATCGAGCGAGCCAGCCATCAATTGACCTCTGGGTGGCCAAGAGGATTGGATACTCCTCTCTCCCTTATCAGCTGCCTTTGGTTTTGTGGCTTTCCTATGTGATGCTTTATCTCAATGTTAGTGCAGAGTGTAACGTAAAGTGTAGGACCTGTGCCTTTGCTGTACTATGTTGTGCTACTTTGAGCCTGTGTCAAAGATATTGATTGATTGGGCTGGTTGACGGTATACTGTATGCTTGTGATTTGACCACTGATTGTTAACAAAGCTGCTTTCAATCCAAAAAGGTGGATGCAGACAGGTGATCTTTGGCCTGCTTCGGACCAAAAACCAGGAAAAATCCTCAGCGACTTAGTAGGGCCTCTTGTGAGGGGAGCCTGTCTGGCAGGCGCTATGCAACTCATACTTACCTGGCAGGGGAGATACCATGATCATTAAGGTGGTTCTCCCAGGGTGAGGCTCATCCATTGCACTTCGGGTGTGCTGACCCCTGCGATTTCCCCAAATGCGGGAAACTCGACTGCATAATTTGTGGTAGTGGGGGACTGCGTTTGCGCTTTCCCCTGATTTACTCTGGTGAAAAACAGTGCTTATTATTCAATGCTGACTATTACTAGTCAGAGATACTTGCTAGATCGAGCGAGCCAGCCATCAATTGACCTCTGGGTGGCCAAGAGGATTGGATACTCCTCTCTCCCTTATCAGCTGCCTTTGGTTTTGTGGCTTTCCTATGTGATGCTTTATCTCAATGTTAGTGCAGAGTGTAACGTAAAGTGTAGGACCTGTGCCTTTGCTGTACTATGTTGTGCTACTTTGAGCCTGTTTCAAAGATATTGATTGATTGATTGATTGGGCTGGTTGACGGTATACTGTATGCTTGTGATTTGACCACTGATTGTTAACAAAGCTGTTTTCAATCCAAAAAGGTGGATGCAGACAGGTGATCTTTGGCCTGCTTCGGACCAAAAACCAGGAAAAATCCTCAGCGACTTAGTAGGGCCTCTTGTGAGGGGAGCCTGTCTGGCAGGCGCTATGCAACTCATACTTACCTGGCAGGGGAGATACCATGATCACTAAGGTGGTTCTCCCAGGGTGAGGCTCATCCATTGCACTTCGGGTGTGCTGACCCCTGCGATTTCCCCAAATGCGGGAAACTCGACTGCATAATTTGTGGTAGTGGGGGACTGCGTTCGCGCTTTCCCCTGATTTACTCTGGTGAAAAACAGTGCTTATTATTCAATGCTGACTATTACTAGTCAGAGATACTTGCTAGATCGATCGATCGAGCGAGCCAGCCATCAATTGACCTCTGGGTGGCCAAGAGGATTGGATACTCCTCTCTCCCTTATCAGCTGCCTTTGGTTTTGTGGCTTTCCTATGTGATGCTTTATCTCAATGTTAGTGCAGAGTGTAACGTAAAGTGTAGGACCTGTGCCTTTGCTGTACTATGTTGTGCTACTTTGAGCCTGTGTCAAAGATATTGATTGATTGGGCTGGTTGACGGTATACTGTATGCTTGTGATTTGACCACTGATTGTTAACAAAGCTGCTTTCAATCCAAAAAGGTGGATGCAGACAGGTGATCTTTGGCCTGCTTCGGACCAAAAACCAGGAAAAATCCTCAGCGACTTAGTAGGGCCTCTTGTGAGGGGAGCCTGTCTGGCAGGCGCTATGCAACTCATACTTACCTGGCAGGGGAGATACCATGATCATTAAGGTGGTTCTCCCAGGGTGAGGCTCATCCATTGCACTTCGGGTGTGCTGACCCCTGCGATTTCCCCAAATGCGGGAAACTCGACTGCATAATTTGTGGTAGTGGGGGACTGCGTTTGCGCTTTCCCCTGATTTACTCTGGTGAAAAACAGTGCTTATTATTCAATGCTGACTATTACTAGTCAGAGATACTTGCTAGATCGAGCGAGCCAGCCATCAATTGACCTCTGGGTGGCCAAGAGGATTGGATACTCCTCTCTCCCTTATCAGCTGCCTTTGGTTTTGTGGCTTTCCTATGTGATGCTTTATCTGAATGTTAGTGCAGAGTGTAACGTAAAGTGTAGGACCTGTGCCTTTGCTGTACTATGTTGTGCTACTTTGAGCCTGTTTCAAAGATATTGATTGATTGATTGATTGGGCTGGTTGACGGTATACTGTATGCTTGTGATTTGACCACTGATTGTTAACAAAGCTGTTTTCAATCCAAAAAGGTGGATGCAGACAGGTGATCTTTGGCCTGCTTCGGACCAAAAACCAGGAAAAATCCTCAGCGACTTAGTAGGGCCTCTTGTGAGGGGAGCCTGTCTGGCAGGCGCTATGCAACTCATACTTACCTGGCAGGGGAGATACCATGATCACTAAGGTGGTTCTCCCAGGGTGAGGCTCATCCATTGCACTTCGGGTGTGCTGACCCCTGCGATTTCCCCAAATGCGGGAAACTCGACTGCATAATTTGTGGTAGTGGGGGACTGCGTTCGCGCTTTCCCCTGATTTACTCTGGTGAAAAACAGTGCTTATTATTCAATGCTGACTATTACTAGTCAGAGATACTTGCTAGATCGATCGATCGAGCGAGCCAGCCATCAATTGACCTCTGGGTGGCCAAGAGGATTGGATACTCCTCTCTCCCTTATCAGCTGCCTTTGGTTTTGTGGCTTTCCTATGTGATGCTTTATCTGAATGTTAGTGCAGAGTGTAACGTAAAGTGTAGGACCTGTGCCTTTGCTGTACTATGTTGTGCTACTTTGAGCCTGTTTCAAAGATATTGATTGATTGATTGATTGGGCTGGTTGACGGTATACTGTATGCTTGTGATTTGACCACTGATTGTTAACAAAGCTGTTTTCAATCCAAAAAGGTGGATGCAGACAGGTGATCTTTGGCCTGCTTCGGACCAAAAACCAGGAAAAATCCTCAGCGACTTAGTAGGGCCTCTTGTGAGGGGAGCCTGTCTGGCAGGCGCTATGCAACTCATACTTACCTGGCAGGGGAGATACCATGATCACTAAGGTGGTTCTCCCAGGGTGAGGCTCATCCATTGCACTTCGGGTGTGCTGACCCCTGCGATTTCCCCAAATGCGGGAAACTCGACTGCATAATTTGTGGTAGTGGGGGACTGCGTTCGCGCTTTCCCCTGATTTACTCTGGTGAAAAACAGTGCTTATTATTCAATGCTGACTATTACTAGTCAGAGATACTTGCTAGATCGATCGATCGAGCGAGCCAGCCATCAATTGACCTCTGGGTGGCCAAGAGGATTGGATACTCCTCTCTCCCTTATCAGCTGCCTTTGGTTTTGTGGCTTTCCTATGTGATGCTTTATCTCAATGTTAGTGCAGAGTGTAACGTAAAGTGTAGGACCTGTGCCTTTGCTGTACTATGTTGTGCTACTTTGAGCCTGTGTCAAAGATATTGATTGATTGGGCTGGTTGACGGTATACTGTATGCTTGTGATTTGACCACTGATTGTTAACAAAGCTGCTTTCAATCCAAAAAGGTGGATGCAGACAGGTGATCTTTGGCCTGCTTCGGACCAAAAACCAGGAAAAATCCTCAGCGACTTAGTAGGGCCTCTTGTGAGGGGAGCCTGTCTGGCAGGCGCTATGCAACTCATACTTACCTGGCAGGGGAGATACCATGATCACTAAGGTGGTTCTCCCAGGGTGAGGCTCATCCATTGCACTTCGGGTGTGCTGACCCCTGCGATTTCCCCAAATGCGGGAAACTCGACTGCATAATTTGTGGTAGTGGGGGACTGCGTTCGCGCTTTCCCCTGATTTACTCTGGTGAAAAACAGTGCTTATTATTCAATGCTGACTATTACTAGTCAGAGATACTTGCTAGATCGATCGATCGAGCGAGCCAGCCATCAATTGACCTCTGGGTGGCCAAGAGGATTGGATACTCCTCTCTCCCTTATCAGCTGCCTTTGGTTTTGTGGCTTTCCTATGTGATGCTTTATCTCAATGTTAGTGCAGAGTGTAACGTAAAGTGTAGGACCTGTGCCTTTGCTGTACTATGTTGTGCTACTTTGAGCCTGTGTCAAAGATATTGATTGATTGGGCTGGTTGACGGTATACTGTATGCTTGTGATTTGACCACTGATTGTTAACAAAGCTGCTTTCAATCCAAAAAGGTGGATGCAGACAGGTGATCTTTGGCCTGCTTCGGACCAAAAACCAGGAAAAATCCTCAGCGACTTAGTAGGGCCTCTTGTGAGGGGAGCCTGTCTGGCAGGCGCTATGCAACTCATACTTACCTGGCAGGGGAGATACCATGATCATTAAGGTGGTTCTCCCAGGGTGAGGCTCATCCATTGCACTTCGGGTGTGCTGACCCCTGCGATTTCCCCAAATGCGGGAAACTCGACTGCATAATTTGTGGTAGTGGGGGACTGCGTTTGCGCTTTCCCCTGATTTACTCTGGTGAAAAACAGTGCTTATTATTCAATGCTGACTATTACTAGTCAGAGATACTTGCTAGATCGAGCGAGCCAGCCATCAATTGACCTCTGGGTGGCCAAGAGGATTGGATACTCCTCTCTCCCTTATCAGCTGCCTTTGGTTTTGTGGCTTTCCTATGTGATGCTTTATCTCAATGTTAGTGCAGAGTGTAACGTAAAGTGTAGGACCTGTGCCTTTGCTGTACTATGTTGTGCTACTTTGAGCCTGTTTCAAAGATATTGATTGATTGATTGATTGGGCTGGTTGACGGTATACTGTATGCTTGTGATTTGACCACTGATTGTTAACAAAGCTGTTTTCAATCCAAAAAGGTGGATGCAGACAGGTGATCTTTGGCCTGCTTCGGACCAAAAACCAGGAAAAATCCTCAGCGACTTAGTAGGGCCTCTTGTGAGGGGAGCCTGTCTGGCAGGCGCTATGCAACTCATACTTACCTGGCAGGGGAGATACCATGATCACTAAGGTGGTTCTCCCAGGGTGAGGCTCATCCATTGCACTTCGGGTGTGCTGACCCCTGCGATTTCCCCAAATGCGGGAAACTCGACTGCATAATTTGTGGTAGTGGGGGACTGCGTTCGCGCTTTCCCCTGATTTACTCTGGTGAAAAACAGTGCTTATTATTCAATGCTGACTATTACTAGTCAGAGATACTTGCTAGATCGATCGATCGAGCGAGCCAGCCATCAATTGACCTCTGGGTGGCCAAGAGGATTGGATACTCCTCTCTCCCTTATCAGCTGCCTTTGGTTTTGTGGCTTTCCTATGTGATGCTTTATCTCAATGTTAGTGCAGAGTGTAACGTAAAGTGTAGGACCTGTGCCTTTGCTGTACTATGTTGTGCTACTTTGAGCCTGTGTCAAAGATATTGATTGATTGGGCTGGTTGACGGTATACTGTATGCTTGTGATTTGACCACTGATTGTTAACAAAGCTGCTTTCAATCCAAAAAGGTGGATGCAGACAGGTGATCTTTGGCCTGCTTCGGACCAAAAACCAGGAAAAATCCTCAGCGACTTAGTAGGGCCTCTTGTGAGGGGAGCCTGTCTGGCAGGCGCTATGCAACTCATACTTACCTGGCAGGGGAGATACCATGATCATTAAGGTGGTTCTCCCAGGGTGAGGCTCATCCATTGCACTTCGGGTGTGCTGACCCCTGCGATTTCCCCAAATGCGGGAAACTCGACTGCATAATTTGTGGTAGTGGGGGACTGCGTTTGCGCTTTCCCCTGATTTACTCTGGTGAAAAACAGTGCTTATTATTCAATGCTGACTATTACTAGTCAGAGATACTTGCTAGATCGAGCGAGCCAGCCATCAATTGACCTCTGGGTGGCCAAGAGGATTGGATACTCCTCTCTCCCTTATCAGCTGCCTTTGGTTTTGTGGCTTTCCTATGTGATGCTTTATCTGAATGTTAGTGCAGAGTGTAACGTAAAGTGTAGGACCTGTGCCTTTGCTGTACTATGTTGTGCTACTTTGAGCCTGTTTCAAAGATATTGATTGATTGATTGATTGGGCTGGTTGACGGTATACTGTATGCTTGTGATTTGACCACTGATTGTTAACAAAGCTGTTTTCAATCCAAAAAGGTGGATGCAGACAGGTGATCTTTGGCCTGCTTCGGACCAAAAACCAGGAAAAATCCTCAGCGACTTAGTAGGGCCTCTTGTGAGGGGAGCCTGTCTGGCAGGCGCTATGCAACTCATACTTACCTGGCAGGGGAGATACCATGATCACTAAGGTGGTTCTCCCAGGGTGAGGCTCATCCATTGCACTTCGGGTGTGCTGACCCCTGCGATTTCCCCAAATGCGGGAAACTCGACTGCATAATTTGTGGTAGTGGGGGACTGCGTTCGCGCTTTCCCCTGATTTACTCTGGTGAAAAACAGTGCTTATTATTCAATGCTGACTATTACTAGTCAGAGATACTTGCTAGATCGATCGATCGAGCGAGCCAGCCATCAATTGACCTCTGGGTGGCCAAGAGGATTGGATACTCCTCTCTCCCTTATCAGCTGCCTTTGGTTTTGTGGCTTTCCTATGTGATGCTTTATCTGAATGTTAGTGCAGAGTGTAACGTAAAGTGTAGGACCTGTGCCTTTGCTGTACTATGTTGTGCTACTTTGAGCCTGTTTCAAAGATATTGATTGATTGATTGATTGGGCTGGTTGACGGTATACTGTATGCTTGTGATTTGACCACTGATTGTTAACAAAGCTGTTTTCAATCCAAAAAGGTGGATGCAGACAGGTGATCTTTGGCCTGCTTCGGACCAAAAACCAGGAAAAATCCTCAGCGACTTAGTAGGGCCTCTTGTGAGGGGAGCCTGTCTGGCAGGCGCTATGCAACTCATACTTACCTGGCAGGGGAGATACCATGATCACTAAGGTGGTTCTCCCAGGGTGAGGCTCATCCATTGCACTTCGGGTGTGCTGACCCCTGCGATTTCCCCAAATGCGGGAAACTCGACTGCATAATTTGTGGTAGTGGGGGACTGCGTTCGCGCTTTCCCCTGATTTACTCTGGTGAAAAACAGTGCTTATTATTCAATGCTGACTATTACTAGTCAGAGATACTTGCTAGATCGATCGATCGAGCGAGCCAGCCATCAATTGACCTCTGGGTGGCCAAGAGGATTGGATACTCCTCTCTCCCTTATCAGCTGCCTTTGGTTTTGTGGCTTTCCTATGTGATGCTTTATCTCAATGTTAGTGCAGAGTGTAACGTAAAGTGTAGGACCTGTGCCTTTGCTGTACTATGTTGTGCTACTTTGAGCCTGTGTCAAAGATATTGATTGATTGGGCTGGTTGACGGTATACTGTATGCTTGTGATTTGACCACTGATTGTTAACAAAGCTGCTTTCAATCCAAAAAGGTGGATGCAGACAGGTGATCTTTGGCCTGCTTCGGACCAAAAACCAGGAAAAATCCTCAGCGACTTAGTAGGGCCTCTTGTGAGGGGAGCCTGTCTGGCAGGCGCTATGCAACTCATACTTACCTGGCAGGGGAGATACCATGATCATTAAGGTGGTTCTCCCAGGGTGAGGCTCATCCATTGCACTTCGGGTGTGCTGACCCCTGCGATTTCCCCAAATGCGGGAAACTCGACTGCATAATTTGTGGTAGTGGGGGACTGCGTTCGCGCTTTCCCCTGATTTACTCTGGTGAAAAACAGTGCTTATTATTCAATGCTGACTGTTACTAGTCAGAGGTACTTGTATGCTTGTGATTTAACCACCGATTGTCAACAAAGCTGTTTTTCAATCCAAAATGTGGTACATTATCTCTTTATATTTAGCTGTATACGCAGCCTTTGTCTCCCCCTCGTGGATGAACAACAGTGTGATCAGTGAAGTTTCTTTTTCTGCTGGGCTTCGAGAAGTCAGGGCATGGCGAGCCTTTCCCTAACCTAACCTATCCTTCCTCTCTGTCTCACAGGTGACGGCATGCAAATGTGGGGACTGCTTCATCGGCACGGCAATGCTCTGACCAGAAGCCGCCGCCCCATATGCTAATACCCTGGTTGCTGTGCATCTTGGAAGTGCTTAGACTTGAGCCTGTGTCTTATGGAATTTGGGGTGCCTGCACACCCCTGGCTCCGTACAATGAGGTGCATCCGTTTTTTGGCGCAGTTGGATCCAGACAGGTGATCTTTGGCCTGCTTCGGACCAAAAACCAGGAAAAATCCTCAGCGACTTAGTAGGGCCTCTTGTGAGGGGAGCCTGTCTGGCAGGCGCTATGCAACTCATACTTACCTGGCAGGGGAGATACCATGATCACTAAGGTGGTTCTCCCAGGGTGTGCTGACCCCTGCGATTTCCCCAAATGCGGGAAACTCGACTGCATAATTTGTGGTAGTGGGGGACTGCGTTCGTGCTTTCCCCTGATTTGCTCTGGTGAAAAACAGTGCTTATTATTCAATGCTGACTATTACTAGTCAGAGATACTTGCTAGATCGATCGATCGAGCGAGCCAGCCATCAATTGACCTCTGGGTGGCCAAGAGGATTGGATACTCCTCTCTCCCTTATCAGCTGCCTTTGGTTTTGTGGCTTTCCTATGTGATGCTTTATCTGAATGTTAGTGCAGAGTGTAACGTAAAGTGTAGGACCTGTGCCTTTGCTGTACTATGTTGTGCTACTTTGAGCCTGTTTCAAAGATATTGATTGATTGATTGATTGGGCTGGTTGACGGTATACTGTATGCTTGTGATTTGACCACTGATTGTTAACAAAGCTGCTTTCAATCCAAAAAGGTGGATGCAGACAGGTGATCTTTGGCCTGCTTCGGACCAAAAACCAGGAAAAATCCTCAGCGACTTAGTAGGGCCTCTTGTGAGGGGAGCCTGTCTGGCAGGCGCTATGCAACTCATACTTACCTGGCAGGGGAGATACCATGATCATTAAGGTGGTTCTCCCAGGGTGAGGCTCATCCATTGCACTTCGGGTGTGCTGACCCCTGCGATTTCCCCAAATGCGGGAAACTCGACTGCATAATTTGTGGTAGTGGGGGACTGCGTTTGCGCTTTCCCCTGATTTACTCTGGTGAAAAACAGTGCTTATTATTCAATGCTGACTATTACTAGTCAGAGATACTTGCTAGATCGAGCGAGCCAGCCATCAATTGACCTCTGGGTGGCCAAGAGGATTGGATACTCCTCTCTCCCTTATCAGCTGCCTTTGGTTTTGTGGCTTTCCTATGTGATGCTTTATCTCAATGTTAGTGCAGAGTGTAACGTAAAGTGTAGGACCTGTGCCTTTGCTGTACTATGTTGTGCTACTTTGAGCCTGTTTCAAAGATATTGATTGATTGATTGATTGGGCTGGTTGACGGTATACTGTATGCTTGTGATTTGACCACTGATTGTTAACAAAGCTGTTTTCAATCCAAAAAGGTGGATGCAGACAGGTGATCTTTGGCCTGCTTCGGACCAAAAACCAGGAAAAATCCTCAGCGACTTAGTAGGGCCTCTTGTGAGGGGAGCCTGTCTGGCAGGCGCTATGCAACTCATACTTACCTGGCAGGGGAGATACCATGATCACTAAGGTGGTTCTCCCAGGGTGAGGCTCATCCATTGCACTTCGGGTGTGCTGACCCCTGCGATTTCCCCAAATGCGGGAAACTCGACTGCATAATTTGTGGTAGTGGGGGACTGCGTTCGCGCTTTCCCCTGATTTACTCTGGTGAAAAACAGTGCTTATTATTCAATGCTGACTATTACTAGTCAGAGATACTTGCTAGATCGATCGATCGAGCGAGCCAGCCATCAATTGACCTCTGGGTGGCCAAGAGGATTGGATACTCCTCTCTCCCTTATCAGCTGCCTTTGGTTTTGTGGCTTTCCTATGTGATGCTTTATCTGAATGTTAGTGCAGAGTGTAACGTAAAGTGTAGGACCTGTGCCTTTGCTGTACTATGTTGTGCTACTTTGAGCCTGTTTCAAAGATATTGATTGATTGATTGATTGGGCTGGTTGACGGTATACTGTATGCTTGTGATTTGACCACTGATTGTTAACAAAGCTGCTTTCAATCCAAAAAGGTGGATGCAGACAGGTGATCTTTGGCCTGCTTCGGACCAAAAACCAGGAAAAATCCTCAGCGACTTAGTAGGGCCTCTTGTGAGGGGAGCCTGTCTGGCAGGCGCTATGCAACTCATACTTACCTGGCAGGGGAGATACCATGATCATTAAGGTGGTTCTCCCAGGGTGAGGCTCATCCATTGCACTTCGGGTGTGCTGACCCCTGCGATTTCCCCAAATGCGGGAAACTCGACTGCATAATTTGTGGTAGTGGGGGACTGCGTTTGCGCTTTCCCCTGATTTACTCTGGTGAAAAACAGTGCTTATTATTCAATGCTGACTATTACTAGTCAGAGATACTTGCTAGATCGAGCGAGCCAGCCATCAATTGACCTCTGGGTGGCCAAGAGGATTGGATACTCCTCTCTCCCTTATCAGCTGCCTTTGGTTTTGTGGCTTTCCTATGTGATGCTTTATCTCAATGTTAGTGCAGAGTGTAACGTAAAGTGTAGGACCTGTGCCTTTGCTGTACTATGTTGTGCTACTTTGAGCCTGTTTCAAAGATATTGATTGATTGATTGATTGGGCTGGTTGACGGTATACTGTATGCTTGTGATTTGACCACTGATTGTTAACAAAGCTGTTTTCAATCCAAAAAGGTGGATGCAGACAGGTGATCTTTGGCCTGCTTCGGACCAAAAACCAGGAAAAATCCTCAGCGACTTAGTAGGGCCTCTTGTGAGGGGAGCCTGTCTGGCAGGCGCTATGCAACTCATACTTACCTGGCAGGGGAGATACCATGATCACTAAGGTGGTTCTCCCAGGGTGAGGCTCATCCATTGCACTTCGGGTGTGCTGACCCCTGCGATTTCCCCAAATGCGGGAAACTCGACTGCATAATTTGTGGTAGTGGGGGACTGCGTTCGCGCTTTCCCCTGATTTACTCTGGTGAAAAACAGTGCTTATTATTCAATGCTGACTATTACTAGTCAGAGATACTTGCTAGATCGATCGATCGAGCGAGCCAGCCATCAATTGACCTCTGGGTGGCCAAGAGGATTGGATACTCCTCTCTCCCTTATCAGCTGCCTTTGGTTTTGTGGCTTTCCTATGTGATGCTTTATCTCAATGTTAGTGCAGAGTGTAACGTAAAGTGTAGGACCTGTGCCTTTGCTGTACTATGTTGTGCTACTTTGAGCCTGTGTCAAAGATATTGATTGATTGGGCTGGTTGACGGTATACTGTATGCTTGTGATTTGACCACTGATTGTTAACAAAGCTGCTTTCAATCCAAAAAGGTGGATGCAGACAGGTGATCTTTGGCCTGCTTCGGACCAAAAACCAGGAAAAATCCTCAGCGACTTAGTAGGGCCTCTTGTGAGGGGAGCCTGTCTGGCAGGCGCTATGCAACTCATACTTACCTGGCAGGGGAGATACCATGATCATTAAGGTGGTTCTCCCAGGGTGAGGCTCATCCATTGCACTTCGGGTGTGCTGACCCCTGCGATTTCCCCAAATGCGGGAAACTCGACTGCATAATTTGTGGTAGTGGGGGACTGCGTTTGCGCTTTCCCCTGATTTACTCTGGTGAAAAACAGTGCTTATTATTCAATGCTGACTATTACTAGTCAGAGATACTTGCTAGATCGAGCGAGCCAGCCATCAATTGACCTCTGGGTGGCCAAGAGGATTGGATACTCCTCTCTCCCTTATCAGCTGCCTTTGGTTTTGTGGCTTTCCTATGTGATGCTTTATCTGAATGTTAGTGCAGAGTGTAACGTAAAGTGTAGGACCTGTGCCTTTGCTGTACTATGTTGTGCTACTTTGAGCCTGTTTCAAAGATATTGATTGATTGATTGATTGGGCTGGTTGACGGTATACTGTATGCTTGTGATTTGACCACTGATTGTTAACAAAGCTGTTTTCAATCCAAAAAGGTGGATGCAGACAGGTGATCTTTGGCCTGCTTCGGACCAAAAACCAGGAAAAATCCTCAGCGACTTAGTAGGGCCTCTTGTGAGGGGAGCCTGTCTGGCAGGCGCTATGCAACTCATACTTACCTGGCAGGGGAGATACCATGATCACTAAGGTGGTTCTCCCAGGGTGAGGCTCATCCATTGCACTTCGGGTGTGCTGACCCCTGCGATTTCCCCAAATGCGGGAAACTCGACTGCATAATTTGTGGTAGTGGGGGACTGCGTTCGCGCTTTCCCCTGATTTACTCTGGTGAAAAACAGTGCTTATTATTCAATGCTGACTATTACTAGTCAGAGATACTTGCTAGATCGATCGATCGAGCGAGCCAGCCATCAATTGACCTCTGGGTGGCCAAGAGGATTGGATACTCCTCTCTCCCTTATCAGCTGCCTTTGGTTTTGTGGCTTTCCTATGTGATGCTTTATCTGAATGTTAGTGCAGAGTGTAACGTAAAGTGTAGGACCTGTGCCTTTGCTGTACTATGTTGTGCTACTTTGAGCCTGTTTCAAAGATATTGATTGATTGATTGATTGGGCTGGTTGACGGTATACTGTATGCTTGTGATTTGACCACTGATTGTTAACAAAGCTGTTTTCAATCCAAAAAGGTGGATGCAGACAGGTGATCTTTGGCCTGCTTCGGACCAAAAACCAGGAAAAATCCTCAGCGACTTAGTAGGGCCTCTTGTGAGGGGAGCCTGTCTGGCAGGCGCTATGCAACTCATACTTACCTGGCAGGGGAGATACCATGATCACTAAGGTGGTTCTCCCAGGGTGAGGCTCATCCATTGCACTTCGGGTGTGCTGACCCCTGCGATTTCCCCAAATGCGGGAAACTCGACTGCATAATTTGTGGTAGTGGGGGACTGCGTTCGCGCTTTCCCCTGATTTACTCTGGTGAAAAACAGTGCTTATTATTCAATGCTGACTATTACTAGTCAGAGATACTTGCTAGATCGATCGATCGAGCGAGCCAGCCATCAATTGACCTCTGGGTGGCCAAGAGGATTGGATACTCCTCTCTCCCTTATCAGCTGCCTTTGGTTTTGTGGCTTTCCTATGTGATGCTTTATCTGAATGTTAGTGCAGAGTGTAACGTAAAGTGTAGGACCTGTGCCTTTGCTGTACTATGTTGTGCTACTTTGAGCCTGTGTCAAAGATATTGATTGATTGGGCTGGTTGACGGTATACTGTATGCTTGTGATTTGACCACTGATTGTTAACAAAGCTGCTTTCAATCCAAAAAGGTGGATGCAGACAGGTGATCTTTGGCCTGCTTCGGACCAAAAACCAGGAAAAATCCTCAGCGACTTAGTAGGGCCTCTTGTGAGGGGAGCCTGTCTGGCAGGCGCTATGCAACTCATACTTACCTGGCAGGGGAGATACCATGATCATTAAGGTGGTTCTCCCAGGGTGAGGCTCATCCATTGCACTTCGGGTGTGCTGACCCCTGCGATTTCCCCAAATGCGGGAAACTCGACTGCATAATTTGTGGTAGTGGGGGACTGCGTTCGCGCTTTCCCCTGATTTACTCTGGTGAAAAACAGTGCTTATTATTCAATGCTGACTGTTACTAGTCAGAGGTACTTGTATGCTTGTGATTTAACCACCGATTGTCAACAAAGCTGTTTTTCAATCCAAAATGTGGTACATTATCTCTTTATATTTAGCTGTATACGCAGCCTTTGTCTCCCCCTCGTGGATGAACAACAGTGTGATCAGTGAAGTTTCTTTTTCTGCTGGGCTTCGAGAAGTCAGGGCATGGCGAGCCTTTCCCTAACCTAACCTATCCTTCCTCTCTGTCTCACAGGTGACGGCATGCAAATGTGGGGACTGCTTCATCGGCACGGCAATGCTCTGACCAGAAGCCGCCGCCCCATATGCTAATACCCTGGTTGCTGTGCATCTTGGAAGTGCTTAGACTTGAGCCTGTGTCTTATGGAATTTGGGGTGCCTGCACACCCCTGGCTCCGTACAATGAGGTGCATCCGTTTTTTGGCGCAGTTGGATCCAGACAGGTGATCTTTGGCCTGCTTCGGACCAAAAACCAGGAAAAATCCTCAGCGACTTAGTAGGGCCTCTTGTGAGGGGAGCCTGTCTGGCAGGCGCTATGCAACTCATACTTACCTGGCAGGGGAGATACCATGATCACTAAGGTGGTTCTCCCAGGGTGAGGCTCATCCATTGCACTTCGGGTGTGCTGACCCCTGCGATTTCCCCAAATGCGGGAAACTCGACTGCATAATTTGTGGTAGTGGGGGACTGCGTTCGCGCTTTCCCCTGATTTACTCTGGTGAAAAACAGTGCTTATTAATCAATGCTGACTATTACTAGTCAGAGATACTTGCTAGATCGATCGATCGAGCGAGCCAGCCATCAATTGACCTCTGGGTGGCCAAGAGGATTGGATACTCCTCTCTCCCTTATCAGCTGCCTTTGGTTTTGTGGCTTTCCTATGTGATGCTTTATCTCAATGTTAGTGCAGAGTGTAACGTAAAGTGTAGGACCTGTGCCTTTGCTGTACTATGTTGTGCTACTTTGAGCCTGTGTCAAAGATATTGATTGATTGGGCTGGTTGACGGTATACTGTATGCTTGTGATTTGACCACTGATTGTTAACAAAGCTGCTTTCAATCCAAAAAGGTGGATGCAGACAGGTGATCTTTGGCCTGCTTCGGACCAAAAACCAGGAAAAATCCTCAGCGACTTAGTAGGGCCTCTTGTGAGGGGAGCCTGTCTGGCAGGCGCTATGCAACTCATACTTACCTGGCAGGGGAGATACCATGATCACTAAGGTGGTTCTCCCAGGGTGAGGCTCATCCATTGCACTTCGGGTGTGCTGACCCCTGCGATTTCCCCAAATGCGGGAAACTCGACTGCATAATTTGTGGTAGTGGGGGACTGCGTTCGCGCTTTCCCCTGATTTACTCTGGTGAAAAACAGTGCTTATTATTCAATGCTGACTATTACTAGTCAGAGATACTTGCTAGATCGAGCGAGCCAGCCATCAATTGACCTCTGGGTGGCCAAGAGGATTGGATACTCCTCTCTCCCTTATCAGCTGCCTTTGGTTTTGTGGCTTTCCTATGTGATGCTTTATCTCAATGTTAGTGCAGAGTGTAACGTAAAGTGTAGGACCTGTGCCTTTGCTGTACTATGTTGTGCTACTTTGAGCCTGTGTCAAAGATATTGATTGATTGGGCTGGTTGACGGTATACTGTATGCTTGTGATTTGACCACTGATTGTTAACAAAGCTGCTTTCAATCCAAAAAGGTGGATGCAGACAGGTGATCTTTGGCCTGCTTCGGACCAAAAACCAGGAAAAATCCTCAGCGACTTAGTAGGGCCTCTTGTGAGGGGAGCCTGTCTG
Organism: Rhinoderma darwinii; assembly: GCF_050947455.1. Taxonomy (NCBI): domain Eukaryota; kingdom Metazoa; phylum Chordata; class Amphibia; order Anura; family Rhinodermatidae; genus Rhinoderma; species Rhinoderma darwinii. The sequence continues at coordinate 143,837 of NW_027464085.1, forward strand.
GCAGGCGCTATGCAACTCATACTTACCTGGCAGGGGAGATACCATGATCATTAAGGTGGTTCTCCCAGGGTGAGGCTCAGCCATTGCACTTCGGGTGTGCTGACCCCTGCGATTTCCCCAAATGCGGGAAACTCGACTGCATAATTTGTGGTAGTGGGGGACTGCGTTTGCGCTTTCCCCTGATTTACTCTGGTGAAAAACAGTGCTTATTATTCAATGCTGACTATTACTAGTCAGAGATACTTGCTAGATCGAGCGAGCCAGCCATCAATTGACCTCTGGGTGGCCAAGAGGATTGGATACTCCTCTCTCCCTTATCAGCTGCCTTTGGTTTTGTGGCTTTCCTATGTGATGCTTTATCTCAATGTTAGTGCAGAGTGTAACGTAAAGTGTAGGACCTGTGCCTTTGCTGTACTATGTTGTGCTACTTTGAGCCTGTGTCAAAGATATTGATTGATTGGGCTGGTTGACGGTATACTGTATGCTTGTGATTTGACCACTGATTGTTAACAAAGCTGCTTTCAATCCAAAAAGGTGGATGCAGACAGGTGATCTTTGGCCTGCTTCGGACCAAAAACCAGGAAAAATCCTCAGCGACTTAGTAGGGCCTCTTGTGAGGGGAGCCTGTCTGGCAGGCGCTATGCAACTCATACTTACCTGGCAGGGGAGATACCATGATCACTAAGGTGGTTCTCCCAGGGTGAGGCTCATCCATTGCACTTCGGGTGTGCTGACCCCTGCGATTTCCCCAAATGCGGGAAACTCGACTGCATAATTTGTGGTAGTGGGGGACTGCGTTCGCGCTTTCCCCTGATTTACTCTGGTGAAAAACAGTGCTTATTATTCAATGCTGACTATTACTAGTCAGAGATACTTGCTAGATCGAGCGAGCCAGCCATCAATTGACCTCTGGGTGGCCAAGAGGATTGGATACTCCTCTCTCCCTTATCAGCTGCCTTTGGTTTTGTGGCTTTCCTATGTGATGCTTTATCTCAATGTTAGTGCAGAGTGTAACGTAAAGTGTAGGACCTGTGCCTTTGCTGTACTATGTTGTGCTACTTTGAGCCTGTGTCAAAGATATTGATTGATTGGGCTGGTTGACGGTATACTGTATGCTTGTGATTTGACCACTGATTGTTAACAAAGCTGCTTTCAATCCAAAAAGGTGGATGCAGACAGGTGATCTTTGGCCTGCTTCGGACCAAAAACCAGGAAAAATCCTCAGCGACTTAGTAGGGCCTCTTGTGAGGGGAGCCTGTCTGGCAGGCGCTATGCAACTCATACTTACCTGGCAGGGGAGATACCATGATCATTAAGGTGGTTCTCCCAGGGTGAGGCTCAGCCATTGCACTTCGGGTGTGCTGACCCCTGCGATTTCCCCAAATGCGGGAAACTCGACTGCATAATTTGTGGTAGTGGGGGACTGCGTTTGCGCTTTCCCCTGATTTACTCTGGTGAAAAACAGTGCTTATTATTCAATGCTGACTATTACTAGTCAGAGATACTTGCTAGATCGAGCGAGCCAGCCATCAATTGACCTCTGGGTGGCCAAGAGGATTGGATACTCCTCTCTCCCTTATCAGCTGCCTTTGGTTTTGTGGCTTTCCTATGTGATGCTTTATCTCAATGTTAGTGCAGAGTGTAACGTAAAGTGTAGGACCTGTGCCTTTGCTGTACTATGTTGTGCTACTTTGAGCCTGTGTCAAAGATATTGATTGATTGGGCTGGTTGACGGTATACTGTATGCTTGTGATTTGACCACTGATTGTTAACAAAGCTGCTTTCAATCCAAAAAGGTGGATGCAGACAGGTGATCTTTGGCCTGCTTCGGACCAAAAACCAGGAAAAATCCTCAGCGACTTAGTAGGGCCTCTTGTGAGGGGAGCCTGTCTGGCAGGCGCTATGCAACTCATACTTACCTGGCAGGGGAGATACCATGATCACTAAGGTGGTTCTCCCAGGGTGAGGCTCATCCATTGCACTTCGGGTGTGCTGACCCCTGCGATTTCCCCAAATGCGGGAAACTCGACTGCATAATTTGTGGTAGTGGGGGACTGCGTTCGCGCTTTCCCCTGATTTACTCTGGTGAAAAACAGTGCTTATTATTCAATGCTGACTATTACTAGTCAGAGATACTTGCTAGATCGATCGATCGAGCGAGCCAGCCATCAATTGACCTCTGGGTGGCCAAGAGGATTGGATACTCCTCTCTCCCTTATCAGCTGCCTTTGGTTTTGTGGCTTTCCTATGTGATGCTTTATCTCAATGTTAGTGCAGAGTGTAACGTAAAGTGTAGGACCTGTGCCTTTGCTGTACTATGTTGTGCTACTTTGAGCCTGTGTCAAAGATATTGATTGATTGGGCTGGTTGACGGTATACTGTATGCTTGTGATTTGACCACTGATTGTTAACAAAGCTGCTTTCAATCCAAAAAGGTGGATGCAGACAGGTGATCTTTGGCCTGCTTCGGACCAAAAACCAGGAAAAATCCTCAGCGACTTAGTAGGGCCTCTTGTGAGGGGAGCCTGTCTGGCAGGCGCTATGCAACTCATACTTACCTGGCAGGGGAGATACCATGATCATTAAGGTGGTTCTCCCAGGGTGAGGCTCATCCATTGCACTTCGGGTGTGCTGACCCCTGCGATTTCCCCAAATGCGGGAAACTCGACTGCATAATTTGTGGTAGTGGGGGACTGCGTTTGCGCTTTCCCCTGATTTACTCTGGTGAAAAACAGTGCTTATTATTCAATGCTGACTATTACTAGTCAGAGATACTTGCTAGATCGAGCGAGCCAGCCATCAATTGACCTCTGGGTGGCCAAGAGGATTGGATACTCCTCTCTCCCTTATCAGCTGCCTTTGGTTTTGTGGCTTTCCTATGTGATGCTTTATCTCAATGTTAGTGCAGAGTGTAACGTAAAGTGTAGGACCTGTGCCTTTGCTGTACTATGTTGTGCTACTTTGAGCCTGTTTCAAAGATATTGATTGATTGATTGATTGGGCTGGTTGACGGTATACTGTATGCTTGTGATTTGACCACTGATTGTTAACAAAGCTGTTTTCAATCCAAAAAGGTGGATGCAGACAGGTGATCTTTGGCCTGCTTCGGACCAAAAACCAGGAAAAATCCTCAGCGACTTAGTAGGGCCTCTTGTGAGGGGAGCCTGTCTGGCAGGCGCTATGCAACTCATACTTACCTGGCAGGGGAGATACCATGATCACTAAGGTGGTTCTCCCAGGGTGAGGCTCATCCATTGCACTTCGGGTGTGCTGACCCCTGCGATTTCCCCAAATGCGGGAAACTCGACTGCATAATTTGTGGTAGTGGGGGACTGCGTTCGCGCTTTCCCCTGATTTACTCTGGTGAAAAACAGTGCTTATTATTCAATGCTGACTATTACTAGTCAGAGATACTTGCTAGATCGATCGATCGAGCGAGCCAGCCATCAATTGACCTCTGGGTGGCCAAGAGGATTGGATACTCCTCTCTCCCTTATCAGCTGCCTTTGGTTTTGTGGCTTTCCTATGTGATGCTTTATCTCAATGTTAGTGCAGAGTGTAACGTAAAGTGTAGGACCTGTGCCTTTGCTGTACTATGTTGTGCTACTTTGAGCCTGTGTCAAAGATATTGATTGATTGGGCTGGTTGACGGTATACTGTATGCTTGTGATTTGACCACTGATTGTTAACAAAGCTGCTTTCAATCCAAAAAGGTGGATGCAGACAGGTGATCTTTGGCCTGCTTCGGACCAAAAACCAGGAAAAATCCTCAGCGACTTAGTAGGGCCTCTTGTGAGGGGAGCCTGTCTGGCAGGCGCTATGCAACTCATACTTACCTGGCAGGGGAGATACCATGATCATTAAGGTGGTTCTCCCAGGGTGAGGCTCATCCATTGCACTTCGGGTGTGCTGACCCCTGCGATTTCCCCAAATGCGGGAAACTCGACTGCATAATTTGTGGTAGTGGGGGACTGCGTTTGCGCTTTCCCCTGATTTACTCTGGTGAAAAACAGTGCTTATTATTCAATGCTGACTATTACTAGTCAGAGATACTTGCTAGATCGAGCGAGCCAGCCATCAATTGACCTCTGGGTGGCCAAGAGGATTGGATACTCCTCTCTCCCTTATCAGCTGCCTTTGGTTTTGTGGCTTTCCTATGTGATGCTTTATCTGAATGTTAGTGCAGAGTGTAACGTAAAGTGTAGGACCTGTGCCTTTGCTGTACTATGTTGTGCTACTTTGAGCCTGTTTCAAAGATATTGATTGATTGATTGATTGGGCTGGTTGACGGTATACTGTATGCTTGTGATTTGACCACTGATTGTTAACAAAGCTGTTTTCAATCCAAAAAGGTGGATGCAGACAGGTGATCTTTGGCCTGCTTCGGACCAAAAACCAGGAAAAATCCTCAGCGACTTAGTAGGGCCTCTTGTGAGGGGAGCCTGTCTGGCAGGCGCTATGCAACTCATACTTACCTGGCAGGGGAGATACCATGATCACTAAGGTGGTTCTCCCAGGGTGAGGCTCATCCATTGCACTTCGGGTGTGCTGACCCCTGCGATTTCCCCAAATGCGGGAAACTCGACTGCATAATTTGTGGTAGTGGGGGACTGCGTTCGCGCTTTCCCCTGATTTACTCTGGTGAAAAACAGTGCTTATTATTCAATGCTGACTATTACTAGTCAGAGATACTTGCTAGATCGATCGATCGAGCGAGCCAGCCATCAATTGACCTCTGGGTGGCCAAGAGGATTGGATACTCCTCTCTCCCTTATCAGCTGCCTTTGGTTTTGTGGCTTTCCTATGTGATGCTTTATCTGAATGTTAGTGCAGAGTGTAACGTAAAGTGTAGGACCTGTGCCTTTGCTGTACTATGTTGTGCTACTTTGAGCCTGTTTCAAAGATATTGATTGATTGATTGATTGGGCTGGTTGACGGTATACTGTATGCTTGTGATTTGACCACTGATTGTTAACAAAGCTGTTTTCAATCCAAAAAGGTGGATGCAGACAGGTGATCTTTGGCCTGCTTCGGACCAAAAACCAGGAAAAATCCTCAGCGACTTAGTAGGGCCTCTTGTGAGGGGAGCCTGTCTGGCAGGCGCTATGCAACTCATACTTACCTGGCAGGGGAGATACCATGATCACTAAGGTGGTTCTCCCAGGGTGAGGCTCATCCATTGCACTTCGGGTGTGCTGACCCCTGCGATTTCCCCAAATGCGGGAAACTCGACTGCATAATTTGTGGTAGTGGGGGACTGCGTTCGCGCTTTCCCCTGATTTACTCTGGTGAAAAACAGTGCTTATTATTCAATGCTGACTATTACTAGTCAGAGATACTTGCTAGATCGATCGATCGAGCGAGCCAGCCATCAATTGACCTCTGGGTGGCCAAGAGGATTGGATACTCCTCTCTCCCTTATCAGCTGCCTTTGGTTTTGTGGCTTTCCTATGTGATGCTTTATCTCAATGTTAGTGCAGAGTGTAACGTAAAGTGTAGGACCTGTGCCTTTGCTGTACTATGTTGTGCTACTTTGAGCCTGTGTCAAAGATATTGATTGATTGGGCTGGTTGACGGTATACTGTATGCTTGTGATTTGACCACTGATTGTTAACAAAGCTGCTTTCAATCCAAAAAGGTGGATGCAGACAGGTGATCTTTGGCCTGCTTCGGACCAAAAACCAGGAAAAATCCTCAGCGACTTAGTAGGGCCTCTTGTGAGGGGAGCCTGTCTGGCAGGCGCTATGCAACTCATACTTACCTGGCAGGGGAGATACCATGATCATTAAGGTGGTTCTCCCAGGGTGAGGCTCATCCATTGCACTTCGGGTGTGCTGACCCCTGCGATTTCCCCAAATGCGGGAAACTCGACTGCATAATTTGTGGTAGTGGGGGACTGCGTTCGCGCTTTCCCCTGATTTACTCTGGTGAAAAACAGTGCTTATTATTCAATGCTGACTGTTACTAGTCAGAGGTACTTGTATGCTTGTGATTTAACCACCGATTGTCAACAAAGCTGTTTTTCAATCCAAAATGTGGTACATTATCTCTTTATATTTAGCTGTATACGCAGCCTTTGTCTCCCCCTCGTGGATGAACAACAGTGTGATCAGTGAAGTTTCTTTTTCTGCTGGGCTTCGAGAAGTCAGGGCATGGCGAGCCTTTCCCTAACCTAACCTATCCTTCCTCTCTGTCTCACAGGTGACGGCATGCAAATGTGGGGACTGCTTCATCGGCACGGCAATGCTCTGACCAGAAGCCGCCGCCCCATATGCTAATACCCTGGTTGCTGTGCATCTTGGAAGTGCTTAGACTTGAGCCTGTGTCTTATGGAATTTGGGGTGCCTGCACACCCCTGGCTCCGTACAATGAGGTGCATCCGTTTTTTGGCGCAGTTGGATCCAGACAGGTGATCTTTGGCCTGCTTCGGACCAAAAACCAGGAAAAATCCTCAGCGACTTAGTAGGGCCTCTTGTGAGGGGAGCCTGTCTGGCAGGCGCTATGCAACTCATACTTACCTGGCAGGGGAGATACCATGATCACTAAGGTGGTTCTCCCAGGGTGTGCTGACCCCTGCGATTTCCCCAAATGCGGGAAACTCGACTGCATAATTTGTGGTAGTGGGGGACTGCGTTCGTGCTTTCCCCTGATTTGCTCTGGTGAAAAACAGTGCTTATTATTCAATGCTGACTATTACTAGTCAGAGATACTTGCTAGATCGATCGATCGAGCGAGCCAGCCATCAATTGACCTCTGGGTGGCCAAGAGGATTGGATACTCCTCTCTCCCTTATCAGCTGCCTTTGGTTTTGTGGCTTTCCTATGTGATGCTTTATCTGAATGTTAGTGCAGAGTGTAACGTAAAGTGTAGGACCTGTGCCTTTGCTGTACTATGTTGTGCTACTTTGAGCCTGTTTCAAAGATATTGATTGATTGATTGATTGGGCTGGTTGACGGTATACTGTATGCTTGTGATTTGACCACTGATTGTTAACAAAGCTGCTTTCAATCCAAAAAGGTGGATGCAGACAGGTGATCTTTGGCCTGCTTCGGACCAAAAACCAGGAAAAATCCTCAGCGACTTAGTAGGGCCTCTTGTGAGGGGAGCCTGTCTGGCAGGCGCTATGCAACTCATACTTACCTGGCAGGGGAGATACCATGATCATTAAGGTGGTTCTCCCAGGGTGAGGCTCATCCATTGCACTTCGGGTGTGCTGACCCCTGCGATTTCCCCAAATGCGGGAAACTCGACTGCATAATTTGTGGTAGTGGGGGACTGCGTTTGCGCTTTCCCCTGATTTACTCTGGTGAAAAACAGTGCTTATTATTCAATGCTGACTATTACTAGTCAGAGATACTTGCTAGATCGAGCGAGCCAGCCATCAATTGACCTCTGGGTGGCCAAGAGGATTGGATACTCCTCTCTCCCTTATCAGCTGCCTTTGGTTTTGTGGCTTTCCTATGTGATGCTTTATCTCAATGTTAGTGCAGAGTGTAACGTAAAGTGTAGGACCTGTGCCTTTGCTGTACTATGTTGTGCTACTTTGAGCCTGTTTCAAAGATATTGATTGATTGATTGATTGGGCTGGTTGACGGTATACTGTATGCTTGTGATTTGACCACTGATTGTTAACAAAGCTGTTTTCAATCCAAAAAGGTGGATGCAGACAGGTGATCTTTGGCCTGCTTCGGACCAAAAACCAGGAAAAATCCTCAGCGACTTAGTAGGGCCTCTTGTGAGGGGAGCCTGTCTGGCAGGCGCTATGCAACTCATACTTACCTGGCAGGGGAGATACCATGATCACTAAGGTGGTTCTCCCAGGGTGAGGCTCATCCATTGCACTTCGGGTGTGCTGACCCCTGCGATTTCCCCAAATGCGGGAAACTCGACTGCATAATTTGTGGTAGTGGGGGACTGCGTTCGCGCTTTCCCCTGATTTACTCTGGTGAAAAACAGTGCTTATTATTCAATGCTGACTATTACTAGTCAGAGATACTTGCTAGATCGATCGATCGAGCGAGCCAGCCATCAATTGACCTCTGGGTGGCCAAGAGGATTGGATACTCCTCTCTCCCTTATCAGCTGCCTTTGGTTTTGTGGCTTTCCTATGTGATGCTTTATCTGAATGTTAGTGCAGAGTGTAACGTAAAGTGTAGGACCTGTGCCTTTGCTGTACTATGTTGTGCTACTTTGAGCCTGTTTCAAAGATATTGATTGATTGATTGATTGGGCTGGTTGACGGTATACTGTATGCTTGTGATTTGACCACTGATTGTTAACAAAGCTGCTTTCAATCCAAAAAGGTGGATGCAGACAGGTGATCTTTGGCCTGCTTCGGACCAAAAACCAGGAAAAATCCTCAGCGACTTAGTAGGGCCTCTTGTGAGGGGAGCCTGTCTGGCAGGCGCTATGCAACTCATACTTACCTGGCAGGGGAGATACCATGATCATTAAGGTGGTTCTCCCAGGGTGAGGCTCATCCATTGCACTTCGGGTGTGCTGACCCCTGCGATTTCCCCAAATGCGGGAAACTCGACTGCATAATTTGTGGTAGTGGGGGACTGCGTTTGCGCTTTCCCCTGATTTACTCTGGTGAAAAACAGTGCTTATTATTCAATGCTGACTATTACTAGTCAGAGATACTTGCTAGATCGAGCGAGCCAGCCATCAATTGACCTCTGGGTGGCCAAGAGGATTGGATACTCCTCTCTCCCTTATCAGCTGCCTTTGGTTTTGTGGCTTTCCTATGTGATGCTTTATCTCAATGTTAGTGCAGAGTGTAACGTAAAGTGTAGGACCTGTGCCTTTGCTGTACTATGTTGTGCTACTTTGAGCCTGTTTCAAAGATATTGATTGATTGATTGATTGGGCTGGTTGACGGTATACTGTATGCTTGTGATTTGACCACTGATTGTTAACAAAGCTGTTTTCAATCCAAAAAGGTGGATGCAGACAGGTGATCTTTGGCCTGCTTCGGACCAAAAACCAGGAAAAATCCTCAGCGACTTAGTAGGGCCTCTTGTGAGGGGAGCCTGTCTGGCAGGCGCTATGCAACTCATACTTACCTGGCAGGGGAGATACCATGATCACTAAGGTGGTTCTCCCAGGGTGAGGCTCATCCATTGCACTTCGGGTGTGCTGACCCCTGCGATTTCCCCAAATGCGGGAAACTCGACTGCATAATTTGTGGTAGTGGGGGACTGCGTTCGCGCTTTCCCCTGATTTACTCTGGTGAAAAACAGTGCTTATTATTCAATGCTGACTATTACTAGTCAGAGATACTTGCTAGATCGATCGATCGAGCGAGCCAGCCATCAATTGACCTCTGGGTGGCCAAGAGGATTGGATACTCCTCTCTCCCTTATCAGCTGCCTTTGGTTTTGTGGCTTTCCTATGTGATGCTTTATCTCAATGTTAGTGCAGAGTGTAACGTAAAGTGTAGGACCTGTGCCTTTGCTGTACTATGTTGTGCTACTTTGAGCCTGTGTCAAAGATATTGATTGATTGGGCTGGTTGACGGTATACTGTATGCTTGTGATTTGACCACTGATTGTTAACAAAGCTGCTTTCAATCCAAAAAGGTGGATGCAGACAGGTGATCTTTGGCCTGCTTCGGACCAAAAACCAGGAAAAATCCTCAGCGACTTAGTAGGGCCTCTTGTGAGGGGAGCCTGTCTGGCAGGCGCTATGCAACTCATACTTACCTGGCAGGGGAGATACCATGATCATTAAGGTGGTTCTCCCAGGGTGAGGCTCATCCATTGCACTTCGGGTGTGCTGACCCCTGCGATTTCCCCAAATGCGGGAAACTCGACTGCATAATTTGTGGTAGTGGGGGACTGCGTTTGCGCTTTCCCCTGATTTACTCTGGTGAAAAACAGTGCTTATTATTCAATGCTGACTATTACTAGTCAGAGATACTTGCTAGATCGAGCGAGCCAGCCATCAATTGACCTCTGGGTGGCCAAGAGGATTGGATACTCCTCTCTCCCTTATCAGCTGCCTTTGGTTTTGTGGCTTTCCTATGTGATGCTTTATCTGAATGTTAGTGCAGAGTGTAACGTAAAGTGTAGGACCTGTGCCTTTGCTGTACTATGTTGTGCTACTTTGAGCCTGTTTCAAAGATATTGATTGATTGATTGATTGGGCTGGTTGACGGTATACTGTATGCTTGTGATTTGACCACTGATTGTTAACAAAGCTGTTTTCAATCCAAAAAGGTGGATGCAGACAGGTGATCTTTGGCCTGCTTCGGACCAAAAACCAGGAAAAATCCTCAGCGACTTAGTAGGGCCTCTTGTGAGGGGAGCCTGTCTGGCAGGCGCTATGCAACTCATACTTACCTGGCAGGGGAGATACCATGATCACTAAGGTGGTTCTCCCAGGGTGAGGCTCATCCATTGCACTTCGGGTGTGCTGACCCCTGCGATTTCCCCAAATGCGGGAAACTCGACTGCATAATTTGTGGTAGTGGGGGACTGCGTTCGCGCTTTCCCCTGATTTACTCTGGTGAAAAACAGTGCTTATTATTCAATGCTGACTATTACTAGTCAGAGATACTTGCTAGATCGATCGATCGAGCGAGCCAGCCATCAATTGACCTCTGGGTGGCCAAGAGGATTGGATACTCCTCTCTCCCTTATCAGCTGCCTTTGGTTTTGTGGCTTTCCTATGTGATGCTTTATCTGAATGTTAGTGCAGAGTGTAACGTAAAGTGTAGGACCTGTGCCTTTGCTGTACTATGTTGTGCTACTTTGAGCCTGTTTCAAAGATATTGATTGATTGATTGATTGGGCTGGTTGACGGTATACTGTATGCTTGTGATTTGACCACTGATTGTTAACAAAGCTGTTTTCAATCCAAAAAGGTGGATGCAGACAGGTGATCTTTGGCCTGCTTCGGACCAAAAACCAGGAAAAATCCTCAGCGACTTAGTAGGGCCTCTTGTGAGGGGAGCCTGTCTGGCAGGCGCTATGCAACTCATACTTACCTGGCAGGGGAGATACCATGATCACTAAGGTGGTTCTCCCAGGGTGAGGCTCATCCATTGCACTTCGGGTGTGCTGACCCCTGCGATTTCCCCAAATGCGGGAAACTCGACTGCATAATTTGTGGTAGTGGGGGACTGCGTTCGCGCTTTCCCCTGATTTACTCTGGTGAAAAACAGTGCTTATTATTCAATGCTGACTATTACTAGTCAGAGATACTTGCTAGATCGATCGATCGAGCGAGCCAGCCATCAATTGACCTCTGGGTGGCCAAGAGGATTGGATACTCCTCTCTCCCTTATCAGCTGCCTTTGGTTTTGTGGCTTTCCTATGTGATGCTTTATCTCAATGTTAGTGCAGAGTGTAACGTAAAGTGTAGGACCTGTGCCTTTGCTGTACTATGTTGTGCTACTTTGAGCCTGTGTCAAAGATATTGATTGATTGGGCTGGTTGACGGTATACTGTATGCTTGTGATTTGACCACTGATTGTTAACAAAGCTGCTTTCAATCCAAAAAGGTGGATGCAGACAGGTGATCTTTGGCCTGCTTCGGACCAAAAACCAGGAAAAATCCTCAGCGACTTAGTAGGGCCTCTTGTGAGGGGAGCCTGTCTGGCAGGCGCTATGCAACTCATACTTACCTGGCAGGGGAGATACCATGATCATTAAGGTGGTTCTCCCAGGGTGAGGCTCATCCATTGCACTTCGGGTGTGCTGACCCCTGCGATTTCCCCAAATGCGGGAAACTCGACTGCATAATTTGTGGTAGTGGGGGACTGCGTTCGCGCTTTCCCCTGATTTACTCTGGTGAAAAACAGTGCTTATTATTCAATGCTGACTGTTACTAGTCAGAGGTACTTGTATGCTTGTGATTTAACCACCGATTGTCAACAAAGCTGTTTTTCAATCCAAAATGTGGTACATTATCTCTTTATATTTAGCTGTATACGCAGCCTTTGTCTCCCCCTCGTGGATGAACAACAGTGTGATCAGTGAAGTTTCTTTTTCTGCTGGGCTTCGAGAAGTCAGGGCATGGCGAGCCTTTCCCTAACCTAACCTATCCTTCCTCTCTGTCTCACAGGTGACGGCATGCAAATGTGGGGACTGCTTCATCGGCACGGCAATGCTCTGACCAGAAGCCGCCGCCCCATATGCTAATACCCTGGTTGCTGTGCATCTTGGAAGTGCTTAGACTTGAGCCTGTGTCTTATGGAATTTGGGGTGCCTGCACACCCCTGGCTCCGTACAATGAGGTGCATCCGTTTTTTGGCGCAGTTGGATCCAGACAGGTGATCTTTGGCCTGCTTCGGACCAAAAACCAGGAAAAATCCTCAGCGACTTAGTAGGGCCTCTTGTGAGGGGAGCCTGTCTGGCAGGCGCTATGCAACTCATACTTACCTGGCAGGGGAGATACCATGATCACTAAGGTGGTTCTCCCAGGGTGAGGCTCATCCATTGCACTTCGGGTGTGCTGACCCCTGCGATTTCCCCAAATGCGGGAAACTCGACTGCATAATTTGTGGTAGTGGGGGACTGCGTTCGCGCTTTCCCCTGATTTACTCTGGTGAAAAACAGTGCTTATTAATCAATGCTGACTATTACTAGTCAGAGATACTTGCTAGATCGATCGATCGAGCGAGCCAGCCATCAATTGACCTCTGGGTGGCCAAGAGGATTGGATACTCCTCTCTCCCTTATCAGCTGCCTTTGGTTTTGTGGCTTTCCTATGTGATGCTTTATCTCAATGTTAGTGCAGAGTGTAACGTAAAGTGTAGGACCTGTGCCTTTGCTGTACTATGTTGTGCTACTTTGAGCCTGTGTCAAAGATATTGATTGATTGGGCTGGTTGACGGTATACTGTATGCTTGTGATTTGACCACTGATTGTTAACAAAGCTGCTTTCAATCCAAAAAGGTGGATGCAGACAGGTGATCTTTGGCCTGCTTCGGACCAAAAACCAGGAAAAATCCTCAGCGACTTAGTAGGGCCTCTTGTGAGGGGAGCCTGTCTGGCAGGCGCTATGCAACTCATACTTACCTGGCAGGGGAGATACCATGATCACTAAGGTGGTTCTCCCAGGGTGAGGCTCATCCATTGCACTTCGGGTGTGCTGACCCCTGCGATTTCCCCAAATGCGGGAAACTCGACTGCATAATTTGTGGTAGTGGGGGACTGCGTTCGCGCTTTCCCCTGATTTACTCTGGTGAAAAACAGTGCTTATTATTCAATGCTGACTATTACTAGTCAGAGATACTTGCTAGATCGAGCGAGCCAGCCATCAATTGACCTCTGGGTGGCCAAGAGGATTGGATACTCCTCTCTCCCTTATCAGCTGCCTTTGGTTTTGTGGCTTTCCTATGTGATGCTTTATCTCAATGTTAGTGCAGAGTGTAACGTAAAGTGTAGGACCTGTGCCTTTGCTGTACTATGTTGTGCTACTTTGAGCCTGTGTCAAAGATATTGATTGATTGGGCTGGTTGACGGTATACTGTATGCTTGTGATTTGACCACTGATTGTTAACAAAGCTGCTTTCAATCCAAAAAGGTGGATGCAGACAGGTGATCTTTGGCCTGCTTCGGACCAAAAACCAGGAAAAATCCTCAGCGACTTAGTAGGGCCTCTTGTGAGGGGAGCCTGTCTGGCAGGCGCTATGCAACTCATACTTACCTGGCAGGGGAGATACCATGATCATTAAGGTGGTTCTCCCAGGGTGAGGCTCAGCCATTGCACTTCGGGTGTGCTGACCCCTGCGATTTCCCCAAATGCGGGAAACTCGACTGCATAATTTGTGGTAGTGGGGGACTGCGTTTGCGCTTTCCCCTGATTTACTCTGGTGAAAAACAGTGCTTATTATTCAATGCTGACTATTACTAGTCAGAGATACTTGCTAGATCGAGCGAGCCAGCCATCAATTGACCTCTGGGTGGCCAAGAGGATTGGATACTCCTCTCTCCCTTATCAGCTGCCTTTGGTTTTGTGGCTTTCCTATGTGATGCTTTATCTCAATGTTAGTGCAGAGTGTAACGTAAAGTGTAGGACCTGTGCCTTTGCTGTACTATGTTGTGCTACTTTGAGCCTGTGTCAAAGATATTGATTGATTGGGCTGGTTGACGGTATACTGTATGCTTGTGATTTGACCACTGATTGTTAACAAAGCTGCTTTCAATCCAAAAAGGTGGATGCAGACAGGTGATCTTTGGCCTGCTTCGGACCAAAAACCAGGAAAAATCCTCAGCGACTTAGTAGGGCCTCTTGTGAGGGGAGCCTGTCTGGCAGGCGCTATGCAACTCATACTTACCTGGCAGGGGAGATACCATGATCACTAAGGTGGTTCTCCCAGGGTGAGGCTCATCCATTGCACTTCGGGTGTGCTGACCCCTGCGATTTCCCCAAATGCGGGAAACTCGACTGCATAATTTGTGGTAGTGGGGGACTGCGTTCGCGCTTTCCCCTGATTTACTCTGGTGAAAAACAGTGCTTATTATTCAATGCTGACTATTACTAGTCAGAGATACTTGCTAGATCGAGCGAGCCAGCCATCAATTGACCTCTGGGTGGCCAAGAGGATTGGATACTCCTCTCTCCCTTATCAGCTGCCTTTGGTTTTGTGGCTTTCCTATGTGATGCTTTATCTCAATGTTAGTGCAGAGTGTAACGTAAAGTGTAGGACCTGTGCCTTTGCTGTACTATGTTGTGCTACTTTGAGCCTGTGTCAAAGATATTGATTGATTGGGCTGGTTGACGGTATACTGTATGCTTGTGATTTGACCACTGATTGTTAACAAAGCTGCTTTCAATCCAAAAAGGTGGATGCAGACAGGTGATCTTTGGCCTGCTTCGGACCAAAAACCAGGAAAAATCCTCAGCGACTTAGTAGGGCCTCTTGTGAGGGGAGCCTGTCTGGCAGGCGCTATGCAACTCATACTTACCTGGCAGGGGAGATACCATGATCATTAAGGTGGTTCTCCCAGGGTGAGGCTCAGCCATTGCACTTCGGGTGTGCTGACCCCTGCGATTTCCCCAAATGCGGGAAACTCGACTGCATAATTTGTGGTAGTGGGGGACTGCGTTTGCGCTTTCCCCTGATTTACTCTGGTGAAAAACAGTGCTTATTATTCAATGCTGACTATTACTAGTCAGAGATACTTGCTAGATCGAGCGAGCCAGCCATCAATTGACCTCTGGGTGGCCAAGAGGATTGGATACTCCTCTCTCCCTTATCAGCTGCCTTTGGTTTTGTGGCTTTCCTATGTGATGCTTTATCTCAATGTTAGTGCAGAGTGTAACGTAAAGTGTAGGACCTGTGCCTTTGCTGTACTATGTTGTGCTACTTTGAGCCTGTGTCAAAGATATTGATTGATTGGGCTGGTTGACGGTATACTGTATGCTTGTGATTTGACCACTGATTGTTAACAAAGCTGCTTTCAATCCAAAAAGGTGGATGCAGACAGGTGATCTTTGGCCTGCTTCGGACCAAAAACCAGGAAAAATCCTCAGCGACTTAGTAGGGCCTCTTGTGAGGGGAGCCTGTCTGGCAGGCGCTATGCAACTCATACTTACCTGGCAGGGGAGATACCATGATCACTAAGGTGGTTCTCCCAGGGTGAGGCTCATCCATTGCACTTCGGGTGTGCTGACCCCTGCGATTTCCCCAAATGCGGGAAACTCGACTGCATAATTTGTGGTAGTGGGGGACTGCGTTCGCGCTTTCCCCTGATTTACTCTGGTGAAAAACAGTGCTTATTATTCAATGCTGACTATTACTAGTCAGAGATACTTGCTAGATCGATCGATCGAGCGAGCCAGCCATCAATTGACCTCTGGGTGGCCAAGAGGATTGGATACTCCTCTCTCCCTTATCAGCTGCCTTTGGTTTTGTGGCTTTCCTATGTGATGCTTTATCTCAATGTTAGTGCAGAGTGTAACGTAAAGTGTAGGACCTGTGCCTTTGCTGTACTATGTTGTGCTACTTTGAGCCTGTGTCAAAGATATTGATTGATTGGGCTGGTTGACGGTATACTGTATGCTTGTGATTTGACCACTGATTGTTAACAAAGCTGCTTTCAATCCAAAAAGGTGGATGCAGACAGGTGATCTTTGGCCTGCTTCGGACCAAAAACCAGGAAAAATCCTCAGCGACTTAGTAGGGCCTCTTGTGAGGGGAGCCTGTCTGGCAGGCGCTATGCAACTCATACTTACCTGGCAGGGGAGATACCATGATCATTAAGGTGGTTCTCCCAGGGTGAGGCTCATCCATTGCACTTCGGGTGTGCTGACCCCTGCGATTTCCCCAAATGCGGGAAACTCGACTGCATAATTTGTGGTAGTGGGGGACTGCGTTTGCGCTTTCCCCTGATTTACTCTGGTGAAAAACAGTGCTTATTATTCAATGCTGACTATTACTAGTCAGAGATACTTGCTAGATCGAGCGAGCCAGCCATCAATTGACCTCTGGGTGGCCAAGAGGATTGGATACTCCTCTCTCCCTTATCAGCTGCCTTTGGTTTTGTGGCTTTCCTATGTGATGCTTTATCTCAATGTTAGTGCAGAGTGTAACGTAAAGTGTAGGACCTGTGCCTTTGCTGTACTATGTTGTGCTACTTTGAGCCTGTGTCAAAGATATTGATTGATTGGGCTGGTTGACGGTATACTGTATGCTTGTGATTTGACCACTGATTGTTAACAAAGCTGCTTTCAATCCAAAAAGGTGGATGCAGACAGGTGATCTTTGGCCTGCTTCGGACCAAAAACCAGGAAAAATCCTCAGCGACTTAGTAGGGCCTCTTGTGAGGGGAGCCTGTCTGGCAGGCGCTATGCAACTCATACTTACCTGGCAGGGGAGATACCATGATCATTAAGGTGGTTCTCCCAGGGTGAGGCTCAGCCATTGCACTTCGGGTGTGCTGACCCCTGCGATTTCCCCAAATGCGGGAAACTCGACTGCATAATTTGTGGTAGTGGGGGACTGCGTTTGCGCTTTCCCCTGATTTACTCTGGTGAAAAACAGTGCTTATTATTCAATGCTGACTATTACTAGTCAGAGATACTTGCTAGATCGAGCGAGCCAGCCATCAATTGACCTCTGGGTGGCCAAGAGGATTGGATACTCCTCTCTCCCTTATCAGCTGCCTTTGGTTTTGTGGCTTTCCTATGTGATGCTTTATCTCAATGTTAGTGCAGAGTGTAACGTAAAGTGTAGGACCTGTGCCTTTGCTGTACTATGTTGTGCTACTTTGAGCCTGTGTCAAAGATATTGATTGATTGGGCTGGTTGACGGTATACTGTATGCTTGTGATTTGACCACTGATTGTTAACAAAGCTGCTTTCAATCCAAAAAGGTGGATGCAGACAGGTGATCTTTGGCCTGCTTCGGACCAAAAACCAGGAAAAATCCTCAGCGACTTAGTAGGGCCTCTTGTGAGGGGAGCCTGTCTGGCAGGCGCTATGCAACTCATACTTACCTGGCAGGGGAGATACCATGATCACTAAGGTGGTTCTCCCAGGGTGAGGCTCATCCATTGCACTTCGGGTGTGCTGACCCCTGCGATTTCCCCAAATGCGGGAAACTCGACTGCATAATTTGTGGTAGTGGGGGACTGCGTTCGCGCTTTCCCCTGATTTACTCTGGTGAAAAACAGTGCTTATTATTCAATGCTGACTATTACTAGTCAGAGATACTTGCTAGATCGATCGATCGAGCGAGCCAGCCATCAATTGACCTCTGGGTGGCCAAGAGGATTGGATACTCCTCTCTCCCTTATCAGCTGCCTTTGGTTTTGTGGCTTTCCTATGTGATGCTTTATCTCAATGTTAGTGCAGAGTGTAACGTAAAGTGTAGGACCTGTGCCTTTGCTGTACTATGTTGTGCTACTTTGAGCCTGTGTCAAAGATATTGATTGATTGGGCTGGTTGACGGTATACTGTATGCTTGTGATTTGACCACTGATTGTTAACAAAGCTGCTTTCAATCCAAAAAGGTGGATGCAGACAGGTGATCTTTGGCCTGCTTCGGACCAAAAACCAGGAAAAATCCTCAGCGACTTAGTAGGGCCTCTTGTGAGGGGAGCCTGTCTGGCAGGCGCTATGCAACTCATACTTACCTGGCAGGGGAGATACCATGATCATTAAGGTGGTTCTCCCAGGGTGAGGCTCATCCATTGCACTTCGGGTGTGCTGACCCCTGCGATTTCCCCAAATGCGGGAAACTCGACTGCATAATTTGTGGTAGTGGGGGACTGCGTTCGCGCTTTCCCCTGATTTACTCTGGTGAAAAACAGTGCTTATTATTCAATGCTGACTGTTACTAGTCAGAGGTACTTGTATGCTTGTGATTTAACCACCGATTGTCAACAAAGCTGTTTTTCAATCCAAAATGTGGTACATTATCTCTTTATATTTAGCTGTATACGCAGCCTTTGTCTCCCCCTCGTGGATGAACAACAGTGTGATCAGTGAAGTTTCTTTTTCTGCTGGGCTTCGAGAAGTCAGGGCATGGCGAGCCTTTCCCTAACCTAACCTATCCTTCCTCTCTGTCTCACAGGTGACGGCATGCAAATGTGGGGACTGCTTCATCGGCACGGCAATGCTCTGACCAGAAGCCGCCGCCCCATATGCTAATACCCTGGTTGCTGTGCATCTTGGAAGTGCTTAGACTTGAGCCTGTGTCTTATGGAATTTGGGGTGCCTGCACACCCCTGGCTCCGTACAATGAGGTGCATCCGTTTTTTGGCGCAGTTGGATCCAGACAGGTGATCTTTGGCCTGCTTCGGACCAAAAACCAGGAAAAATCCTCAGCGACTTAGTAGGGCCTCTTGTGAGGGGAGCCTGTCTGGCAGGCGCTATGCAACTCATACTTACCTGGCAGGGGAGATACCATGATCACTAAGGTGGTTCTCCCAGGGTGAGGCTCATCCATTGCACTTCGGGTGTGCTGACCCCTGCGATTTCCCCAAATGCGGGAAACTCGACTGCATAATTTGTGGTAGTGGGGGACTGCGTTCGCGCTTTCCCCTGATTTACTCTGGTGAAAAACAGTGCTTATTAATCAATGCTGACTATTACTAGTCAGAGATACTTGCTAGATCGATCGATCGAGCCAGCCATCAATTGACCTCTGGGTGGCCAAGAGGATTGGATACTCCTCTCTCCCTTATCAGCTGCCTTTGGTTTTGTGGCTTTCCTATGTGATGCTTTATCTCAATGTTAGTGCAGAGTGTAACGTAAAGTGTAGGACCTGTGCCTTTGCTGTACTATGTTGTGCTACTTTGAGCCTGTGTCAAAGATATTGATTGATTGGGCTGGTTGACGGTATACTGTATGCTTGTGATTTGACCACTGATTGTTAACAAAGCTGCTTTCAATCCAAAAAGGTGGATGCAGACAGGTGATCTTTGGCCTGCTTCGGACCAAAAACCAGGAAAAATCCTCAGCGACTTAGTAGGGCCTCTTGTGAGGGGAGCCTGTCTGGCAGGCGCTATGCAACTCATACTTACCTGGCAGGGGAGATACCATGATCACTAAGGTGGTTCTCCCAGGGTGAGGCTCATCCATTGCACTTCGGGTGTGCTGACCCCTGCGATTTCCCCAAATGCGGGAAACTCGACTGCATAATTTGTGGTAGTGGGGGACTGCGTTCGCGCTTTCCCCTGATTTACTCTGGTGAAAAACAGTGCTTATTATTCAATGCTGACTATTACTAGTCAGAGATACTTGCTAGATCGATCGATCGAGCGAGCCAGCCATCAATTGACCTCTGGGTGGCCAAGAGGATTGGATACTCCTCTCTCCCTTATCAGCTGCCTTTGGTTTTGTGGCTTTCCTATGTGATGCTTTATCTCAATGTTAGTGCAGAGTGTAACGTAAAGTGTAGGACCTGTGCCTTTGCTGTACTATGTTGTGCTACTTTGAGCCTGTGTCAAAGATATTGATTGATTGGGCTGGTTGACGGTATACTGTATGCTTGTGATTTGACCACTGATTGTTAACAAAGCTGCTTTCAATCCAAAAAGGTGGATGCAGACAGGTGATCTTTGGCCTGCTTCGGACCAAAAACCAGGAAAAATCCTCAGCGACTTAGTAGGGCCTCTTGTGAGGGGAGCCTGTCTGGCAGGCGCTATGCAACTCATACTTACCTGGCAGGGGAGATACCATGATCATTAAGGTGGTTCTCCCAGGGTGAGGCTCATCCATTGCACTTCGGGTGTGCTGACCCCTGCGATTTCCCCAAATGCGGGAAACTCGACTGCATAATTTGTGGTAGTGGGGGACTGCGTTTGCGCTTTCCCCTGATTTACTCTGGTGAAAAACAGTGCTTATTATTCAATGCTGACTATTACTAGTCAGAGATACTTGCTAGATCGAGCGAGCCAGCCATCAATTGACCTCTGGGTGGCCAAGAGGATTGGATACTCCTCTCTCCCTTATCAGCTGCCTTTGGTTTTGTGGCTTTCCTATGTGATGCTTTATCTCAATGTTAGTGCAGAGTGTAACGTAAAGTGTAGGACCTGTGCCTTTGCTGTACTATGTTGTGCTACTTTGAGCCTGTGTCAAAGATATTGATTGATTGGGCTGGTTGACGGTATACTGTATGCTTGTGATTTGACCACTGATTGTTAACAAAGCTGCTTTCAATCCAAAAAGGTGGATGCAGACAGGTGATCTTTGGCCTGCTTCGGACCAAAAACCAGGAAAAATCCTCAGCGACTTAGTAGGGCCTCTTGTGAGGGGAGCCTGTCTGGCAGGCGCTATGCAACTCATACTTACCTGGCAGGGGAGATACCATGATCACTAAGGTGGTTCTCCCAGGGTGAGGCTCATCCATTGCACTTCGGGTGTGCTGACCCCTGCGATTTCCCCAAATGCGGGAAACTCGACTGCATAATTTGTGGTAGTGGGGGACTGCGTTCGCGCTTTCCCCTGATTTACTCTGGTGAAAAACAGTGCTTATTATTCAATGCTGACTATTACTAGTCAGAGATACTTGCTAGATCGATCGATCGAGCGAGCCAGCCATCAATTGACCTCTGGGTGGCCAAGAGGATTGGATACTCCTCTCTCCCTTATCAGCTGCCTTTGGTTTTGTGGCTTTCCTATGTGATGCTTTATCTCAATGTTAGTGCAGAGTGTAACGTAAAGTGTAGGACCTGTGCCTTTGCTGTACTATGTTGTGCTACTTTGAGCCTGTGTCAAAGATATTGATTGATTGGGCTGGTTGACGGTATACTGTATGCTTGTGATTTGACCACTGATTGTTAACAAAGCTGCTTTCAATCCAAAAAGGTGGATGCAGACAGGTGATCTTTGGCCTGCTTCGGACCAAAAACCAGGAAAAATCCTCAGCGACTTAGTAGGGCCTCTTGTGAGGGGAGCCTGTCTGGCAGGCGCTATGCAACTCATACTTACCTGGCAGGGGAGATACCATGATCATTAAGGTGGTTCTCCCAGGGTGAGGCTCATCCATTGCACTTCGGGTGTGCTGACCCCTGCGATTTCCCCAAATGCGGGAAACTCGACTGCATAATTTGTGGTAGTGGGGGACTGCGTTCGCGCTTTCCCCTGATTTACTCTGGTGAAAAACAGTGCTTATTATTCAATGCTGACTATTACTAGTCAGAGATACTTGCTAGATCGATCGATCGAGCGAGCCAGCCATCAATTGACCTCTGGGTGGCCAAGAGGATTGGATACTCCTCTCTCCCTTATCAGCTGCCTTTGGTTTTGTGGCTTTCCTATGTGATGCTTTATCTCAATGTTAGTGCAGAGTGTAACGTAAAGTGTAGGACCTGTGCCTTTGCTGTACTATGTTGTGCTACTTTGAGCCTGTGTCAAAGATATTGATTGATTGGGCTGGTTGACGGTATACTGTATGCTTGTGATTTGACCACTGATTGTTAACAAAGCTGCTTTCAATCCAAAAAGGTGGATGCAGACAGGTGATCTTTGGCCTGCTTCGGACCAAAAACCAGGAAAAATCCTCAGCGACTTAGTAGGGCCTCTTGTGAGGGGAGCCTGTCTGGCAGGCGCTATGCAACTCATACTTACCTGGCAGGGGAGATACCATGATCATTAAGGTGGTTCTCCCAGGGTGAGGCTCATCCATTGCACTTCGGGTGTGCTGACCCCTGCGATTTCCCCAAATGCGGGAAACTCGACTGCATAATTAGTGGTAGTGGGGGACTGCGTTTGCGCTTTCCCCTGATTTACTCTGGTGAAAAACAGTGCTTATTATTCAATGCTGACTATTACTAGTCAGAGATACTTGCTAGATCGAGCGAGCCAGCCATCAATTGACCTCTGGGTGGCCAAGAGGATTGGATACTCCTCTCTCCCTTATCAGCTGCCTTTGGTTTTGTGGCTTTCCTATGTGATGCTTTATCTCAATGTTAGTGCAGAGTGTAACGTAAAGTGTAGGACCTGTGCCTTTGCTGTACTATGTTGTGCTACTTTGAGCCTGTGTCAAAGATATTGATTGATTGGGCTGGTTGACGGTATACTGTATGCTTGTGATTTGACCACTGATTGTTAACAAAGCTGCTTTCAATCCAAAAAGGTGGATGCAGACAGGTGATCTTTGGCCTGCTTCGGACCAAAAACCAGGAAAAATCCTCAGCGACTTAGTAGGGCCTCTTGTGAGGGGAGCCTGTCTGGCAGGCGCTATGCAACTCATACTTACCTGGCAGGGGAGATACCATGATCACTAAGGTGGTTCTCCCAGGGTGAGGCTCATCCATTGCACTTCGGGTGTGCTGACCCCTGCGATTTCCCCAAATGCGGGAAACTCGACTGCATAATTTGTGGTAGTGGGGGACTGCGTTCGCGCTTTCCCCTGATTTACTCTGGTGAAAAACAGTGCTTATTATTCAATGCTGACTATTACTAGTCAGAGATACTTGCTAGATCGATCGATCGAGCGAGCCAGCCATCAATTGACCTCTGGGTGGCCAAGAGGATTGGATACTCCTCTCTCCCTTATCAGCTGCCTTTGGTTTTGTGGCTTTCCTATGTGATGCTTTATCTCAATGTTAGTGCAGAGTGTAACGTAAAGTGTAGGACCTGTGCCTTTGCTGTACTATGTTGTGCTACTTTGAGCCTGTGTCAAAGATATTGATTGATTGGGCTGGTTGACGGTATACTGTATGCTTGTGATTTGACCACTGATTGTTAACAAAGCTGCTTTCAATCCAAAAAGGTGGATGCAGACAGGTGATCTTTGGCCTGCTTCGGACCAAAAACCAGGAAAAATCCTCAGCGACTTAGTAGGGCCTCTTGTGAGGGGAGCCTGTCTGGCAGGCGCTATGCAACTCATACTTACCTGGCAGGGGAGATACCATGATCATTAAGGTGGTTCTCCCAGGGTGAGGCTCATCCATTGCACTTCGGGTGTGCTGACCCCTGCGATTTCCCCAAATGCGGGAAACTCGACTGCATAATTTGTGGTAGTGGGGGACTGCGTTTGCGCTTTCCCCTGATTTACTCTGGTGAAAAACAGTGCTTATTATTCAATGCTGACTATTACTAGTCAGAGATACTTGCTAGATCGAGCGAGCCAGCCATCAATTGACCTCTGGGTGGCCAAGAGGATTGGATACTCCTCTCTCCCTTATCAGCTGCCTTTGGTTTTGTGGCTTTCCTATGTGATGCTTTATCTCAATGTTAGTGCAGAGTGTAACGTAAAGTGTAGGACCTGTGCCTTTGCTGTACTATGTTGTGCTACTTTGAGCCTGTGTCAAAGATATTGATTGATTGGGCTGGTTGACGGTATACTGTATGCTTGTGATTTGACCACTGATTGTTAACAAAGCTGCTTTCAATCCAAAAAGGTGGATGCAGACAGGTGATCTTTGGCCTGCTTCGGACCAAAAACCAGGAAAAATCCTCAGCGACTTAGTAGGGCCTCTTGTGAGGGGAGCCTGTCTGGCAGGCGCTATGCAACTCATACTTACCTGGCAGGGGAGATACCATGATCATTAAGGTGGTTCTCCCAGGGTGAGGCTCAGCCATTGCACTTCGGGTGTGCTGACCCCTGCGATTTCCCCAAATGCGGGAAACTCGACTGCATAATTTGTGGTAGTGGGGGACTGCGTTTGCGCTTTCCCCTGATTTACTCTGGTGAAAAACAGTGCTTATTATTCAATGCTGACTATTACTAGTCAGAGATACTTGCTAGATCGAGCGAGCCAGCCATCAATTGACCTCTGGGTGGCCAAGAGGATTGGATACTCCTCTCTCCCTTATCAGCTGCCTTTGGTTTTGTGGCTTTCCTATGTGATGCTTTATCTCAATGTTAGTGCAGAGTGTAACGTAAAGTGTAGGACCTGTGCCTTTGCTGTACTATGTTGTGCTACTTTGAGCCTGTGTCAAAGATATTGATTGATTGGGCTGGTTGACGGTATACTGTATGCTTGTGATTTGACCACTGATTGTTAACAAAGCTGCTTTCAATCCAAAAAGGTGGATGCAGACAGGTGATCTTTGGCCTGCTTCGGACCAAAAACCAGGAAAAATCCTCAGCGACTTAGTAGGGCCTCTTGTGAGGGGAGCCTGTCTGGCAGGCGCTATGCAACTCATACTTACCTGGCAGGGGAGATACCATGATCACTAAGGTGGTTCTCCCAGGGTGAGGCTCATCCATTGCACTTCGGGTGTGCTGACCCCTGCGATTTCCCCAAATGCGGGAAACTCGACTGCATAATTTGTGGTAGTGGGGGACTGCGTTCGCGCTTTCCCCTGATTTACTCTGGTGAAAAACAGTGCTTATTATTCAATGCTGACTATTACTAGTCAGAGATACTTGCTAGATCGATCGATCGAGCGAGCCAGCCATCAATTGACCTCTGGGTGGCCAAGAGGATTGGATACTCCTCTCTCCCTTATCAGCTGCCTTTGGTTTTGTGGCTTTCCTATGTGATGCTTTATCTCAATGTTAGTGCAGAGTGTAACGTAAAGTGTAGGACCTGTGCCTTTGCTGTACTATGTTGTGCTACTTTGAGCCTGTGTCAAAGATATTGATTGATTGGGCTGGTTGACGGTATACTGTATGCTTGTGATTTGACCACTGATTGTTAACAAAGCTGCTTTCAATCCAAAAAGGTGGATGCAGACAGGTGATCTTTGGCCTGCTTCGGACCAAAAACCAGGAAAAATCCTCAGCGACTTAGTAGGGCCTCTTGTGAGGGGAGCCTGTCTGGCAGGCGCTATGCAACTCATACTTACCTGGCAGGGGAGATACCATGATCATTAAGGTGGTTCTCCCAGGGTGAGGCTCAGCCATTGCACTTCGGGTGTGCTGACCCCTGCGATTTCCCCAAATGCGGGAAACTCGACTGCATAATTTGTGGTAGTGGGGGACTGCGTTTGCGCTTTCCCCTGATTTACTCTGGTGAAAAACAGTGCTTATTATTCAATGCTGACTATTACTAGTCAGAGATACTTGCTAGATCGAGCGAGCCAGCCATCAATTGACCTCTGGGTGGCCAAGAGGATTGGATACTCCTCTCTCCCTTATCAGCTGCCTTTGGTTTTGTGGCTTTCCTATGTGATGCTTTATCTCAATGTTAGTGCAGAGTGTAACGTAAAGTGTAGGACCTGTGCCTTTGCTGTACTATGTTGTGCTACTTTGAGCCTGTGTCAAAGATATTGATTGATTGGGCTGGTTGACGGTATACTGTATGCTTGTGATTTGACCACTGATTGTTAACAAAGCTGCTTTCAATCCAAAAAGGTGGATGCAGACAGGTGATCTTTGGCCTGCTTCGGACCAAAAACCAGGAAAAATCCTCAGCGACTTAGTAGGGCCTCTTGTGAGGGGAGCCTGTCTGGCAGGCGCTATGCAACTCATACTTACCTGGCAGGGGAGATACCATGATCACTAAGGTGGTTCTCCCAGGGTGAGGCTCATCCATTGCACTTCGGGTGTGCTGACCCCTGCGATTTCCCCAAATGCGGGAAACTCGACTGCATAATTTGTGGTAGTGGGGGACTGCGTTCGCGCTTTCCCCTGATTTACTCTGGTGAAAAACAGTGCTTATTATTCAATGCTGACTATTACTAGTCAGAGATACTTGCTAGATCGATCGATCGAGCGAGCCAGCCATCAATTGACCTCTGGGTGGCCAAGAGGATTGGATACTCCTCTCTCCCTTATCAGCTGCCTTTGGTTTTGTGGCTTTCCTATGTGATGCTTTATCTCAATGTTAGTGCAGAGTGTAACGTAAAGTGTAGGACCTGTGCCTTTGCTGTACTATGTTGTGCTACTTTGAGCCTGTGTCAAAGATATTGATTGATTGGGCTGGTTGACGGTATACTGTATGCTTGTGATTTGACCACTGATTGTTAACAAAGCTGCTTTCAATCCAAAAAGGTGGATGCAGACAGGTGATCTTTGGCCTGCTTCGGACCAAAAACCAGGAAAAATCCTCAGCGACTTAGTAGGGCCTCTTGTGAGGGGAGCCTGTCTGGCAGGCGCTATGCAACTCATACTTACCTGGCAGGGGAGATACCATGATCACTAAGGTGGTTCTCCCAGGGTGAGGCTCATCCATTGCACTTCGGGTGTGCTGACCCCTGCGATTTCCCCAAATGCGGGAAACTCGACTGCATAATTTGTGGTAGTGGGGGACTGCGTTCGCGCTTTCCCCTGATTTACTCTGGTGAAAAACAGTGCTTATTATTCAATGCTGACTATTACTAGTCAGAGATACTTGCTAGATCGATCGATCGAGCGAGCCAGCCATCAATTGACCTCTGGGTGGCCAAGAGGATTGGATACTCCTCTCTCCCTTATCAGCTGCCTTTGGTTTTGTGGCTTTCCTATGTGATGCTTTATCTCAATGTTAGTGCAGAGTGTAACGTAAAGTGTAGGACCTGTGCCTTTGCTGTACTATGTTGTGCTACTTTGAGCCTGTGTCAAAGATATTGATTGATTGGGCTGGTTGACGGTATACTGTATGCTTGTGATTTGACCACTGATTGTTAACAAAGCTGCTTTCAATCCAAAAAGGTGGATGCAGACAGGTGATCTTTGGCCTGCTTCGGACCAAAAACCAGGAAAAATCCTCAGCGACTTAGTAGGGCCTCTTGTGAGGGGAGCCTGTCTGGCAGGCGCTATGCAACTCATACTTACCTGGCAGGGGAGATACCATGATCATTAAGGTGGTTCTCCCAGGGTGAGGCTCATCCATTGCACTTCGGGTGTGCTGACCCCTGCGATTTCCCCAAATGCGGGAAACTCGACTGCATAATTTGTGGTAGTGGGGGACTGCGTTTGCGCTTTCCCCTGATTTACTCTGGTGAAAAACAGTGCTTATTATTCAATGCTGACTATTACTAGTCAGAGATACTTGCTAGATCGAGCGAGCCAGCCATCAATTGACCTCTGGGTGGCCAAGAGGATTGGATACTCCTCTCTCCCTTATCAGCTGCCTTTGGTTTTGTGGCTTTCCTATGTGATGCTTTATCTCAATGTTAGTGCAGAGTGTAACGTAAAGTGTAGGACCTGTGCCTTTGCTGTACTATGTTGTGCTACTTTGAGCCTGTGTCAAAGATATTGATTGATTGGGCTGGTTGACGGTATACTGTATGCTTGTGATTTGACCACTGATTGTTAACAAAGCTGCTTTCAATCCAAAAAGGTGGATGCAGACAGGTGATCTTTGGCCTGCTTCGGACCAAAAACCAGGAAAAATCCTCAGCGACTTAGTAGGGCCTCTTGTGAGGGGAGCCTGTCTGGCAGGCGCTATGCAACTCATACTTACCTGGCAGGGGAGATACCATGATCATTAAGGTGGTTCTCCCAGGGTGAGGCTCAGCCATTGCACTTCGGGTGTGCTGACCCCTGCGATTTCCCCAAATGCGGGAAACTCGACTGCATAATTTGTGGTAGTGGGGGACTGCGTTTGCGCTTTCCCCTGATTTACTCTGGTGAAAAACAGTGCTTATTATTCAATGCTGACTATTACTAGTCAGAGATACTTGCTAGATCGAGCGAGCCAGCCATCAATTGACCTCTGGGTGGCCAAGAGGATTGGATACTCCTCTCTCCCTTATCAGCTGCCTTTGGTTTTGTGGCTTTCCTATGTGATGCTTTATCTCAATGTTAGTGCAGAGTGTAACGTAAAGTGTAGGACCTGTGCCTTTGCTGTACTATGTTGTGCTACTTTGAGCCTGTGTCAAAGATATTGATTGATTGGGCTGGTTGACGGTATACTGTATGCTTGTGATTTGACCACTGATTGTTAACAAAGCTGCTTTCAATCCAAAAAGGTGGATGCAGACAGGTGATCTTTGGCCTGCTTCGGACCAAAAACCAGGAAAAATCCTCAGCGACTTAGTAGGGCCTCTTGTGAGGGGAGCCTGTCTGGCAGGCGCTATGCAACTCATACTTACCTGGCAGGGGAGATACCATGATCACTAAGGTGGTTCTCCCAGGGTGAGGCTCATCCATTGCACTTCGGGTGTGCTGACCCCTGCGATTTCCCCAAATGCGGGAAACTCGACTGCATAATTTGTGGTAGTGGGGGACTGCGTTCGCGCTTTCCCCTGATTTACTCTGGTGAAAAACAGTGCTTATTATTCAATGCTGACTATTACTAGTCAGAGATACTTGCTAGATCGATCGATCGAGCGAGCCAGCCATCAATTGACCTCTGGGTGGCCAAGAGGATTGGATACTCCTCTCTCCCTTATCAGCTGCCTTTGGTTTTGTGGCTTTCCTATGTGATGCTTTATCTCAATGTTAGTGCAGAGTGTAACGTAAAGTGTAGGACCTGTGCCTTTGCTGTACTATGTTGTGCTACTTTGAGCCTGTGTCAAAGATATTGATTGATTGGGCTGGTTGACGGTATACTGTATGCTTGTGATTTGACCACTGATTGTTAACAAAGCTGCTTTCAATCCAAAAAGGTGGATGCAGACAGGTGATCTTTGGCCTGCTTCGGACCAAAAACCAGGAAAAATCCTCAGCGACTTAGTAGGGCCTCTTGTGAGGGGAGCCTGTCTGGCAGGCGCTATGCAACTCATACTTACCTGGCAGGGGAGATACCATGATCATTAAGGTGGTTCTCCCAGGGTGAGGCTCAGCCATTGCACTTCGGGTGTGCTGACCCCTGCAATTTCCCCAAATGCGGGAAACTCGACTGCATAATTTGTGGTAGTGGGGGACTGCGTTTGCGCTTTCCCCTGATTTACTCTGGTGAAAAACAGTGCTTATTATTCAATGCTGACTATTACTAGTCAGAGATACTTGCTAGATCGAGCGAGCCAGCCATCAATTGACCTCTGGGTGGCCAAGAGGATTGGATACTCCTCTCTCCCTTATCAGCTGCCTTTGGTTTTGTGGCTTTCCTATGTGATGCTTTATCTCAATGTTAGTGCAGAGTGTAACGTAAAGTGTAGGACCTGTGCCTTTGCTGTACTATGTTGTGCTACTTTGAGCCTGTGTCAAAGATATTGATTGATTGGGCTGGTTGACGGTATACTGTATGCTTGTGATTTGACCACTGATTGTTAACAAAGCTGCTTTCAATCCAAAAAGGTGGATGCAGACAGGTGATCTTTGGCCTGCTTCGGACCAAAAACCAGGAAAAATCCTCAGCGACTTAGTAGGGCCTCTTGTGAGGGGAGCCTGTCTGGCAGGCGCTATGCAACTCATACTTACCTGGCAGGGGAGATACCATGATCACTAAGGTGGTTCTCCCAGGGTGAGGCTCATCCATTGCACTTCGGGTGTGCTGACCCCTGCGATTTCCCCAAATGCGGGAAACTCGACTGCATAATTTGTGGTAGTGGGGGACTGCGTTCGCGCTTTCCCCTGATTTACTCTGGTGAAAAACAGTGCTTATTATTCAATGCTGACTATTACTAGTCAGAGATACTTGCTAGATCGATCGATCGAGCGAGCCAGCCATCAATTGACCTCTG
This sequence comes from Rhinoderma darwinii, assembly GCF_050947455.1. Lineage (NCBI taxonomy): Eukaryota > Metazoa > Chordata > Amphibia > Anura > Rhinodermatidae > Rhinoderma > Rhinoderma darwinii. The sequence goes on from NW_027464085.1 coordinate 173,741, forward strand.
GGTGGCCAAGAGGATTGGATACTCCTCTCTCCCTTATCAGCTGCCTTTGGTTTTGTGGCTTTCCTATGTGATGCTTTATCTCAATGTTAGTGCAGAGTGTAACGTAAAGTGTAGGACCTGTGCCTTTGCTGTACTATGTTGTGCTACTTTGAGCCTGTGTCAAAGATATTGATTGATTGGGCTGGTTGACGGTATACTGTATGCTTGTGATTTGACCACTGATTGTTAACAAAGCTGCTTTCAATCCAAAAAGGTGGATGCAGACAGGTGATCTTTGGCCTGCTTCGGACCAAAAACCAGGAAAAATCCTCAGCGACTTAGTAGGGCCTCTTGTGAGGGGAGCCTGTCTGGCAGGCGCTATGCAACTCATACTTACCTGGCAGGGGAGATACCATGATCATTAAGGTGGTTCTCCCAGGGTGAGGCTCATCCATTGCACTTCGGGTGTGCTGACCCCTGCGATTTCCCCAAATGCGGGAAACTCGACTGCATAATTTGTGGTAGTGGGGGACTGCGTTTGCGCTTTCCCCTGATTTACTCTGGTGAAAAACAGTGCTTATTATTCAATGCTGACTATTACTAGTCAGAGATACTTGCTAGATCGAGCGAGCCAGCCATCAATTGACCTCTGGGTGGCCAAGAGGATTGGATACTCCTCTCTCCCTTATCAGCTGCCTTTGGTTTTGTGGCTTTCCTATGTGATGCTTTATCTCAATGTTAGTGCAGAGTGTAACGTAAAGTGTAGGACCTGTGCCTTTGCTGTACTATGTTGTGCTACTTTGAGCCTGTGTCAAAGATATTGATTGATTGGGCTGGTTGACGGTATACTGTATGCTTGTGATTTGACCACTGATTGTTAACAAAGCTGCTTTCAATCCAAAAAGGTGGATGCAGACAGGTGATCTTTGGCCTGCTTCGGACCAAAAACCAGGAAAAATCCTCAGCGACTTAGTAGGGCCTCTTGTGAGGGGAGCCTGTCTGGCAGGCGCTATGCAACTCATACTTACCTGGCAGGGGAGATACCATGATCATTAAGGTGGTTCTCCCAGGGTGAGGCTCAGCCATTGCACTTCGGGTGTGCTGACCCCTGCGATTTCCCCAAATGCGGGAAACTCGACTGCATAATTTGTGGTAGTGGGGGACTGCGTTTGCGCTTTCCCCTGATTTACTCTGGTGAAAAACAGTGCTTATTATTCAATGCTGACTATTACTAGTCAGAGATACTTGCTAGATCGAGCGAGCCAGCCATCAATTGACCTCTGGGTGGCCAAGAGGATTGGATACTCCTCTCTCCCTTATCAGCTGCCTTTGGTTTTGTGGCTTTCCTATGTGATGCTTTATCTCAATGTTAGTGCAGAGTGTAACGTAAAGTGTAGGACCTGTGCCTTTGCTGTACTATGTTGTGCTACTTTGAGCCTGTGTCAAAGATATTGATTGATTGGGCTGGTTGACGGTATACTGTATGCTTGTGATTTGACCACTGATTGTTAACAAAGCTGCTTTCAATCCAAAAAGGTGGATGCAGACAGGTGATCTTTGGCCTGCTTCGGACCAAAAACCAGGAAAAATCCTCAGCGACTTAGTAGGGCCTCTTGTGAGGGGAGCCTGTCTGGCAGGCGCTATGCAACTCATACTTACCTGGCAGGGGAGATACCATGATCACTAAGGTGGTTCTCCCAGGGTGAGGCTCATCCATTGCACTTCGGGTGTGCTGACCCCTGCGATTTCCCCAAATGCGGGAAACTCGACTGCATAATTTGTGGTAGTGGGGGACTGCGTTCGCGCTTTCCCCTGATTTACTCTGGTGAAAAACAGTGCTTATTATTCAATGCTGACTATTACTAGTCAGAGATACTTGCTAGATCGATCGATCGAGCGAGCCAGCCATCAATTGACCTCTGGGTGGCCAAGAGGATTGGATACTCCTCTCTCCCTTATCAGCTGCCTTTGGTTTTGTGGCTTTCCTATGTGATGCTTTATCTCAATGTTAGTGCAGAGTGTAACGTAAAGTGTAGGACCTGTGCCTTTGCTGTACTATGTTGTGCTACTTTGAGCCTGTGTCAAAGATATTGATTGATTGGGCTGGTTGACGGTATACTGTATGCTTGTGATTTGACCACTGATTGTTAACAAAGCTGCTTTCAATCCAAAAAGGTGGATGCAGACAGGTGATCTTTGGCCTGCTTCGGACCAAAAACCAGGAAAAATCCTCAGCGACTTAGTAGGGCCTCTTGTGAGGGGAGCCTGTCTGGCAGGCGCTATGCAACTCATACTTACCTGGCAGGGGAGATACCATGATCATTAAGGTGGTTCTCCCAGGGTGAGGCTCATCCATTGCACTTCGGGTGTGCTGACCCCTGCGATTTCCCCAAATGCGGGAAACTCGACTGCATAATTTGTGGTAGTGGGGGACTGCGTTCGCGCTTTCCCCTGATTTACTCTGGTGAAAAACAGTGCTTATTATTCAATGCTGACTGTTACTAGTCAGAGGTACTTGTATGCTTGTGATTTAACCACCGATTGTCAACAAAGCTGTTTTTCAATCCAAAATGTGGTACATTATCTCTTTATATTTAGCTGTATACGCAGCCTTTGTCTCCCCCTCGTGGATGAACAACAGTGTGATCAGTGAAGTTTCTTTTTCTGCTGGGCTTCGAGAAGTCAGGGCATGGCGAGCCTTTCCCTAACCTAACCTATCCTTCCTCTCTGTCTCACAGGTGACGGCATGCAAATGTGGGGACTGCTTCATCGGCACGGCAATGCTCTGACCAGAAGCCGCCGCCCCATATGCTAATACCCTGGTTGCTGTGCATCTTGGAAGTGCTTAGACTTGAGCCTGTGTCTTATGGAATTTGGGGTGCCTGCACACCCCTGGCTCCGTACAATGAGGTGCATCCGTTTTTTGGCGCAGTTGGATCCAGACAGGTGATCTTTGGCCTGCTTCGGACCAAAAACCAGGAAAAATCCTCAGCGACTTAGTAGGGCCTCTTGTGAGGGGAGCCTGTCTGGCAGGCGCTATGCAACTCATACTTACCTGGCAGGGGAGATACCATGATCACTAAGGTGGTTCTCCCAGGGTGAGGCTCATCCATTGCACTTCGGGTGTGCTGACCCCTGCGATTTCCCCAAATGCGGGAAACTCGACTGCATAATTTGTGGTAGTGGGGGACTGCGTTCGCGCTTTCCCCTGATTTACTCTGGTGAAAAACAGTGCTTATTATTCAATGCTGACTGTTACTAGTCAGAGGTACTTGTATGCTTGTGATTTAACCACCGATTGTCAACAAAGCTGTTTTTCAATCCAAAATGTGGTACATTATCTCTTTATATTTAGCTGTATACGCAGCCTTTGTCTCCCCCTCGTGGATGAACAACAGTGTGATCAGTGAAGTTTCTTTTTCTGCTGGGCTTCGAGAAGTCAGGGCATGGCGAGCCTTTCCCTAACCTAACCTATCCTTCCTCTCTGTCTCACAGGTGACGGCATGCAAATGTGGGGACTGCTTCATCGGCACGGCAATGCTCTGACCAGAAGCCGCCGCCCCATATGCTAATACCCTGGTTGCTGTGCATCTTGGAAGTGCTTAGACTTGAGCCTGTGTCTTATGGAATTTGGGGTGCCTGCACACCCCTGGCTCCGTACAATGAGGTGCATCCGTTTTTTGGCGCAGTTGGATCCAGACAGGTGATCTTTGGCCTGCTTCGGACCAAAAACCAGGAAAAATCCTCAGCGACTTAGTAGGGCCTCTTGTGAGGGGAGCCTGTCTGGCAGGCGCTATGCAACTCATACTTACCTGGCAGGGGAGATACCATGATCACTAAGGTGGTTCTCCCAGGGTGAGGCTCATCCATTGCACTTCGGGTGTGCTGACCCCTGCGATTTCCCCAAATGCGGGAAACTCGACTGCATAATTTGTGGTAGTGGGGGACTGCGTTCGCGCTTTCCCCTGATTTACTCTGGTGAAAAACAGTGCTTATTAATCAATGCTGACTATTACTAGTCAGAGATACTTGCTAGATCGATCGATCGAGCGAGCCAGCCATCAATTGACCTCTGGGTGGCCAAGAGGATTGGATACTCCTCTCTCCCTTATCAGCTGCCTTTGGTTTTGTGGCTTTCCTATGTGATGCTTTATCTCAATGTTAGTGCAGAGTGTAACGTAAAGTGTAGGACCTGTGCCTTTGCTGTACTATGTTGTGCTACTTTGAGCCTGTGTCAAAGATATTGATTGATTGGGCTGGTTGACGGTATACTGTATGCTTGTGATTTGACCACTGATTGTTAACAAAGCTGCTTTCAATCCAAAAAGGTGGATGCAGACAGGTGATCTTTGGCCTGCTTCGGACCAAAAACCAGGAAAAATCCTCAGCGACTTAGTAGGGCCTCTTGTGAGGGGAGCCTGTCTGGCAGGCGCTATGCAACTCATACTTACCTGGCAGGGGAGATACCATGATCACTAAGGTGGTTCTCCCAGGGTGAGGCTCATCCATTGCACTTCGGGTGTGCTGACCCCTGCGATTTCCCCAAATGCGGGAAACTCGACTGCATAATTTGTGGTAGTGGGGGACTGCGTTCGCGCTTTCCCCTGATTTACTCTGGTGAAAAACAGTGCTTATTATTCAATGCTGACTATTACTAGTCAGAGATACTTGCTAGATCGATCGATCGAGCGAGCCAGCCATCAATTGACCTCTGGGTGGCCAAGAGGATTGGATACTCCTCTCTCCCTTATCAGCTGCCTTTGGTTTTGTGGCTTTCCTATGTGATGCTTTATCTCAATGTTAGTGCAGAGTGTAACGTAAAGTGTAGGACCTGTGCCTTTGCTGTACTATGTTGTGCTACTTTGAGCCTGTGTCAAAGATATTGATTGATTGGGCTGGTTGACGGTATACTGTATGCTTGTGATTTGACCACTGATTGTTAACAAAGCTGCTTTCAATCCAAAAAGGTGGATGCAGACAGGTGATCTTTGGCCTGCTTCGGACCAAAAACCAGGAAAAATCCTCAGCGACTTAGTAGGGCCTCTTGTGAGGGGAGCCTGTCTGGCAGGCGCTATGCAACTCATACTTACCTGGCAGGGGAGATACCATGATCACTAAGGTGGTTCTCCCAGGGTGAGGCTCATCCATTGCACTTCGGGTGTGCTGACCCCTGCGATTTCCCCAAATGCGGGAAACTCGACTGCATAATTTGTGGTAGTGGGGGACTGCGTTCGCGCTTTCCCCTGATTTACTCTGGTGAAAAACAGTGCTTATTATTCAATGCTGACTATTACTAGTCAGAGATACTTGCTAGATCGATCGATCGAGCGAGCCAGCCATCAATTGACCTCTGGGTGGCCAAGAGGATTGGATACTCCTCTCTCCCTTATCAGCTGCCTTTGGTTTTGTGGCTTTCCTATGTGATGCTTTATCTCAATGTTAGTGCAGAGTGTAACGTAAAGTGTAGGACCTGTGCCTTTGCTGTACTATGTTGTGCTACTTTGAGCCTGTGTCAAAGATATTGATTGATTGGGCTGGTTGACGGTATACTGTATGCTTGTGATTTGACCACTGATTGTTAACAAAGCTGCTTTCAATCCAAAAAGGTGGATGCAGACAGGTGATCTTTGGCCTGCTTCGGACCAAAAACCAGGAAAAATCCTCAGCGACTTAGTAGGGCCTCTTGTGAGGGGAGCCTGTCTGGCAGGCGCTATGCAACTCATACTTACCTGGCAGGGGAGATACCATGATCATTAAGGTGGTTCTCCCAGGGTGAGGCTCATCCATTGCACTTCGGGTGTGCTGACCCCTGCGATTTCCCCAAATGCGGGAAACTCGACTGCATAATTTGTGGTAGTGGGGGACTGCGTTTGCGCTTTCCCCTGATTTACTCTGGTGAAAAACAGTGCTTATTATTCAATGCTGACTATTACTAGTCAGAGATACTTGCTAGATCGAGCGAGCCAGCCATCAATTGACCTCTGGGTGGCCAAGAGGATTGGATACTCCTCTCTCCCTTATCAGCTGCCTTTGGTTTTGTGGCTTTCCTATGTGATGCTTTATCTCAATGTTAGTGCAGAGTGTAACGTAAAGTGTAGGACCTGTGCCTTTGCTGTACTATGTTGTGCTACTTTGAGCCTGTGTCAAAGATATTGATTGATTGGGCTGGTTGACGGTATACTGTATGCTTGTGATTTGACCACTGATTGTTAACAAAGCTGCTTTCAATCCAAAAAGGTGGATGCAGACAGGTGATCTTTGGCCTGCTTCGGACCAAAAACCAGGAAAAATCCTCAGCGACTTAGTAGGGCCTCTTGTGAGGGGAGCCTGTCTGGCAGGCGCTATGCAACTCATACTTACCTGGCAGGGGAGATACCATGATCACTAAGGTGGTTCTCCCAGGGTGAGGCTCATCCATTGCACTTCGGGTGTGCTGACCCCTGCGATTTCCCCAAATGCGGGAAACTCGACTGCATAATTTGTGGTAGTGGGGGACTGCGTTCGCGCTTTCCCCTGATTTACTCTGGTGAAAAACAGTGCTTATTATTCAATGCTGACTATTACTAGTCAGAGATACTTGCTAGATCGATCGATCGAGCGAGCCAGCCATCAATTGACCTCTGGGTGGCCAAGAGGATTGGATACTCCTCTCTCCCTTATCAGCTGCCTTTGGTTTTGTGGCTTTCCTATGTGATGCTTTATCTCAATGTTAGTGCAGAGTGTAACGTAAAGTGTAGGACCTGTGCCTTTGCTGTACTATGTTGTGCTACTTTGAGCCTGTGTCAAAGATATTGATTGATTGGGCTGGTTGACGGTATACTGTATGCTTGTGATTTGACCACTGATTGTTAACAAAGCTGCTTTCAATCCAAAAAGGTGGATGCAGACAGGTGATCTTTGGCCTGCTTCGGACCAAAAACCAGGAAAAATCCTCAGCGACTTAGTAGGGCCTCTTGTGAGGGGAGCCTGTCTGGCAGGCGCTATGCAACTCATACTTACCTGGCAGGGGAGATACCATGATCATTAAGGTGGTTCTCCCAGGGTGAGGCTCATCCATTGCACTTCGGGTGTGCTGACCCCTGCGATTTCCCCAAATGCGGGAAACTCGACTGCATAATTTGTGGTAGTGGGGGACTGCGTTCGCGCTTTCCCCTGATTTACTCTGGTGAAAAACAGTGCTTATTATTCAATGCTGACTATTACTAGTCAGAGATACTTGCTAGATCGATCGATCGAGCGAGCCAGCCATCAATTGACCTCTGGGTGGCCAAGAGGATTGGATACTCCTCTCTCCCTTATCAGCTGCCTTTGGTTTTGTGGCTTTCCTATGTGATGCTTTATCTCAATGTTAGTGCAGAGTGTAACGTAAAGTGTAGGACCTGTGCCTTTGCTGTACTATGTTGTGCTACTTTGAGCCTGTGTCAAAGATATTGATTGATTGGGCTGGTTGACGGTATACTGTATGCTTGTGATTTGACCACTGATTGTTAACAAAGCTGCTTTCAATCCAAAAAGGTGGATGCAGACAGGTGATCTTTGGCCTGCTTCGGACCAAAAACCAGGAAAAATCCTCAGCGACTTAGTAGGGCCTCTTGTGAGGGGAGCCTGTCTGGCAGGCGCTATGCAACTCATACTTACCTGGCAGGGGAGATACCATGATCACTAAGGTGGTTCTCCCAGGGTGAGGCTCATCCATTGCACTTCGGGTGTGCTGACCCCTGCGATTTCCCCAAATGCGGGAAACTCGACTGCATAATTTGTGGTAGTGGGGGACTGCGTTCGCGCTTTCCCCTGATTTACTCTGGTGAAAAACAGTGCTTATTATTCAATGCTGACTATTACTAGTCAGAGATACTTGCTAGATCGATCGATCGAGCGAGCCAGCCATCAATTGACCTCTGGGTGGCCAAGAGGATTGGATACTCCTCTCTCCCTTATCAGCTGCCTTTGGTTTTGTGGCTTTCCTATGTGATGCTTTATCTCAATGTTAGTGCAGAGTGTAACGTAAAGTGTAGGACCTGTGCCTTTGCTGTACTATGTTGTGCTACTTTGAGCCTGTGTCAAAGATATTGATTGATTGGGCTGGTTGACGGTATACTGTATGCTTGTGATTTGACCACTGATTGTTAACAAAGCTGCTTTCAATCCAAAAAGGTGGATGCAGACAGGTGATCTTTGGCCTGCTTCGGACCAAAAACCAGGAAAAATCCTCAGCGACTTAGTAGGGCCTCTTGTGAGGGGAGCCTGTCTGGCAGGCGCTATGCAACTCATACTTACCTGGCAGGGGAGATACCATGATCACTAAGGTGGTTCTCCCAGGGTGAGGCTCATCCATTGCACTTCGGGTGTGCTGACCCCTGCGATTTCCCCAAATGCGGGAAACTCGACTGCATAATTTGTGGTAGTGGGGGACTGCGTTCGCGCTTTCCCCTGATTTACTCTGGTGAAAAACAGTGCTTATTATTCAATGCTGACTATTACTAGTCAGAGATACTTGCTAGATCGATCGATCGAGCGAGCCAGCCATCAATTGACCTCTGGGTGGCCAAGAGGATTGGATACTCCTCTCTCCCTTATCAGCTGCCTTTGGTTTTGTGGCTTTCCTATGTGATGCTTTATCTCAATGTTAGTGCAGAGTGTAACGTAAAGTGTAGGACCTGTGCCTTTGCTGTACTATGTTGTGCTACTTTGAGCCTGTGTCAAAGATATTGATTGATTGGGCTGGTTGACGGTATACTGTATGCTTGTGATTTGACCACTGATTGTTAACAAAGCTGCTTTCAATCCAAAAAGGTGGATGCAGACAGGTGATCTTTGGCCTGCTTCGGACCAAAAACCAGGAAAAATCCTCAGCGACTTAGTAGGGCCTCTTGTGAGGGGAGCCTGTCTGGCAGGCGCTATGCAACTCATACTTACCTGGCAGGGGAGATACCATGATCATTAAGGTGGTTCTCCCAGGGTGAGGCTCATCCATTGCACTTCGGGTGTGCTGACCCCTGCGATTTCCCCAAATGCGGGAAACTCGACTGCATAATTTGTGGTAGTGGGGGACTGCGTTTGCGCTTTCCCCTGATTTACTCTGGTGAAAAACAGTGCTTATTATTCAATGCTGACTATTACTAGTCAGAGATACTTGCTAGATCGAGCGAGCCAGCCATCAATTGACCTCTGGGTGGCCAAGAGGATTGGATACTCCTCTCTCCCTTATCAGCTGCCTTTGGTTTTGTGGCTTTCCTATGTGATGCTTTATCTCAATGTTAGTGCAGAGTGTAACGTAAAGTGTAGGACCTGTGCCTTTGCTGTACTATGTTGTGCTACTTTGAGCCTGTGTCAAAGATATTGATTGATTGGGCTGGTTGACGGTATACTGTATGCTTGTGATTTGACCACTGATTGTTAACAAAGCTGCTTTCAATCCAAAAAGGTGGATGCAGACAGGTGATCTTTGGCCTGCTTCGGACCAAAAACCAGGAAAAATCCTCAGCGACTTAGTAGGGCCTCTTGTGAGGGGAGCCTGTCTGGCAGGCGCTATGCAACTCATACTTACCTGGCAGGGGAGATACCATGATCACTAAGGTGGTTCTCCCAGGGTGAGGCTCATCCATTGCACTTCGGGTGTGCTGACCCCTGCGATTTCCCCAAATGCGGGAAACTCGACTGCATAATTTGTGGTAGTGGGGGACTGCGTTCGCGCTTTCCCCTGATTTACTCTGGTGAAAAACAGTGCTTATTATTCAATGCTGACTATTACTAGTCAGAGATACTTGCTAGATCGATCGATCGAGCGAGCCAGCCATCAATTGACCTCTGGGTGGCCAAGAGGATTGGATACTCCTCTCTCCCTTATCAGCTGCCTTTGGTTTTGTGGCTTTCCTATGTGATGCTTTATCTCAATGTTAGTGCAGAGTGTAACGTAAAGTGTAGGACCTGTGCCTTTGCTGTACTATGTTGTGCTACTTTGAGCCTGTGTCAAAGATATTGATTGATTGGGCTGGTTGACGGTATACTGTATGCTTGTGATTTGACCACTGATTGTTAACAAAGCTGCTTTCAATCCAAAAAGGTGGATGCAGACAGGTGATCTTTGGCCTGCTTCGGACCAAAAACCAGGAAAAATCCTCAGCGACTTAGTAGGGCCTCTTGTGAGGGGAGCCTGTCTGGCAGGCGCTATGCAACTCATACTTACCTGGCAGGGGAGATACCATGATCATTAAGGTGGTTCTCCCAGGGTGAGGCTCATCCATTGCACTTCGGGTGTGCTGACCCCTGCGATTTCCCCAAATGCGGGAAACTCGACTGCATAATTTGTGGTAGTGGGGGACTGCGTTCGCGCTTTCCCCTGATTTACTCTGGTGAAAAACAGTGCTTATTATTCAATGCTGACTATTACTAGTCAGAGATACTTGCTAGATCGATCGATCGAGCGAGCCAGCCATCAATTGACCTCTGGGTGGCCAAGAGGATTGGATACTCCTCTCTCCCTTATCAGCTGCCTTTGGTTTTGTGGCTTTCCTATGTGATGCTTTATCTCAATGTTAGTGCAGAGTGTAACGTAAAGTGTAGGACCTGTGCCTTTGCTGTACTATGTTGTGCTACTTTGAGCCTGTGTCAAAGATATTGATTGATTGGGCTGGTTGACGGTATACTGTATGCTTGTGATTTGACCACTGATTGTTAACAAAGCTGCTTTCAATCCAAAAAGGTGGATGCAGACAGGTGATCTTTGGCCTGCTTCGGACCAAAAACCAGGAAAAATCCTCAGCGACTTAGTAGGGCCTCTTGTGAGGGGAGCCTGTCTGGCAGGCGCTATGCAACTCATACTTACCTGGCAGGGGAGATACCATGATCATTAAGGTGGTTCTCCCAGGGTGAGGCTCATCCATTGCACTTCGGGTGTGCTGACCCCTGCGATTTCCCCAAATGCGGGAAACTCGACTGCATAATTAGTGGTAGTGGGGGACTGCGTTTGCGCTTTCCCCTGATTTACTCTGGTGAAAAACAGTGCTTATTATTCAATGCTGACTATTACTAGTCAGAGATACTTGCTAGATCGAGCGAGCCAGCCATCAATTGACCTCTGGGTGGCCAAGAGGATTGGATACTCCTCTCTCCCTTATCAGCTGCCTTTGGTTTTGTGGCTTTCCTATGTGATGCTTTATCTCAATGTTAGTGCAGAGTGTAACGTAAAGTGTAGGACCTGTGCCTTTGCTGTACTATGTTGTGCTACTTTGAGCCTGTGTCAAAGATATTGATTGATTGGGCTGGTTGACGGTATACTGTATGCTTGTGATTTGACCACTGATTGTTAACAAAGCTGCTTTCAATCCAAAAAGGTGGATGCAGACAGGTGATCTTTGGCCTGCTTCGGACCAAAAACCAGGAAAAATCCTCAGCGACTTAGTAGGGCCTCTTGTGAGGGGAGCCTGTCTGGCAGGCGCTATGCAACTCATACTTACCTGGCAGGGGAGATACCATGATCACTAAGGTGGTTCTCCCAGGGTGAGGCTCATCCATTGCACTTCGGGTGTGCTGACCCCTGCGATTTCCCCAAATGCGGGAAACTCGACTGCATAATTTGTGGTAGTGGGGGACTGCGTTCGCGCTTTCCCCTGATTTACTCTGGTGAAAAACAGTGCTTATTATTCAATGCTGACTATTACTAGTCAGAGATACTTGCTAGATCGATCGATCGAGCGAGCCAGCCATCAATTGACCTCTGGGTGGCCAAGAGGATTGGATACTCCTCTCTCCCTTATCAGCTGCCTTTGGTTTTGTGGCTTTCCTATGTGATGCTTTATCTCAATGTTAGTGCAGAGTGTAACGTAAAGTGTAGGACCTGTGCCTTTGCTGTACTATGTTGTGCTACTTTGAGCCTGTGTCAAAGATATTGATTGATTGGGCTGGTTGACGGTATACTGTATGCTTGTGATTTGACCACTGATTGTTAACAAAGCTGCTTTCAATCCAAAAAGGTGGATGCAGACAGGTGATCTTTGGCCTGCTTCGGACCAAAAACCAGGAAAAATCCTCAGCGACTTAGTAGGGCCTCTTGTGAGGGGAGCCTGTCTGGCAGGCGCTATGCAACTCATACTTACCTGGCAGGGGAGATACCATGATCATTAAGGTGGTTCTCCCAGGGTGAGGCTCATCCATTGCACTTCGGGTGTGCTGACCCCTGCGATTTCCCCAAATGCGGGAAACTCGACTGCATAATTTGTGGTAGTGGGGGACTGCGTTTGCGCTTTCCCCTGATTTACTCTGGTGAAAAACAGTGCTTATTATTCAATGCTGACTATTACTAGTCAGAGATACTTGCTAGATCGAGCGAGCCAGCCATCAATTGACCTCTGGGTGGCCAAGAGGATTGGATACTCCTCTCTCCCTTATCAGCTGCCTTTGGTTTTGTGGCTTTCCTATGTGATGCTTTATCTCAATGTTAGTGCAGAGTGTAACGTAAAGTGTAGGACCTGTGCCTTTGCTGTACTATGTTGTGCTACTTTGAGCCTGTGTCAAAGATATTGATTGATTGGGCTGGTTGACGGTATACTGTATGCTTGTGATTTGACCACTGATTGTTAACAAAGCTGCTTTCAATCCAAAAAGGTGGATGCAGACAGGTGATCTTTGGCCTGCTTCGGACCAAAAACCAGGAAAAATCCTCAGCGACTTAGTAGGGCCTCTTGTGAGGGGAGCCTGTCTGGCAGGCGCTATGCAACTCATACTTACCTGGCAGGGGAGATACCATGATCATTAAGGTGGTTCTCCCAGGGTGAGGCTCAGCCATTGCACTTCGGGTGTGCTGACCCCTGCGATTTCCCCAAATGCGGGAAACTCGACTGCATAATTTGTGGTAGTGGGGGACTGCGTTTGCGCTTTCCCCTGATTTACTCTGGTGAAAAACAGTGCTTATTATTCAATGCTGACTATTACTAGTCAGAGATACTTGCTAGATCGAGCGAGCCAGCCATCAATTGACCTCTGGGTGGCCAAGAGGATTGGATACTCCTCTCTCCCTTATCAGCTGCCTTTGGTTTTGTGGCTTTCCTATGTGATGCTTTATCTCAATGTTAGTGCAGAGTGTAACGTAAAGTGTAGGACCTGTGCCTTTGCTGTACTATGTTGTGCTACTTTGAGCCTGTGTCAAAGATATTGATTGATTGGGCTGGTTGACGGTATACTGTATGCTTGTGATTTGACCACTGATTGTTAACAAAGCTGCTTTCAATCCAAAAAGGTGGATGCAGACAGGTGATCTTTGGCCTGCTTCGGACCAAAAACCAGGAAAAATCCTCAGCGACTTAGTAGGGCCTCTTGTGAGGGGAGCCTGTCTGGCAGGCGCTATGCAACTCATACTTACCTGGCAGGGGAGATACCATGATCACTAAGGTGGTTCTCCCAGGGTGAGGCTCATCCATTGCACTTCGGGTGTGCTGACCCCTGCGATTTCCCCAAATGCGGGAAACTCGACTGCATAATTTGTGGTAGTGGGGGACTGCGTTCGCGCTTTCCCCTGATTTACTCTGGTGAAAAACAGTGCTTATTATTCAATGCTGACTATTACTAGTCAGAGATACTTGCTAGATCGATCGATCGAGCGAGCCAGCCATCAATTGACCTCTGGGTGGCCAAGAGGATTGGATACTCCTCTCTCCCTTATCAGCTGCCTTTGGTTTTGTGGCTTTCCTATGTGATGCTTTATCTCAATGTTAGTGCAGAGTGTAACGTAAAGTGTAGGACCTGTGCCTTTGCTGTACTATGTTGTGCTACTTTGAGCCTGTGTCAAAGATATTGATTGATTGGGCTGGTTGACGGTATACTGTATGCTTGTGATTTGACCACTGATTGTTAACAAAGCTGCTTTCAATCCAAAAAGGTGGATGCAGACAGGTGATCTTTGGCCTGCTTCGGACCAAAAACCAGGAAAAATCCTCAGCGACTTAGTAGGGCCTCTTGTGAGGGGAGCCTGTCTGGCAGGCGCTATGCAACTCATACTTACCTGGCAGGGGAGATACCATGATCATTAAGGTGGTTCTCCCAGGGTGAGGCTCAGCCATTGCACTTCGGGTGTGCTGACCCCTGCGATTTCCCCAAATGCGGGAAACTCGACTGCATAATTTGTGGTAGTGGGGGACTGCGTTTGCGCTTTCCCCTGATTTACTCTGGTGAAAAACAGTGCTTATTATTCAATGCTGACTATTACTAGTCAGAGATACTTGCTAGATCGAGCGAGCCAGCCATCAATTGACCTCTGGGTGGCCAAGAGGATTGGATACTCCTCTCTCCCTTATCAGCTGCCTTTGGTTTTGTGGCTTTCCTATGTGATGCTTTATCTCAATGTTAGTGCAGAGTGTAACGTAAAGTGTAGGACCTGTGCCTTTGCTGTACTATGTTGTGCTACTTTGAGCCTGTGTCAAAGATATTGATTGATTGGGCTGGTTGACGGTATACTGTATGCTTGTGATTTGACCACTGATTGTTAACAAAGCTGCTTTCAATCCAAAAAGGTGGATGCAGACAGGTGATCTTTGGCCTGCTTCGGACCAAAAACCAGGAAAAATCCTCAGCGACTTAGTAGGGCCTCTTGTGAGGGGAGCCTGTCTGGCAGGCGCTATGCAACTCATACTTACCTGGCAGGGGAGATACCATGATCACTAAGGTGGTTCTCCCAGGGTGAGGCTCATCCATTGCACTTCGGGTGTGCTGACCCCTGCGATTTCCCCAAATGCGGGAAACTCGACTGCATAATTTGTGGTAGTGGGGGACTGCGTTCGCGCTTTCCCCTGATTTACTCTGGTGAAAAACAGTGCTTATTATTCAATGCTGACTATTACTAGTCAGAGATACTTGCTAGATCGATCGATCGAGCGAGCCAGCCATCAATTGACCTCTGGGTGGCCAAGAGGATTGGATACTCCTCTCTCCCTTATCAGCTGCCTTTGGTTTTGTGGCTTTCCTATGTGATGCTTTATCTCAATGTTAGTGCAGAGTGTAACGTAAAGTGTAGGACCTGTGCCTTTGCTGTACTATGTTGTGCTACTTTGAGCCTGTGTCAAAGATATTGATTGATTGGGCTGGTTGACGGTATACTGTATGCTTGTGATTTGACCACTGATTGTTAACAAAGCTGCTTTCAATCCAAAAAGGTGGATGCAGACAGGTGATCTTTGGCCTGCTTCGGACCAAAAACCAGGAAAAATCCTCAGCGACTTAGTAGGGCCTCTTGTGAGGGGAGCCTGTCTGGCAGGCGCTATGCAACTCATACTTACCTGGCAGGGGAGATACCATGATCACTAAGGTGGTTCTCCCAGGGTGAGGCTCATCCATTGCACTTCGGGTGTGCTGACCCCTGCGATTTCCCCAAATGCGGGAAACTCGACTGCATAATTTGTGGTAGTGGGGGACTGCGTTCGCGCTTTCCCCTGATTTACTCTGGTGAAAAACAGTGCTTATTATTCAATGCTGACTATTACTAGTCAGAGATACTTGCTAGATCGATCGATCGAGCGAGCCAGCCATCAATTGACCTCTGGGTGGCCAAGAGGATTGGATACTCCTCTCTCCCTTATCAGCTGCCTTTGGTTTTGTGGCTTTCCTATGTGATGCTTTATCTCAATGTTAGTGCAGAGTGTAACGTAAAGTGTAGGACCTGTGCCTTTGCTGTACTATGTTGTGCTACTTTGAGCCTGTGTCAAAGATATTGATTGATTGGGCTGGTTGACGGTATACTGTATGCTTGTGATTTGACCACTGATTGTTAACAAAGCTGCTTTCAATCCAAAAAGGTGGATGCAGACAGGTGATCTTTGGCCTGCTTCGGACCAAAAACCAGGAAAAATCCTCAGCGACTTAGTAGGGCCTCTTGTGAGGGGAGCCTGTCTGGCAGGCGCTATGCAACTCATACTTACCTGGCAGGGGAGATACCATGATCATTAAGGTGGTTCTCCCAGGGTGAGGCTCATCCATTGCACTTCGGGTGTGCTGACCCCTGCGATTTCCCCAAATGCGGGAAACTCGACTGCATAATTTGTGGTAGTGGGGGACTGCGTTTGCGCTTTCCCCTGATTTACTCTGGTGAAAAACAGTGCTTATTATTCAATGCTGACTATTACTAGTCAGAGATACTTGCTAGATCGAGCGAGCCAGCCATCAATTGACCTCTGGGTGGCCAAGAGGATTGGATACTCCTCTCTCCCTTATCAGCTGCCTTTGGTTTTGTGGCTTTCCTATGTGATGCTTTATCTCAATGTTAGTGCAGAGTGTAACGTAAAGTGTAGGACCTGTGCCTTTGCTGTACTATGTTGTGCTACTTTGAGCCTGTGTCAAAGATATTGATTGATTGGGCTGGTTGACGGTATACTGTATGCTTGTGATTTGACCACTGATTGTTAACAAAGCTGCTTTCAATCCAAAAAGGTGGATGCAGACAGGTGATCTTTGGCCTGCTTCGGACCAAAAACCAGGAAAAATCCTCAGCGACTTAGTAGGGCCTCTTGTGAGGGGAGCCTGTCTGGCAGGCGCTATGCAACTCATACTTACCTGGCAGGGGAGATACCATGATCATTAAGGTGGTTCTCCCAGGGTGAGGCTCAGCCATTGCACTTCGGGTGTGCTGACCCCTGCGATTTCCCCAAATGCGGGAAACTCGACTGCATAATTTGTGGTAGTGGGGGACTGCGTTTGCGCTTTCCCCTGATTTACTCTGGTGAAAAACAGTGCTTATTATTCAATGCTGACTATTACTAGTCAGAGATACTTGCTAGATCGAGCGAGCCAGCCATCAATTGACCTCTGGGTGGCCAAGAGGATTGGATACTCCTCTCTCCCTTATCAGCTGCCTTTGGTTTTGTGGCTTTCCTATGTGATGCTTTATCTCAATGTTAGTGCAGAGTGTAACGTAAAGTGTAGGACCTGTGCCTTTGCTGTACTATGTTGTGCTACTTTGAGCCTGTGTCAAAGATATTGATTGATTGGGCTGGTTGACGGTATACTGTATGCTTGTGATTTGACCACTGATTGTTAACAAAGCTGCTTTCAATCCAAAAAGGTGGATGCAGACAGGTGATCTTTGGCCTGCTTCGGACCAAAAACCAGGAAAAATCCTCAGCGACTTAGTAGGGCCTCTTGTGAGGGGAGCCTGTCTGGCAGGCGCTATGCAACTCATACTTACCTGGCAGGGGAGATACCATGATCACTAAGGTGGTTCTCCCAGGGTGAGGCTCATCCATTGCACTTCGGGTGTGCTGACCCCTGCGATTTCCCCAAATGCGGGAAACTCGACTGCATAATTTGTGGTAGTGGGGGACTGCGTTCGCGCTTTCCCCTGATTTACTCTGGTGAAAAACAGTGCTTATTATTCAATGCTGACTATTACTAGTCAGAGATACTTGCTAGATCGATCGATCGAGCGAGCCAGCCATCAATTGACCTCTGGGTGGCCAAGAGGATTGGATACTCCTCTCTCCCTTATCAGCTGCCTTTGGTTTTGTGGCTTTCCTATGTGATGCTTTATCTCAATGTTAGTGCAGAGTGTAACGTAAAGTGTAGGACCTGTGCCTTTGCTGTACTATGTTGTGCTACTTTGAGCCTGTGTCAAAGATATTGATTGATTGGGCTGGTTGACGGTATACTGTATGCTTGTGATTTGACCACTGATTGTTAACAAAGCTGCTTTCAATCCAAAAAGGTGGATGCAGACAGGTGATCTTTGGCCTGCTTCGGACCAAAAACCAGGAAAAATCCTCAGCGACTTAGTAGGGCCTCTTGTGAGGGGAGCCTGTCTGGCAGGCGCTATGCAACTCATACTTACCTGGCAGGGGAGATACCATGATCATTAAGGTGGTTCTCCCAGGGTGAGGCTCAGCCATTGCACTTCGGGTGTGCTGACCCCTGCAATTTCCCCAAATGCGGGAAACTCGACTGCATAATTTGTGGTAGTGGGGGACTGCGTTTGCGCTTTCCCCTGATTTACTCTGGTGAAAAACAGTGCTTATTATTCAATGCTGACTATTACTAGTCAGAGATACTTGCTAGATCGAGCGAGCCAGCCATCAATTGACCTCTGGGTGGCCAAGAGGATTGGATACTCCTCTCTCCCTTATCAGCTGCCTTTGGTTTTGTGGCTTTCCTATGTGATGCTTTATCTCAATGTTAGTGCAGAGTGTAACGTAAAGTGTAGGACCTGTGCCTTTGCTGTACTATGTTGTGCTACTTTGAGCCTGTGTCAAAGATATTGATTGATTGGGCTGGTTGACGGTATACTGTATGCTTGTGATTTGACCACTGATTGTTAACAAAGCTGCTTTCAATCCAAAAAGGTGGATGCAGACAGGTGATCTTTGGCCTGCTTCGGACCAAAAACCAGGAAAAATCCTCAGCGACTTAGTAGGGCCTCTTGTGAGGGGAGCCTGTCTGGCAGGCGCTATGCAACTCATACTTACCTGGCAGGGGAGATACCATGATCACTAAGGTGGTTCTCCCAGGGTGAGGCTCATCCATTGCACTTCGGGTGTGCTGACCCCTGCGATTTCCCCAAATGCGGGAAACTCGACTGCATAATTTGTGGTAGTGGGGGACTGCGTTCGCGCTTTCCCCTGATTTACTCTGGTGAAAAACAGTGCTTATTATTCAATGCTGACTATTACTAGTCAGAGATACTTGCTAGATCGATCGATCGAGCGAGCCAGCCATCAATTGACCTCTGGGTGGCCAAGAGGATTGGATACTCCTCTCTCCCTTATCAGCTGCCTTTGGTTTTGTGGCTTTCCTATGTGATGCTTTATCTCAATGTTAGTGCAGAGTGTAACGTAAAGTGTAGGACCTGTGCCTTTGCTGTACTATGTTGTGCTACTTTGAGCCTGTGTCAAAGATATTGATTGATTGGGCTGGTTGACGGTATACTGTATGCTTGTGATTTGACCACTGATTGTTAACAAAGCTGCTTTCAATCCAAAAAGGTGGATGCAGACAGGTGATCTTTGGCCTGCTTCGGACCAAAAACCAGGAAAAATCCTCAGCGACTTAGTAGGGCCTCTTGTGAGGGGAGCCTGTCTGGCAGGCGCTATGCAACTCATACTTACCTGGCAGGGGAGATACCATGATCATTAAGGTGGTTCTCCCAGGGTGAGGCTCATCCATTGCACTTCGGGTGTGCTGACCCCTGCGATTTCCCCAAATGCGGGAAACTCGACTGCATAATTTGTGGTAGTGGGGGACTGCGTTCGCGCTTTCCCCTGATTTACTCTGGTGAAAAACAGTGCTTATTATTCAATGCTGACTGTTACTAGTCAGAGGTACTTGTATGCTTGTGATTTAACCACCGATTGTCAACAAAGCTGTTTTTCAATCCAAAATGTGGTACATTATCTCTTTATATTTAGCTGTATACGCAGCCTTTGTCTCCCCCTCGTGGATGAACAACAGTGTGATCAGTGAAGTTTCTTTTTCTGCTGGGCTTCGAGAAGTCAGGGCATGGCGAGCCTTTCCCTAACCTAACCTATCCTTCCTCTCTGTCTCACAGGTGACGGCATGCAAATGTGGGGACTGCTTCATCGGCACGGCAATGCTCTGACCAGAAGCCGCCGCCCCATATGCTAATACCCTGGTTGCTGTGCATCTTGGAAGTGCTTAGACTTGAGCCTGTGTCTTATGGAATTTGGGGTGCCTGCACACCCCTGGCTCCGTACAATGAGGTGCATCCGTTTTTTGGCGCAGTTGGATCCAGACAGGTGATCTTTGGCCTGCTTCGGACCAAAAACCAGGAAAAATCCTCAGCGACTTAGTAGGGCCTCTTGTGAGGGGAGCCTGTCTGGCAGGCGCTATGCAACTCATACTTACCTGGCAGGGGAGATACCATGATCACTAAGGTGGTTCTCCCAGGGTGAGGCTCATCCATTGCACTTCGGGTGTGCTGACCCCTGCGATTTCCCCAAATGCGGGAAACTCGACTGCATAATTTGTGGTAGTGGGGGACTGCGTTTGCGCTTTCCCCTGATTTACTCTGGTGAAAAACAGTGCTTATTATTCAATGCTGACTATTACTAGTCAGAGATACTTGCTAGATCGAGCGAGCCAGCCATCAATTGACCTCTGGGTGGCCAAGAGGATTGGATACTCCTCTCTCCCTTATCAGCTGCCTTTGGTTTTGTGGCTTTCCTATGTGATGCTTTATCTCAATGTTAGTGCAGAGTGTAACGTAAAGTGTAGGACCTGTGCCTTTGCTGTACTATGTTGTGCTACTTTGAGCCTGTGTCAAAGATATTGATTGATTGGGCTGGTTGACGGTATACTGTATGCTTGTGATTTGACCACTGATTGTTAACAAAGCTGCTTTCAATCCAAAAAGGTGGATGCAGACAGGTGATCTTTGGCCTGCTTCGGACCAAAAACCAGGAAAAATCCTCAGCGACTTAGTAGGGCCTCTTGTGAGGGGAGCCTGTCTGGCAGGCGCTATGCAACTCATACTTACCTGGCAGGGGAGATACCATGATCATTAAGGTGGTTCTCCCAGGGTGAGGCTCATCCATTGCACTTCGGGTGTGCTGACCCCTGCGATTTCCCCAAATGCGGGAAACTCGACTGCATAATTAGTGGTAGTGGGGGACTGCGTTTGCGCTTTCCCCTGATTTACTCTGGTGAAAAACAGTGCTTATTATTCAATGCTGACTATTACTAGTCAGAGATACTTGCTAGATCGAGCGAGCCAGCCATCAATTGACCTCTGGGTGGCCAAGAGGATTGGATACTCCTCTCTCCCTTATCAGCTGCCTTTGGTTTTGTGGCTTTCCTATGTGATGCTTTATCTCAATGTTAGTGCAGAGTGTAACGTAAAGTGTAGGACCTGTGCCTTTGCTGTACTATGTTGTGCTACTTTGAGCCTGTGTCAAAGATATTGATTGATTGGGCTGGTTGACGGTATACTGTATGCTTGTGATTTGACCACTGATTGTTAACAAAGCTGCTTTCAATCCAAAAAGGTGGATGCAGACAGGTGATCTTTGGCCTGCTTCGGACCAAAAACCAGGAAAAATCCTCAGCGACTTAGTAGGGCCTCTTGTGAGGGGAGCCTGTCTGGCAGGCGCTATGCAACTCATACTTACCTGGCAGGGGAGATACCATGATCATTAAGGTGGTTCTCCCAGGGTGAGGCTCATCCATTGCACTTCGGGTGTGCTGACCCCTGCGATTTCCCCAAATGCGGGAAACTCGACTGCATAATTTGTGGTAGTGGGGGACTGCGTTTGCGCTTTCCCCTGATTTACTCTGGTGAAAAACAGTGCTTATTATTCAATGCTGACTATTACTAGTCAGAGATACTTGCTAGATCGAGCGAGCCAGCCATCAATTGACCTCTGGGTGGCCAAGAGGATTGGATACTCCTCTCTCCCTTATCAGCTGCCTTTGGTTTTGTGGCTTTCCTATGTGATGCTTTATCTCAATGTTAGTGCAGAGTGTAACGTAAAGTGTAGGACCTGTGCCTTTGCTGTACTATGTTGTGCTACTTTGAGCCTGTGTCAAAGATATTGATTGATTGGGCTGGTTGACGGTATACTGTATGCTTGTGATTTGACCACTGATTGTTAACAAAGCTGCTTTCAATCCAAAAAGGTGGATGCAGACAGGTGATCTTTGGCCTGCTTCGGACCAAAAACCAGGAAAAATCCTCAGCGACTTAGTAGGGCCTCTTGTGAGGGGAGCCTGTCTGGCAGGCGCTATGCAACTCATACTTACCTGGCAGGGGAGATACCATGATCACTAAGGTGGTTCTCCCAGGGTGAGGCTCATCCATTGCACTTCGGGTGTGCTGACCCCTGCGATTTCCCCAAATGCGGGAAACTCGACTGCATAATTTGTGGTAGTGGGGGACTGCGTTCGCGCTTTCCCCTGATTTACTCTGGTGAAAAACAGTGCTTATTATTCAATGCTGACTATTACTAGTCAGAGATACTTGCTAGATCGATCGATCGAGCGAGCCAGCCATCAATTGACCTCTGGGTGGCCAAGAGGATTGGATACTCCTCTCTCCCTTATCAGCTGCCTTTGGTTTTGTGGCTTTCCTATGTGATGCTTTATCTCAATGTTAGTGCAGAGTGTAACGTAAAGTGTAGGACCTGTGCCTTTGCTGTACTATGTTGTGCTACTTTGAGCCTGTGTCAAAGATATTGATTGATTGGGCTGGTTGACGGTATACTGTATGCTTGTGATTTGACCACTGATTGTTAACAAAGCTGCTTTCAATCCAAAAAGGTGGATGCAGACAGGTGATCTTTGGCCTGCTTCGGACCAAAAACCAGGAAAAATCCTCAGCGACTTAGTAGGGCCTCTTGTGAGGGGAGCCTGTCTGGCAGGCGCTATGCAACTCATACTTACCTGGCAGGGGAGATACCATGATCATTAAGGTGGTTCTCCCAGGGTGAGGCTCATCCATTGCACTTCGGGTGTGCTGACCCCTGCGATTTCCCCAAATGCGGGAAACTCGACTGCATAATTTGTGGTAGTGGGGGACTGCGTTCGCGCTTTCCCCTGATTTACTCTGGTGAAAAACAGTGCTTATTATTCAATGCTGACTATTACTAGTCAGAGATACTTGCTAGATCGATCGATCGAGCGAGCCAGCCATCAATTGACCTCTGGGTGGCCAAGAGGATTGGATACTCCTCTCTCCCTTATCAGCTGCCTTTGGTTTTGTGGCTTTCCTATGTGATGCTTTATCTCAATGTTAGTGCAGAGTGTAACGTAAAGTGTAGGACCTGTGCCTTTGCTGTACTATGTTGTGCTACTTTGAGCCTGTGTCAAAGATATTGATTGATTGGGCTGGTTGACGGTATACTGTATGCTTGTGATTTGACCACTGATTGTTAACAAAGCTGCTTTCAATCCAAAAAGGTGGATGCAGACAGGTGATCTTTGGCCTGCTTCGGACCAAAAACCAGGAAAAATCCTCAGCGACTTAGTAGGGCCTCTTGTGAGGGGAGCCTGTCTGGCAGGCGCTATGCAACTCATACTTACCTGGCAGGGGAGATACCATGATCATTAAGGTGGTTCTCCCAGGGTGAGGCTCATCCATTGCACTTCGGGTGTGCTGACCCCTGCGATTTCCCCAAATGCGGGAAACTCGACTGCATAATTAGTGGTAGTGGGGGACTGCGTTTGCGCTTTCCCCTGATTTACTCTGGTGAAAAACAGTGCTTATTATTCAATGCTGACTATTACTAGTCAGAGATACTTGCTAGATCGAGCGAGCCAGCCATCAATTGACCTCTGGGTGGCCAAGAGGATTGGATACTCCTCTCTCCCTTATCAGCTGCCTTTGGTTTTGTGGCTTTCCTATGTGATGCTTTATCTCAATGTTAGTGCAGAGTGTAACGTAAAGTGTAGGACCTGTGCCTTTGCTGTACTATGTTGTGCTACTTTGAGCCTGTGTCAAAGATATTGATTGATTGGGCTGGTTGACGGTATACTGTATGCTTGTGATTTGACCACTGATTGTTAACAAAGCTGCTTTCAATCCAAAAAGGTGGATGCAGACAGGTGATCTTTGGCCTGCTTCGGACCAAAAACCAGGAAAAATCCTCAGCGACTTAGTAGGGCCTCTTGTGAGGGGAGCCTGTCTGGCAGGCGCTATGCAACTCATACTTACCTGGCAGGGGAGATACCATGATCACTAAGGTGGTTCTCCCAGGGTGAGGCTCATCCATTGCACTTCGGGTGTGCTGACCCCTGCGATTTCCCCAAATGCGGGAAACTCGACTGCATAATTTGTGGTAGTGGGGGACTGCGTTCGCGCTTTCCCCTGATTTACTCTGGTGAAAAACAGTGCTTATTATTCAATGCTGACTATTACTAGTCAGAGATACTTGCTAGATCGATCGATCGAGCGAGCCAGCCATCAATTGACCTCTGGGTGGCCAAGAGGATTGGATACTCCTCTCTCCCTTATCAGCTGCCTTTGGTTTTGTGGCTTTCCTATGTGATGCTTTATCTCAATGTTAGTGCAGAGTGTAACGTAAAGTGTAGGACCTGTGCCTTTGCTGTACTATGTTGTGCTACTTTGAGCCTGTGTCAAAGATATTGATTGATTGGGCTGGTTGACGGTATACTGTATGCTTGTGATTTGACCACTGATTGTTAACAAAGCTGCTTTCAATCCAAAAAGGTGGATGCAGACAGGTGATCTTTGGCCTGCTTCGGACCAAAAACCAGGAAAAATCCTCAGCGACTTAGTAGGGCCTCTTGTGAGGGGAGCCTGTCTGGCAGGCGCTATGCAACTCATACTTACCTGGCAGGGGAGATACCATGATCATTAAGGTGGTTCTCCCAGGGTGAGGCTCATCCATTGCACTTCGGGTGTGCTGACCCCTGCGATTTCCCCAAATGCGGGAAACTCGACTGCATAATTTGTGGTAGTGGGGGACTGCGTTTGCGCTTTCCCCTGATTTACTCTGGTGAAAAACAGTGCTTATTATTCAATGCTGACTATTACTAGTCAGAGATACTTGCTAGATCGAGCGAGCCAGCCATCAATTGACCTCTGGGTGGCCAAGAGGATTGGATACTCCTCTCTCCCTTATCAGCTGCCTTTGGTTTTGTGGCTTTCCTATGTGATGCTTTATCTCAATGTTAGTGCAGAGTGTAACGTAAAGTGTAGGACCTGTGCCTTTGCTGTACTATGTTGTGCTACTTTGAGCCTGTGTCAAAGATATTGATTGATTGGGCTGGTTGACGGTATACTGTATGCTTGTGATTTGACCACTGATTGTTAACAAAGCTGCTTTCAATCCAAAAAGGTGGATGCAGACAGGTGATCTTTGGCCTGCTTCGGACCAAAAACCAGGAAAAATCCTCAGCGACTTAGTAGGGCCTCTTGTGAGGGGAGCCTGTCTGGCAGGCGCTATGCAACTCATACTTACCTGGCAGGGGAGATACCATGATCATTAAGGTGGTTCTCCCAGGGTGAGGCTCAGCCATTGCACTTCGGGTGTGCTGACCCCTGCGATTTCCCCAAATGCGGGAAACTCGACTGCATAATTTGTGGTAGTGGGGGACTGCGTTTGCGCTTTCCCCTGATTTACTCTGGTGAAAAACAGTGCTTATTATTCAATGCTGACTATTACTAGTCAGAGATACTTGCTAGATCGAGCGAGCCAGCCATCAATTGACCTCTGGGTGGCCAAGAGGATTGGATACTCCTCTCTCCCTTATCAGCTGCCTTTGGTTTTGTGGCTTTCCTATGTGATGCTTTATCTCAATGTTAGTGCAGAGTGTAACGTAAAGTGTAGGACCTGTGCCTTTGCTGTACTATGTTGTGCTACTTTGAGCCTGTGTCAAAGATATTGATTGATTGGGCTGGTTGACGGTATACTGTATGCTTGTGATTTGACCACTGATTGTTAACAAAGCTGCTTTCAATCCAAAAAGGTGGATGCAGACAGGTGATCTTTGGCCTGCTTCGGACCAAAAACCAGGAAAAATCCTCAGCGACTTAGTAGGGCCTCTTGTGAGGGGAGCCTGTCTGGCAGGCGCTATGCAACTCATACTTACCTGGCAGGGGAGATACCATGATCACTAAGGTGGTTCTCCCAGGGTGAGGCTCATCCATTGCACTTCGGGTGTGCTGACCCCTGCGATTTCCCCAAATGCGGGAAACTCGACTGCATAATTTGTGGTAGTGGGGGACTGCGTTCGCGCTTTCCCCTGATTTACTCTGGTGAAAAACAGTGCTTATTATTCAATGCTGACTATTACTAGTCAGAGATACTTGCTAGATCGATCGATCGAGCGAGCCAGCCATCAATTGACCTCTGGGTGGCCAAGAGGATTGGATACTCCTCTCTCCCTTATCAGCTGCCTTTGGTTTTGTGGCTTTCCTATGTGATGCTTTATCTCAATGTTAGTGCAGAGTGTAACGTAAAGTGTAGGACCTGTGCCTTTGCTGTACTATGTTGTGCTACTTTGAGCCTGTGTCAAAGATATTGATTGATTGGGCTGGTTGACGGTATACTGTATGCTTGTGATTTGACCACTGATTGTTAACAAAGCTGCTTTCAATCCAAAAAGGTGGATGCAGACAGGTGATCTTTGGCCTGCTTCGGACCAAAAACCAGGAAAAATCCTCAGCGACTTAGTAGGGCCTCTTGTGAGGGGAGCCTGTCTGGCAGGCGCTATGCAACTCATACTTACCTGGCAGGGGAGATACCATGATCATTAAGGTGGTTCTCCCAGGGTGAGGCTCAGCCATTGCACTTCGGGTGTGCTGACCCCTGCGATTTCCCCAAATGCGGGAAACTCGACTGCATAATTTGTGGTAGTGGGGGACTGCGTTTGCGCTTTCCCCTGATTTACTCTGGTGAAAAACAGTGCTTATTATTCAATGCTGACTATTACTAGTCAGAGATACTTGCTAGATCGAGCGAGCCAGCCATCAATTGACCTCTGGGTGGCCAAGAGGATTGGATACTCCTCTCTCCCTTATCAGCTGCCTTTGGTTTTGTGGCTTTCCTATGTGATGCTTTATCTCAATGTTAGTGCAGAGTGTAACGTAAAGTGTAGGACCTGTGCCTTTGCTGTACTATGTTGTGCTACTTTGAGCCTGTGTCAAAGATATTGATTGATTGGGCTGGTTGACGGTATACTGTATGCTTGTGATTTGACCACTGATTGTTAACAAAGCTGCTTTCAATCCAAAAAGGTGGATGCAGACAGGTGATCTTTGGCCTGCTTCGGACCAAAAACCAGGAAAAATCCTCAGCGACTTAGTAGGGCCTCTTGTGAGGGGAGCCTGTCTGGCAGGCGCTATGCAACTCATACTTACCTGGCAGGGGAGATACCATGATCACTAAGGTGGTTCTCCCAGGGTGAGGCTCATCCATTGCACTTCGGGTGTGCTGACCCCTGCGATTTCCCCAAATGCGGGAAACTCGACTGCATAATTTGTGGTAGTGGGGGACTGCGTTCGCGCTTTCCCCTGATTTACTCTGGTGAAAAACAGTGCTTATTATTCAATGCTGACTATTACTAGTCAGAGATACTTGCTAGATCGATCGATCGAGCGAGCCAGCCATCAATTGACCTCTGGGTGGCCAAGAGGATTGGATACTCCTCTCTCCCTTATCAGCTGCCTTTGGTTTTGTGGCTTTCCTATGTGATGCTTTATCTCAATGTTAGTGCAGAGTGTAACGTAAAGTGTAGGACCTGTGCCTTTGCTGTACTATGTTGTGCTACTTTGAGCCTGTGTCAAAGATATTGATTGATTGGGCTGGTTGACGGTATACTGTATGCTTGTGATTTGACCACTGATTGTTAACAAAGCTGCTTTCAATCCAAAAAGGTGGATGCAGACAGGTGATCTTTGGCCTGCTTCGGACCAAAAACCAGGAAAAATCCTCAGCGACTTAGTAGGGCCTCTTGTGAGGGGAGCCTGTCTGGCAGGCGCTATGCAACTCATACTTACCTGGCAGGGGAGATACCATGATCACTAAGGTGGTTCTCCCAGGGTGAGGCTCATCCATTGCACTTCGGGTGTGCTGACCCCTGCGATTTCCCCAAATGCGGGAAACTCGACTGCATAATTTGTGGTAGTGGGGGACTGCGTTCGCGCTTTCCCCTGATTTACTCTGGTGAAAAACAGTGCTTATTATTCAATGCTGACTATTACTAGTCAGAGATACTTGCTAGATCGATCGATCGAGCGAGCCAGCCATCAATTGACCTCTGGGTGGCCAAGAGGATTGGATACTCCTCTCTCCCTTATCAGCTGCCTTTGGTTTTGTGGCTTTCCTATGTGATGCTTTATCTCAATGTTAGTGCAGAGTGTAACGTAAAGTGTAGGACCTGTGCCTTTGCTGTACTATGTTGTGCTACTTTGAGCCTGTGTCAAAGATATTGATTGATTGGGCTGGTTGACGGTATACTGTATGCTTGTGATTTGACCACTGATTGTTAACAAAGCTGCTTTCAATCCAAAAAGGTGGATGCAGACAGGTGATCTTTGGCCTGCTTCGGACCAAAAACCAGGAAAAATCCTCAGCGACTTAGTAGGGCCTCTTGTGAGGGGAGCCTGTCTGGCAGGCGCTATGCAACTCATACTTACCTGGCAGGGGAGATACCATGATCATTAAGGTGGTTCTCCCAGGGTGAGGCTCATCCATTGCACTTCGGGTGTGCTGACCCCTGCGATTTCCCCAAATGCGGGAAACTCGACTGCATAATTTGTGGTAGTGGGGGACTGCGTTTGCGCTTTCCCCTGATTTACTCTGGTGAAAAACAGTGCTTATTATTCAATGCTGACTATTACTAGTCAGAGATACTTGCTAGATCGAGCGAGCCAGCCATCAATTGACCTCTGGGTGGCCAAGAGGATTGGATACTCCTCTCTCCCTTATCAGCTGCCTTTGGTTTTGTGGCTTTCCTATGTGATGCTTTATCTCAATGTTAGTGCAGAGTGTAACGTAAAGTGTAGGACCTGTGCCTTTGCTGTACTATGTTGTGCTACTTTGAGCCTGTGTCAAAGATATTGATTGATTGGGCTGGTTGACGGTATACTGTATGCTTGTGATTTGACCACTGATTGTTAACAAAGCTGCTTTCAATCCAAAAAGGTGGATGCAGACAGGTGATCTTTGGCCTGCTTCGGACCAAAAACCAGGAAAAATCCTCAGCGACTTAGTAGGGCCTCTTGTGAGGGGAGCCTGTCTGGCAGGCGCTATGCAACTCATACTTACCTGGCAGGGGAGATACCATGATCATTAAGGTGGTTCTCCCAGGGTGAGGCTCAGCCATTGCACTTCGGGTGTGCTGACCCCTGCGATTTCCCCAAATGCGGGAAACTCGACTGCATAATTTGTGGTAGTGGGGGACTGCGTTTGCGCTTTCCCCTGATTTACTCTGGTGAAAAACAGTGCTTATTATTCAATGCTGACTATTACTAGTCAGAGATACTTGCTAGATCGAGCGAGCCAGCCATCAATTGACCTCTGGGTGGCCAAGAGGATTGGATACTCCTCTCTCCCTTATCAGCTGCCTTTGGTTTTGTGGCTTTCCTATGTGATGCTTTATCTCAATGTTAGTGCAGAGTGTAACGTAAAGTGTAGGACCTGTGCCTTTGCTGTACTATGTTGTGCTACTTTGAGCCTGTGTCAAAGATATTGATTGATTGGGCTGGTTGACGGTATACTGTATGCTTGTGATTTGACCACTGATTGTTAACAAAGCTGCTTTCAATCCAAAAAGGTGGATGCAGACAGGTGATCTTTGGCCTGCTTCGGACCAAAAACCAGGAAAAATCCTCAGCGACTTAGTAGGGCCTCTTGTGAGGGGAGCCTGTCTGGCAGGCGCTATGCAACTCATACTTACCTGGCAGGGGAGATACCATGATCACTAAGGTGGTTCTCCCAGGGTGAGGCTCATCCATTGCACTTCGGGTGTGCTGACCCCTGCGATTTCCCCAAATGCGGGAAACTCGACTGCATAATTTGTGGTAGTGGGGGACTGCGTTCGCGCTTTCCCCTGATTTACTCTGGTGAAAAACAGTGCTTATTATTCAATGCTGACTATTACTAGTCAGAGATACTTGCTAGATCGATCGATCGAGCGAGCCAGCCATCAATTGACCTCTGGGTGGCCAAGAGGATTGGATACTCCTCTCTCCCTTATCAGCTGCCTTTGGTTTTGTGGCTTTCCTATGTGATGCTTTATCTCAATGTTAGTGCAGAGTGTAACGTAAAGTGTAGGACCTGTGCCTTTGCTGTACTATGTTGTGCTACTTTGAGCCTGTGTCAAAGATATTGATTGATTGGGCTGGTTGACGGTATACTGTATGCTTGTGATTTGACCACTGATTGTTAACAAAGCTGCTTTCAATCCAAAAAGGTGGATGCAGACAGGTGATCTTTGGCCTGCTTCGGACCAAAAACCAGGAAAAATCCTCAGCGACTTAGTAGGGCCTCTTGTGAGGGGAGCCTGTCTGGCAGGCGCTATGCAACTCATACTTACCTGGCAGGGGAGATACCATGATCATTAAGGTGGTTCTCCCAGGGTGAGGCTCAGCCATTGCACTTCGGGTGTGCTGACCCCTGCAATTTCCCCAAATGCGGGAAACTCGACTGCATAATTTGTGGTAGTGGGGGACTGCGTTTGCGCTTTCCCCTGATTTACTCTGGTGAAAAACAGTGCTTATTATTCAATGCTGACTATTACTAGTCAGAGATACTTGCTAGATCGAGCGAGCCAGCCATCAATTGACCTCTGGGTGGCCAAGAGGATTGGATACTCCTCTCTCCCTTATCAGCTGCCTTTGGTTTTGTGGCTTTCCTATGTGATGCTTTATCTCAATGTTAGTGCAGAGTGTAACGTAAAGTGTAGGACCTGTGCCTTTGCTGTACTATGTTGTGCTACTTTGAGCCTGTGTCAAAGATATTGATTGATTGGGCTGGTTGACGGTATACTGTATGCTTGTGATTTGACCACTGATTGTTAACAAAGCTGCTTTCAATCCAAAAAGGTGGATGCAGACAGGTGATCTTTGGCCTGCTTCGGACCAAAAACCAGGAAAAATCCTCAGCGACTTAGTAGGGCCTCTTGTGAGGGGAGCCTGTCTGGCAGGCGCTATGCAACTCATACTTACCTGGCAGGGGAGATACCATGATCACTAAGGTGGTTCTCCCAGGGTGAGGCTCATCCATTGCACTTCGGGTGTGCTGACCCCTGCGATTTCCCCAAATGCGGGAAACTCGACTGCATAATTTGTGGTAGTGGGGGACTGCGTTCGCGCTTTCCCCTGATTTACTCTGGTGAAAAACAGTGCTTATTATTCAATGCTGACTATTACTAGTCAGAGATACTTGCTAGATCGATCGATCGAGCGAGCCAGCCATCAATTGACCTCTGGGTGGCCAAGAGGATTGGATACTCCTCTCTCCCTTATCAGCTGCCTTTGGTTTTGTGGCTTTCCTATGTGATGCTTTATCTCAATGTTAGTGCAGAGTGTAACGTAAAGTGTAGGACCTGTGCCTTTGCTGTACTATGTTGTGCTACTTTGAGCCTGTGTCAAAGATATTGATTGATTGGGCTGGTTGACGGTATACTGTATGCTTGTGATTTGACCACTGATTGTTAACAAAGCTGCTTTCAATCCAAAAAGGTGGATGCAGACAGGTGATCTTTGGCCTGCTTCGGACCAAAAACCAGGAAAAATCCTCAGCGACTTAGTAGGGCCTCTTGTGAGGGGAGCCTGTCTGGCAGGCGCTATGCAACTCATACTTACCTGGCAGGGGAGATACCATGATCATTAAGGTGGTTCTCCCAGGGTGAGGCTCATCCATTGCACTTCGGGTGTGCTGACCCCTGCGATTTCCCCAAATGCGGGAAACTCGACTGCATAATTTGTGGTAGTGGGGGACTGCGTTCGCGCTTTCCCCTGATTTACTCTGGTGAAAAACAGTGCTTATTATTCAATGCTGACTGTTACTAGTCAGAGGTACTTGTATGCTTGTGATTTAACCACCGATTGTCAACAAAGCTGTTTTTCAATCCAAAATGTGGTACATTATCTCTTTATATTTAGCTGTATACGCAGCCTTTGTCTCCCCCTCGTGGATGAACAACAGTGTGATCAGTGAAGTTTCTTTTTCTGCTGGGCTTCGAGAAGTCAGGGCATGGCGAGCCTTTCCCTAACCTAACCTATCCTTCCTCTCTGTCTCACAGGTGACGGCATGCAAATGTGGGGACTGCTTCATCGGCACGGCAATGCTCTGACCAGAAGCCGCCGCCCCATATGCTAATACCCTGGTTGCTGTGCATCTTGGAAGTGCTTAGACTTGAGCCTGTGTCTTATGGAATTTGGGGTGCCTGCACACCCCTGGCTCCGTACAATGAGGTGCATCCGTTTTTTGGCGCAGTTGGATCCAGACAGGTGATCTTTGGCCTGCTTCGGACCAAAAACCAGGAAAAATCCTCAGCGACTTAGTAGGGCCTCTTGTGAGGGGAGCCTGTCTGGCAGGCGCTATGCAACTCATACTTACCTGGCAGGGGAGATACCATGATCACTAAGGTGGTTCTCCCAGGGTGAGGCTCATCCATTGCACTTCGGGTGTGCTGACCCCTGCGATTTCCCCAAATGCGGGAAACTCGACTGCATAATTTGTGGTAGTGGGGGACTGCGTTCGCGCTTTCCCCTGATTTACTCTGGTGAAAAACAGTGCTTATTATTCAATGCTGACTATTACTAGTCAGAGATACTTGCTAGATCGATCGATCGAGCGAGCCAGCCATCAATTGACCTCTGGGTGGCCAAGAGGATTGGATACTCCTCTCTCCCTTATCAGCTGCCTTTGGTTTTGTGGCTTTCCTATGTGATGCTTTATCTCAATGTTAGTGCAGAGTGTAACGTAAAGTGTAGGACCTGTGCCTTTGCTGTACTATGTTGTGCTACTTTGAGCCTGTGTCAAAGATATTGATTGATTGGGCTGGTTGACGGTATACTGTATGCTTGTGATTTGACCACTGATTGTTAACAAAGCTGCTTTCAATCCAAAAAGGTGGATGCAGACAGGTGATCTTTGGCCTGCTTCGGACCAAAAACCAGGAAAAATCCTCAGCGACTTAGTAGGGCCTCTTGTGAGGGGAGCCTGTCTGGCAGGCGCTATGCAACTCATACTTACCTGGCAGGGGAGATACCATGATCATTAAGGTGGTTCTCCCAGGGTGAGGCTCAGCCATTGCACTTCGGGTGTGCTGACCCCTGCGATTTCCCCAAATGCGGGAAACTCGACTGCATAATTTGTGGTAGTGGGGGACTGCGTTTGCGCTTTCCCCTGATTTACTCTGGTGAAAAACAGTGCTTATTATTCAATGCTGACTATTACTAGTCAGAGATACTTGCTAGATCGAGCGAGCCAGCCATCAATTGACCTCTGGGTGGCCAAGAGGATTGGATACTCCTCTCTCCCTTATCAGCTGCCTTTGGTTTTGTGGCTTTCCTATGTGATGCTTTATCTCAATGTTAGTGCAGAGTGTAACGTAAAGTGTAGGACCTGTGCCTTTGCTGTACTATGTTGTGCTACTTTGAGCCTGTGTCAAAGATATTGATTGATTGGGCTGGTTGACGGTATACTGTATGCTTGTGATTTGACCACTGATTGTTAACAAAGCTGCTTTCAATCCAAAAAGGTGGATGCAGACAGGTGATCTTTGGCCTGCTTCGGACCAAAAACCAGGAAAAATCCTCAGCGACTTAGTAGGGCCTCTTGTGAGGGGAGCCTGTCTGGCAGGCGCTATGCAACTCATACTTACCTGGCAGGGGAGATACCATGATCACTAAGGTGGTTCTCCCAGGGTGAGGCTCATCCATTGCACTTCGGGTGTGCTGACCCCTGCGATTTCCCCAAATGCGGGAAACTCGACTGCATAATTTGTGGTAGTGGGGGACTGCGTTCGCGCTTTCCCCTGATTTACTCTGGTGAAAAACAGTGCTTATTAATCAATGCTGACTATTACTAGTCAGAGATACTTGCTAGATCGATCGATCGAGCGAGCCAGCCATCAATTGACCTCTGGGTGGCCAAGAGGATTGGATACTCCTCTCTCCCTTATCAGCTGCCTTTGGTTTTGTGGCTTTCCTATGTGATGCTTTATCTCAATGTTAGTGCAGAGTGTAACGTAAAGTGTAGGACCTGTGCCTTTGCTGTACTATGTTGTGCTACTTTGAGCCTGTGTCAAAGATATTGATTGATTGGGCTGGTTGACGGTATACTGTATGCTTGTGATTTGACCACTGATTGTTAACAAAGCTGCTTTCAATCCAAAAAGGTGGATGCAGACAGGTGATCTTTGGCCTGCTTCGGACCAAAAACCAGGAAAAATCCTCAGCGACTTAGTAGGGCCTCTTGTGAGGGGAGCCTGTCTGGCAGGCGCTATGCAACTCATACTTACCTGGCAGGGGAGATACCATGATCATTAAGGTGGTTCTCCCAGGGTGAGGCTCAGCCATTGCACTTCGGGTGTGCTGACCCCTGCGATTTCCCCAAATGCGGGAAACTCGACTGCATAATTTGTGGTAGTGGGGGACTGCGTTTGCGCTTTCCCCTGATTTACTCTGGTGAAAAACAGTGCTTATTATTCAATGCTGACTATTACTAGTCAGAGATACTTGCTAGATCGAGCGAGCCAGCCATCAATTGACCTCTGGGTGGCCAAGAGGATTGGATACTCCTCTCTCCCTTATCAGCTGCCTTTGGTTTTGTGGCTTTCCTATGTGATGCTTTATCTCAATGTTAGTGCAGAGTGTAACGTAAAGTGTAGGACCTGTGCCTTTGCTGTACTATGTTGTGCTACTTTGAGCCTGTGTCAAAGATATTGATTGATTGGGCTGGTTGACGGTATACTGTATGCTTGTGATTTGACCACTGATTGTTAACAAAGCTGCTTTCAATCCAAAAAGGTGGATGCAGACAGGTGATCTTTGGCCTGCTTCGGACCAAAAACCAGGAAAAATCCTCAGCGACTTAGTAGGGCCTCTTGTGAGGGGAGCCTGTCTGGCAGGCGCTATGCAACTCATACTTACCTGGCAGGGGAGATACCATGATCACTAAGGTGGTTCTCCCAGGGTGAGGCTCATCCATTGCACTTCGGGTGTGCTGACCCCTGCGATTTCCCCAAATGCGGGAAACTCGACTGCATAATTTGTGGTAGTGGGGGACTGCGTTCGCGCTTTCCCCTGATTTACTCTGGTGAAAAACAGTGCTTATTAATCAATGCTGACTATTACTAGTCAGAGATACTTGCTAGATCGATCGATCGAGCGAGCCAGCCATCAATTGACCTCTGGGTGGCCAAGAGGATTGGATACTCCTCTCTCCCTTATCAGCTGCCTTTGGTTTTGTGGCTTTCCTATGTGATGCTTTATCTCAATGTTAGTGCAGAGTGTAACGTAAAGTGTAGGACCTGTGCCTTTGCTGTACTATGTTGTGCTACTTTGAGCCTGTGTCAAAGATATTGATTGATTGGGCTGGTTGACGGTATACTGTATGCTTGTGATTTGACCACTGATTGTTAACAAAGCTGCTTTCAATCCAAAAAGGTGGATGCAGACAGGTGATCTTTGGCCTGCTTCGGACCAAAAACCAGGAAAAATCCTCAGCGACTTAGTAGGGCCTCTTGTGAGGGGAGCCTGTCTGGCAGGCGCTATGCAACTCATACTTACCTGGCAGGGGAGATACCATGATCATTAAGGTGGTTCTCCCAGGGTGAGGCTCAGCCATTGCACTTCGGGTGTGCTGACCCCTGCGATTTCCCCAAATGCGGGAAACTCGACTGCATAATTTGTGGTAGTGGGGGACTGCGTTTGCGCTTTCCCCTGATTTACTCTGGTGAAAAACAGTGCTTATTATTCAATGCTGACTATTACTAGTCAGAGATACTTGCTAGATCGAGCGAGCCAGCCATCAATTGACCTCTGGGTGGCCAAGAGGATTGGATACTCCTCTCTCCCTTATCAGCTGCCTTTGGTTTTGTGGCTTTCCTATGTGATGCTTTATCTCAATGTTAGTGCAGAGTGTAACGTAAAGTGTAGGACCTGTGCCTTTGCTGTACTATGTTGTGCTACTTTGAGCCTGTGTCAAAGATATTGATTGATTGGGCTGGTTGACGGTATACTGTATGCTTGTGATTTGACCACTGATTGTTAACAAAGCTGCTTTCAATCCAAAAAGGTGGATGCAGACAGGTGATCTTTGGCCTGCTTCGGACCAAAAACCAGGAAAAATCCTCAGCGACTTAGTAGGGCCTCTTGTGAGGGGAGCCTGTCTGGCAGGCGCTATGCAACTCATACTTACCTGGCAGGGGAGATACCATGATCATTAAGGTGGTTCTCCCAGGGTGAGGCTCAGCCATTGCACTTCGGGTGTGCTGACCCCTGCGATTTCCCCAAATGCGGGAAACTCGACTGCATAATTTGTGGTAGTGGGGGACTGCGTTTGCGCTTTCCCCTGATTTACTCTGGTGAAAAACAGTGCTTATTATTCAATGCTGACTATTACTAGTCAGAGATACTTGCTAGATCGAGCGAGCCAGCCATCAATTGACCTCTGGGTGGCCAAGAGGATTGGATACTCCTCTCTCCCTTATCAGCTGCCTTTGGTTTTGTGGCTTTCCTATGTGATGCTTTATCTCAATGTTAGTGCAGAGTGTAACGTAAAGTGTAGGACCTGTGCCTTTGCTGTACTATGTTGTGCTACTTTGAGCCTGTGTCAAAGATATTGATTGATTGGGCTGGTTGACGGTATACTGTATGCTTGTGATTTGACCACTGATTGTTAACAAAGCTGCTTTCAATCCAAAAAGGTGGATGCAGACAGGTGATCTTTGGCCTGCTTCGGACCAAAAACCAGGAAAAATCCTCAGCGACTTAGTAGGGCCTCTTGTGAGGGGAGCCTGTCTGGCAGGCGCTATGCAACTCATACTTACCTGGCAGGGGAGATACCATGATCACTAAGGTGGTTCTCCCAGGGTGAGGCTCATCCATTGCACTTCGGGTGTGCTGACCCCTGCGATTTCCCCAAATGCGGGAAACTCGACTGCATAATTTGTGGTAGTGGGGGACTGCGTTCGCGCTTTCCCCTGATTTACTCTGGTGAAAAACAGTGCTTATTATTCAATGCTGACTATTACTAGTCAGAGATACTTGCTAGATCGATCGATCGAGCGAGCCAGCCATCAATTGACCTCTGGGTGGCCAAGAGGATTGGATACTCCTCTCTCCCTTATCAGCTGCCTTTGGTTTTGTGGCTTTCCTATGTGATGCTTTATCTCAATGTTAGTGCAGAGTGTAACGTAAAGTGTAGGACCTGTGCCTTTGCTGTACTATGTTGTGCTACTTTGAGCCTGTGTCAAAGATATTGATTGATTGGGCTGGTTGACGGTATACTGTATGCTTGTGATTTGACCACTGATTGTTAACAAAGCTGCTTTCAATCCAAAAAGGTGGATGCAGACAGGTGATCTTTGGCCTGCTTCGGACCAAAAACCAGGAAAAATCCTCAGCGACTTAGTAGGGCCTCTTGTGAGGGGAGCCTGTCTGGCAGGCGCTATGCAACTCATACTTACCTGGCAGGGGAGATACCATGATCATTAAGGTGGTTCTCCCAGGGTGAGGCTCATCCATTGCACTTCGGGTGTGCTGACCCCTGCGATTTCCCCAAATGCGGGAAACTCGACTGCATAATTTGTGGTAGTGGGGGACTGCGTTTGCGCTTTCCCCTGATTTACTCTGGTGAAAAACAGTGCTTATTATTCAATGCTGACTATTACTAGTCAGAGATACTTGCTAGATCGAGCGAGCCAGCCATCAATTGACCTCTGGGTGGCCAAGAGGATTGGATACTCCTCTCTCCCTTATCAGCTGCCTTTGGTTTTGTGGCTTTCCTATGTGATGCTTTATCTCAATGTTAGTGCAGAGTGTAACGTAAAGTGTAGGACCTGTGCCTTTGCTGTACTATGTTGTGCTACTTTGAGCCTGTGTCAAAGATATTGATTGATTGGGCTGGTTGACGGTATACTGTATGCTTGTGATTTGACCACTGATTGTTAACAAAGCTGCTTTCAATCCAAAAAGGTGGATGCAGACAGGTGATCTTTGGCCTGCTTCGGACCAAAAACCAGGAAAAATCCTCAGCGACTTAGTAGGGCCTCTTGTGAGGGGAGCCTGTCTGGCAGGCGCTATGCAACTCATACTTACCTGGCAGGGGAGATACCATGATCATTAAGGTGGTTCTCCCAGGGTGAGGCTCAGCCATTGCACTTCGGGTGTGCTGACCCCTGCGATTTCCCCAAATGCGGGAAACTCGACTGCATAATTTGTGGTAGTGGGGGACTGCGTTTGCGCTTTCCCCTGATTTACTCTGGTGAAAAACAGTGCTTATTATTCAATGCTGACTATTACTAGTCAGAGATACTTGCTAGATCGAGCGAGCCAGCCATCAATTGACCTCTGGGTGGCCAAGAGGATTGGATACTCCTCTCTCCCTTATCAGCTGCCTTTGGTTTTGTGGCTTTCCTATGTGATGCTTTATCTCAATGTTAGTGCAGAGTGTAACGTAAAGTGTAGGACCTGTGCCTTTGCTGTACTATGTTGTGCTACTTTGAGCCTGTGTCAAAGATATTGATTGATTGGGCTGGTTGACGGTATACTGTATGCTTGTGATTTGACCACTGATTGTTAACAAAGCTGCTTTCAATCCAAAAAGGTGGATGCAGACAGGTGATCTTTGGCCTGCTTCGGACCAAAAACCAGGAAAAATCCTCAGCGACTTAGTAGGGCCTCTTGTGAGGGGAGCCTGTCTGGCAGGCGCTATGCAACTCATACTTACCTGGCAGGGGAGATACCATGATCACTAAGGTGGTTCTCCCAGGGTGAGGCTCATCCATTGCACTTCGGGTGTGCTGACCCCTGCGATTTCCCCAAATGCGGGAAACTCGACTGCATAATTTGTGGTAGTGGGGGACTGCGTTCGCGCTTTCCCCTGATTTACTCTGGTGAAAAACAGTGCTTATTAATCAATGCTGACTATTACTAGTCAGAGATACTTGCTAGATCGATCGATCGAGCGAGCCAGCCATCAATTGACCTCTGGGTGGCCAAGAGGATTGGATACTCCTCTCTCCCTTATCAGCTGCCTTTGGTTTTGTGGCTTTCCTATGTGATGCTTTATCTCAATGTTAGTGCAGAGTGTAACGTAAAGTGTAGGACCTGTGCCTTTGCTGTACTATGTTGTGCTACTTTGAGCCTGTGTCAAAGATATTGATTGATTGGGCTGGTTGACGGTATACTGTATGCTTGTGATTTGACCACTGATTGTTAACAAAGCTGCTTTCAATCCAAAAAGGTGGATGCAGACAGGTGATCTTTGGCCTGCTTCGGACCAAAAACCAGGAAAAATCCTCAGCGACTTAGTAGGGCCTCTTGTGAGGGGAGCCTGTCTGGCAGGCGCTATGCAACTCATACTTACCTGGCAGGGGAGATACCATGATCATTAAGGTGGTTCTCCCAGGGTGAGGCTCAGCCATTGCACTTCGGGTGTGCTGACCCCTGCGATTTCCCCAAATGCGGGAAACTCGACTGCATAATTTGTGGTAGTGGGGGACTGCGTTTGCGCTTTCCCCTGATTTACTCTGGTGAAAAACAGTGCTTATTATTCAATGCTGACTATTACTAGTCAGAGATACTTGCTAGATCGAGCGAGCCAGCCATCAATTGACCTCTGGGTGGCCAAGAGGATTGGATACTCCTCTCTCCCTTATCAGCTGCCTTTGGTTTTGTGGCTTTCCTATGTGATGCTTTATCTCAATGTTAGTGCAGAGTGTAACGTAAAGTGTAGGACCTGTGCCTTTGCTGTACTATGTTGTGCTACTTTGAGCCTGTGTCAAAGATATTGATTGATTGGGCTGGTTGACGGTATACTGTATGCTTGTGATTTGACCACTGATTGTTAACAAAGCTGCTTTCAATCCAAAAAGGTGGATGCAGACAGGTGATCTTTGGCCTGCTTCGGACCAAAAACCAGGAAAAATCCTCAGCGACTTAGTAGGGCCTCTTGTGAGGGGAGCCTGTCTGGCAGGCGCTATGCAACTCATACTTACCTGGCAGGGGAGATACCATGATCACTAAGGTGGTTCTCCCAGGGTGAGGCTCATCCATTGCACTTCGGGTGTGCTGACCCCTGCGATTTCCCCAAATGCGGGAAACTCGACTGCATAATTTGTGGTAGTGGGGGACTGCGTTCGCGCTTTCCCCTGATTTACTCTGGTGAAAAACAGTGCTTATTAATCAATGCTGACTATTACTAGTCAGAGATACTTGCTAGATCGATCGATCGAGCGAGCCAGCCATCAATTGACCTCTGGGTGGCCAAGAGGATTGGATACTCCTCTCTCCCTTATCAGCTGCCTTTGGTTTTGTGGCTTTCCTATGTGATGCTTTATCTCAATGTTAGTGCAGAGTGTAACGTAAAGTGTAGGACCTGTGCCTTTGCTGTACTATGTTGTGCTACTTTGAGCCTGTGTCAAAGATATTGATTGATTGGGCTGGTTGACGGTATACTGTATGCTTGTGATTTGACCACTGATTGTTAACAAAGCTGCTTTCAATCCAAAAAGGTGGATGCAGACAGGTGATCTTTGGCCTGCTTCGGACCAAAAACCAGGAAAAATCCTCAGCGACTTAGTAGGGCCTCTTGTGAGGGGAGCCTGTCTGGCAGGCGCTATGCAACTCATACTTACCTGGCAGGGGAGATACCATGATCATTAAGGTGGTTCTCCCAGGGTGAGGCTCAGCCATTGCACTTCGGGTGTGCTGACCCCTGCGATTTCCCCAAATGCGGGAAACTCGACTGCATAATTTGTGGTAGTGGGGGACTGCGTTTGCGCTTTCCCCTGATTTACTCTGGTGAAAAACAGTGCTTATTATTCAATGCTGACTATTACTAGTCAGAGATACTTGCTAGATCGAGCGAGCCAGCCATCAATTGACCTCTGGGTGGCCAAGAGGATTGGATACTCCTCTCTCCCTTATCAGCTGCCTTTGGTTTTGTGGCTTTCCTATGTGATGCTTTATCTCAATGTTAGTGCAGAGTGTAACGTAAAGTGTAGGACCTGTGCCTTTGCTGTACTATGTTGTGCTACTTTGAGCCTGTGTCAAAGATATTGATTGATTGGGCTGGTTGACGGTATACTGTATGCTTGTGATTTGACCACTGATTGTTAACAAAGCTGCTTTCAATCCAAAAAGGTGGATGCAGACAGGTGATCTTTGGCCTGCTTCGGACCAAAAACCAGGAAAAATCCTCAGCGACTTAGTAGGGCCTCTTGTGAGGGGAGCCTGTCTGGCAGGCGCTATGCAACTCATACTTACCTGGCAGGGGAGATACCATGATCATTAAGGTGGTTCTCCCAGGGTGAGGCTCAGCCATTGCACTTCGGGTGTGCTGACCCCTGCGATTTCCCCAAATGCGGGAAACTCGACTGCATAATTTGTGGTAGTGGGGGACTGCGTTTGCGCTTTCCCCTGATTTACTCTGGTGAAAAACAGTGCTTATTATTCAATGCTGACTATTACTAGTCAGAGATACTTGCTAGATCGAGCGAGCCAGCCATCAATTGACCTCTGGGTGGCCAAGAGGATTGGATACTCCTCTCTCCCTTATCAGCTGCCTTTGGTTTTGTGGCTTTCCTATGTGATGCTTTATCTCAATGTTAGTGCAGAGTGTAACGTAAAGTGTAGGACCTGTGCCTTTGCTGTACTATGTTGTGCTACTTTGAGCCTGTGTCAAAGATATTGATTGATTGGGCTGGTTGACGGTATACTGTATGCTTGTGATTTGACCACTGATTGTTAACAAAGCTGCTTTCAATCCAAAAAGGTGGATGCAGACAGGTGATCTTTGGCCTGCTTCGGACCAAAAACCAGGAAAAATCCTCAGCGACTTAGTAGGGCCTCTTGTGAGGGGAGCCTGTCTGGCAGGCGCTATGCAACTCATACTTACCTGGCAGGGGAGATACCATGATCACTAAGGTGGTTCTCCCAGGGTGAGGCTCATCCATTGCACTTCGGGTGTGCTGACCCCTGCGATTTCCCCAAATGCGGGAAACTCGACTGCATAATTTGTGGTAGTGGGGGACTGCGTTCGCGCTTTCCCCTGATTTACTCTGGTGAAAAACAGTGCTTATTATTCAATGCTGACTATTACTAGTCAGAGATACTTGCTAGATCGATCGATCGAGCGAGCCAGCCATCAATTGACCTCTGGGTGGCCAAGAGGATTGGATACTCCTCTCTCCCTTATCAGCTGCCTTTGGTTTTGTGGCTTTCCTATGTGATGCTTTATCTCAATGTTAGTGCAGAGTGTAACGTAAAGTGTAGGACCTGTGCCTTTGCTGTACTATGTTGTGCTACTTTGAGCCTGTGTCAAAGATATTGATTGATTGGGCTGGTTGACGGTATACTGTATGCTTGTGATTTGACCACTGATTGTTAACAAAGCTGCTTTCAATCCAAAAAGGTGGATGCAGACAGGTGATCTTTGGCCTGCTTCGGACCAAAAACCAGGAAAAATCCTCAGCGACTTAGTAGGGCCTCTTGTGAGGGGAGCCTGTCTGGCAGGCGCTATGCAACTCATACTTACCTGGCAGGGGAGATACCATGATCATTAAGGTGGTTCTCCCAGGGTGAGGCTCATCCATTGCACTTCGGGTGTGCTGACCCCTGCGATTTCCCCAAATGCGGGAAACTCGACTGCATAATTTGTGGTAGTGGGGGACTGCGTTTGCGCTTTCCCCTGATTTACTCTGGTGAAAAACAGTGCTTATTATTCAATGCTGACTATTACTAGTCAGAGATACTTGCTAGATCGAGCGAGCCAGCCATCAATTGACCTCTGGGTGGCCAAGAGGATTGGATACTCCTCTCTCCCTTATCAGCTGCCTTTGGTTTTGTGGCTTTCCTATGTGATGCTTTATCTCAATGTTAGTGCAGAGTGTAACGTAAAGTGTAGGACCTGTGCCTTTGCTGTACTATGTTGTGCTACTTTGAGCCTGTGTCAAAGATATTGATTGATTGGGCTGGTTGACGGTATACTGTATGCTTGTGATTTGACCACTGATTGTTAACAAAGCTGCTTTCAATCCAAAAAGGTGGATGCAGACAGGTGATCTTTGGCCTGCTTCGGACCAAAAACCAGGAAAAATCCTCAGCGACTTAGTAGGGCCTCTTGTGAGGGGAGCCTGTCTGGCAGGCGCTATGCAACTCATACTTACCTGGCAGGGGAGATACCATGATCATTAAGGTGGTTCTCCCAGGGTGAGGCTCAGCCATTGCACTTCGGGTGTGCTGACCCCTGCGATTTCCCCAAATGCGGGAAACTCGACTGCATAATTTGTGGTAGTGGGGGACTGCGTTTGCGCTTTCCCCTGATTTACTCTGGTGAAAAACAGTGCTTATTATTCAATGCTGACTATTACTAGTCAGAGATACTTGCTAGATCGAGCGAGCCAGCCATCAATTGACCTCTGGGTGGCCAAGAGGATTGGATACTCCTCTCTCCCTTATCAGCTGCCTTTGGTTTTGTGGCTTTCCTATGTGATGCTTTATCTCAATGTTAGTGCAGAGTGTAACGTAAAGTGTAGGACCTGTGCCTTTGCTGTACTATGTTGTGCTACTTTGAGCCTGTGTCAAAGATATTGATTGATTGGGCTGGTTGACGGTATACTGTATGCTTGTGATTTGACCACTGATTGTTAACAAAGCTGCTTTCAATCCAAAAAGGTGGATGCAGACAGGTGATCTTTGGCCTGCTTCGGACCAAAAACCAGGAAAAATCCTCAGCGACTTAGTAGGGCCTCTTGTGAGGGGAGCCTGTCTGGCAGGCGCTATGCAACTCATACTTACCTGGCAGGGGAGATACCATGATCACTAAGGTGGTTCTCCCAGGGTGAGGCTCATCCATTGCACTTCGGGTGTGCTGACCCCTGCGATTTCCCCAAATGCGGGAAACTCGACTGCATAATTTGTGGTAGTGGGGGACTGCGTTCGCGCTTTCCCCTGATTTACTCTGGTGAAAAACAGTGCTTATTATTCAATGCTGACTATTACTAGTCAGAGATACTTGCTAGATCGATCGATCGAGCGAGCCAGCCATCAATTGACCTCTGGGTGGCCAAGAGGATTGGATACTCCTCTCTCCCTTATCAGCTGCCTTTGGTTTTGTGGCTTTCCTATGTGATGCTTTATCTCAATGTTAGTGCAGAGTGTAACGTAAAGTGTAGGACCTGTGCCTTTGCCGTACTATGTTGTGCTACTTTGAGCCTGTGTCAAAGATATTGATTGAT
The DNA here is from genome assembly GCF_050947455.1 of Rhinoderma darwinii. Classification (NCBI taxonomy): domain Eukaryota; kingdom Metazoa; phylum Chordata; class Amphibia; order Anura; family Rhinodermatidae; genus Rhinoderma; species Rhinoderma darwinii. Next base: position 217,586 of record NW_027464085.1, read on the forward strand.
TGGGCTGGTTGACGGTATACTGTATGCTTGTGATTTGACCACTGATTGTTAACAAAGCTGCTTTCAATCCAAAAAGGTGGATGCAGACAGGTGATCTTTGGCCTGCTTCGGACCAAAAACCAGGAAAAATCCTCAGCGACTTAGTAGGGCCTCTTGTGAGGGGAGCCTGTCTGGCAGGCGCTATGCAACTCATACTTACCTGGCAGGGGAGATACCATGATCATTAAGGTGGTTCTCCCAGGGTGAGGCTCAGCCATTGCACTTCGGGTGTGCTGACCCCTGCGATTTCCCCAAATGCGGGAAACTCGACTGCATAATTTGTGGTAGTGGGGGACTGCGTTTGCGCTTTCCCCTGATTTACTCTGGTGAAAAACAGTGCTTATTATTCAATGCTGACTATTACTAGTCAGAGATACTTGCTAGATCGAGCGAGCCAGCCATCAATTGACCTCTGGGTGGCCAAGAGGATTGGATACTCCTCTCTCCCTTATCAGCTGCCTTTGGTTTTGTGGCTTTCCTATGTGATGCTTTATCTCAATGTTAGTGCAGAGTGTAACGTAAAGTGTAGGACCTGTGCCTTTGCTGTACTATGTTGTGCTACTTTGAGCCTGTGTCAAAGATATTGATTGATTGGGCTGGTTGACGGTATACTGTATGCTTGTGATTTGACCACTGATTGTTAACAAAGCTGCTTTCAATCCAAAAAGGTGGATGCAGACAGGTGATCTTTGGCCTGCTTCGGACCAAAAACCAGGAAAAATCCTCAGCGACTTAGTAGGGCCTCTTGTGAGGGGAGCCTGTCTGGCAGGCGCTATGCAACTCATACTTACCTGGCAGGGGAGATACCATGATCACTAAGGTGGTTCTCCCAGGGTGAGGCTCATCCATTGCACTTCGGGTGTGCTGACCCCTGCGATTTCCCCAAATGCGGGAAACTCGACTGCATAATTTGTGGTAGTGGGGGACTGCGTTCGCGCTTTCCCCTGATTTACTCTGGTGAAAAACAGTGCTTATTATTCAATGCTGACTATTACTAGTCAGAGATACTTGCTAGATCGATCGATCGAGCGAGCCAGCCATCAATTGACCTCTGGGTGGCCAAGAGGATTGGATACTCCTCTCTCCCTTATCAGCTGCCTTTGGTTTTGTGGCTTTCCTATGTGATGCTTTATCTCAATGTTAGTGCAGAGTGTAACGTAAAGTGTAGGACCTGTGCCTTTGCTGTACTATGTTGTGCTACTTTGAGCCTGTGTCAAAGATATTGATTGATTGGGCTGGTTGACGGTATACTGTATGCTTGTGATTTGACCACTGATTGTTAACAAAGCTGCTTTCAATCCAAAAAGGTGGATGCAGACAGGTGATCTTTGGCCTGCTTCGGACCAAAAACCAGGAAAAATCCTCAGCGACTTAGTAGGGCCTCTTGTGAGGGGAGCCTGTCTGGCAGGCGCTATGCAACTCATACTTACCTGGCAGGGGAGATACCATGATCATTAAGGTGGTTCTCCCAGGGTGAGGCTCATCCATTGCACTTCGGGTGTGCTGACCCCTGCGATTTCCCCAAATGCGACTGCATAATTTGTGGTAGTGGGGGACTGCGTTCGCGCTTTCCCCTGATTTACTCTGGTGAAAAACAGTGCTTATTATTCAATGCTGACTGTTACTAGTCAGAGGTACTTGTATGCTTGTGATTTAACCACCGATTGTCAACAAAGCTGTTTTTCAATCCAAAATGTGGTACATTATCTCTTTATATTTAGCTGTATACGCAGCCTTTGTCTCCCCCTCGTGGATGAACAACAGTGTGATCAGTGAAGTTTCTTTTTCTGCTGGGCTTCGAGAAGTCAGGGCATGGCGAGCCTTTCCCTAACCTAACCTATCCTTCCTCTCTGTCTCACAGGTGACGGCATGCAAATGTGGGGACTGCTTCATCGGCACGGCAATGCTCTGACCAGAAGCCGCCGCCCCATATGCTAATACCCTGGTTGCTGTGCATCTTGGAAGTGCTTAGACTTGAGCCTGTGTCTTATGGAATTTGGGGTGCCTGCACACCCCTGGCTCCGTACAATGAGGTGCATCCGTTTTTTGGCGCAGTTGGATCCAGACAGGTGATCTTTGGCCTGCTTCGGACCAAAAACCAGGAAAAATCCTCAGCGACTTAGTAGGGCCTCTTGTGAGGGGAGCCTGTCTGGCAGGCGCTATGCAACTCATACTTACCTGGCAGGGGAGATACCATGATCACTAAGGTGGTTCTCCCAGGGTGAGGCTCATCCATTGCACTTCGGGTGTGCTGACCCCTGCGATTTCCCCAAATGCGGGAAACTCGACTGCATAATTTGTGGTAGTGGGGGACTGCGTTCGCGCTTTCCCCTGATTTACTCTGGTGAAAAACAGTGCTTATTATTCAATGCTGACTATTACTAGTCAGAGATACTTGCTAGATCGATCGATCGAGCGAGCCAGCCATCAATTGACCTCTGGGTGGCCAAGAGGATTGGATACTCCTCTCTCCCTTATCAGCTGCCTTTGGTTTTGTGGCTTTCCTATGTGATGCTTTATCTCAATGTTAGTGCAGAGTGTAACGTAAAGTGTAGGACCTGTGCCTTTGCTGTACTATGTTGTGCTACTTTGAGCCTGTGTCAAAGATATTGATTGATTGGGCTGGTTGACGGTATACTGTATGCTTGTGATTTGACCACTGATTGTTAACAAAGCTGCTTTCAATCCAAAAAGGTGGATGCAGACAGGTGATCTTTGGCCTGCTTCGGACCAAAAACCAGGAAAAATCCTCAGCGACTTAGTAGGGCCTCTTGTGAGGGGAGCCTGTCTGGCAGGCGCTATGCAACTCATACTTACCTGGCAGGGGAGATACCATGATCATTAAGGTGGTTCTCCCAGGGTGAGGCTCATCCATTGCACTTCGGGTGTGCTGACCCCTGCGATTTCCCCAAATGCGGGAAACTCGACTGCATAATTTGTGGTAGTGGGGGACTGCGTTTGCGCTTTCCCCTGATTTACTCTGGTGAAAAACAGTGCTTATTATTCAATGCTGACTATTACTAGTCAGAGATACTTGCTAGATCGAGCGAGCCAGCCATCAATTGACCTCTGGGTGGCCAAGAGGATTGGATACTCCTCTCTCCCTTATCAGCTGCCTTTGGTTTTGTGGCTTTCCTATGTGATGCTTTATCTCAATGTTAGTGCAGAGTGTAACGTAAAGTGTAGGACCTGTGCCTTTGCTGTACTATGTTGTGCTACTTTGAGCCTGTGTCAAAGATATTGATTGATTGGGCTGGTTGACGGTATACTGTATGCTTGTGATTTGACCACTGATTGTTAACAAAGCTGCTTTCAATCCAAAAAGGTGGATGCAGACAGGTGATCTTTGGCCTGCTTCGGACCAAAAACCAGGAAAAATCCTCAGCGACTTAGTAGGGCCTCTTGTGAGGGGAGCCTGTCTGGCAGGCGCTATGCAACTCATACTTACCTGGCAGGGGAGATACCATGATCATTAAGGTGGTTCTCCCAGGGTGAGGCTCAGCCATTGCACTTCGGGTGTGCTGACCCCTGCGATTTCCCCAAATGCGGGAAACTCGACTGCATAATTTGTGGTAGTGGGGGACTGCGTTTGCGCTTTCCCCTGATTTACTCTGGTGAAAAACAGTGCTTATTATTCAATGCTGACTATTACTAGTCAGAGATACTTGCTAGATCGAGCGAGCCAGCCATCAATTGACCTCTGGGTGGCCAAGAGGATTGGATACTCCTCTCTCCCTTATCAGCTGCCTTTGGTTTTGTGGCTTTCCTATGTGATGCTTTATCTCAATGTTAGTGCAGAGTGTAACGTAAAGTGTAGGACCTGTGCCTTTGCTGTACTATGTTGTGCTACTTTGAGCCTGTGTCAAAGATATTGATTGATTGGGCTGGTTGACGGTATACTGTATGCTTGTGATTTGACCACTGATTGTTAACAAAGCTGCTTTCAATCCAAAAAGGTGGATGCAGACAGGTGATCTTTGGCCTGCTTCGGACCAAAAACCAGGAAAAATCCTCAGCGACTTAGTAGGGCCTCTTGTGAGGGGAGCCTGTCTGGCAGGCGCTATGCAACTCATACTTACCTGGCAGGGGAGATACCATGATCACTAAGGTGGTTCTCCCAGGGTGAGGCTCATCCATTGCACTTCGGGTGTGCTGACCCCTGCGATTTCCCCAAATGCGGGAAACTCGACTGCATAATTTGTGGTAGTGGGGGACTGCGTTCGCGCTTTCCCCTGATTTACTCTGGTGAAAAACAGTGCTTATTATTCAATGCTGACTATTACTAGTCAGAGATACTTGCTAGATCGATCGATCGAGCGAGCCAGCCATCAATTGACCTCTGGGTGGCCAAGAGGATTGGATACTCCTCTCTCCCTTATCAGCTGCCTTTGGTTTTGTGGCTTTCCTATGTGATGCTTTATCTCAATGTTAGTGCAGAGTGTAACGTAAAGTGTAGGACCTGTGCCTTTGCTGTACTATGTTGTGCTACTTTGAGCCTGTGTCAAAGATATTGATTGATTGGGCTGGTTGACGGTATACTGTATGCTTGTGATTTGACCACTGATTGTTAACAAAGCTGCTTTCAATCCAAAAAGGTGGATGCAGACAGGTGATCTTTGGCCTGCTTCGGACCAAAAACCAGGAAAAATCCTCAGCGACTTAGTAGGGCCTCTTGTGAGGGGAGCCTGTCTGGCAGGCGCTATGCAACTCATACTTACCTGGCAGGGGAGATACCATGATCACTAAGGTGGTTCTCCCAGGGTGAGGCTCATCCATTGCACTTCGGGTGTGCTGACCCCTGCGATTTCCCCAAATGCGGGAAACTCGACTGCATAATTTGTGGTAGTGGGGGACTGCGTTCGCGCTTTCCCCTGATTTACTCTGGTGAAAAACAGTGCTTATTATTCAATGCTGACTATTACTAGTCAGAGATACTTGCTAGATCGATCGATCGAGCGAGCCAGCCATCAATTGACCTCTGGGTGGCCAAGAGGATTGGATACTCCTCTCTCCCTTATCAGCTGCCTTTGGTTTTGTGGCTTTCCTATGTGATGCTTTATCTCAATGTTAGTGCAGAGTGTAACGTAAAGTGTAGGACCTGTGCCTTTGCTGTACTATGTTGTGCTACTTTGAGCCTGTGTCAAAGATATTGATTGATTGGGCTGGTTGACGGTATACTGTATGCTTGTGATTTGACCACTGATTGTTAACAAAGCTGCTTTCAATCCAAAAAGGTGGATGCAGACAGGTGATCTTTGGCCTGCTTCGGACCAAAAACCAGGAAAAATCCTCAGCGACTTAGTAGGGCCTCTTGTGAGGGGAGCCTGTCTGGCAGGCGCTATGCAACTCATACTTACCTGGCAGGGGAGATACCATGATCATTAAGGTGGTTCTCCCAGGGTGAGGCTCAGCCATTGCACTTCGGGTGTGCTGACCCCTGCGATTTCCCCAAATGCGGGAAACTCGACTGCATAATTTGTGGTAGTGGGGGACTGCGTTTGCGCTTTCCCCTGATTTACTCTGGTGAAAAACAGTGCTTATTATTCAATGCTGACTATTACTAGTCAGAGATACTTGCTAGATCGAGCGAGCCAGCCATCAATTGACCTCTGGGTGGCCAAGAGGATTGGATACTCCTCTCTCCCTTATCAGCTGCCTTTGGTTTTGTGGCTTTCCTATGTGATGCTTTATCTCAATGTTAGTGCAGAGTGTAACGTAAAGTGTAGGACCTGTGCCTTTGCTGTACTATGTTGTGCTACTTTGAGCCTGTGTCAAAGATATTGATTGATTGGGCTGGTTGACGGTATACTGTATGCTTGTGATTTGACCACTGATTGTTAACAAAGCTGCTTTCAATCCAAAAAGGTGGATGCAGACAGGTGATCTTTGGCCTGCTTCGGACCAAAAACCAGGAAAAATCCTCAGCGACTTAGTAGGGCCTCTTGTGAGGGGAGCCTGTCTGGCAGGCGCTATGCAACTCATACTTACCTGGCAGGGGAGATACCATGATCATTAAGGTGGTTCTCCCAGGGTGAGGCTCAGCCATTGCACTTCGGGTGTGCTGACCCCTGCGATTTCCCCAAATGCGGGAAACTCGACTGCATAATTTGTGGTAGTGGGGGACTGCGTTTGCGCTTTCCCCTGATTTACTCTGGTGAAAAACAGTGCTTATTATTCAATGCTGACTATTACTAGTCAGAGATACTTGCTAGATCGAGCGAGCCAGCCATCAATTGACCTCTGGGTGGCCAAGAGGATTGGATACTCCTCTCTCCCTTATCAGCTGCCTTTGGTTTTGTGGCTTTCCTATGTGATGCTTTATCTCAATGTTAGTGCAGAGTGTAACGTAAAGTGTAGGACCTGTGCCTTTGCTGTACTATGTTGTGCTACTTTGAGCCTGTGTCAAAGATATTGATTGATTGGGCTGGTTGACGGTATACTGTATGCTTGTGATTTGACCACTGATTGTTAACAAAGCTGCTTTCAATCCAAAAAGGTGGATGCAGACAGGTGATCTTTGGCCTGCTTCGGACCAAAAACCAGGAAAAATCCTCAGCGACTTAGTAGGGCCTCTTGTGAGGGGAGCCTGTCTGGCAGGCGCTATGCAACTCATACTTACCTGGCAGGGGAGATACCATGATCATTAAGGTGGTTCTCCCAGGGTGAGGCTCAGCCATTGCACTTCGGGTGTGCTGACCCCTGCGATTTCCCCAAATGCGGGAAACTCGACTGCATAATTTGTGGTAGTGGGGGACTGCGTTTGCGCTTTCCCCTGATTTACTCTGGTGAAAAACAGTGCTTATTATTCAATGCTGACTATTACTAGTCAGAGATACTTGCTAGATCGAGCGAGCCAGCCATCAATTGACCTCTGGGTGGCCAAGAGGATTGGATACTCCTCTCTCCCTTATCAGCTGCCTTTGGTTTTGTGGCTTTCCTATGTGATGCTTTATCTCAATGTTAGTGCAGAGTGTAACGTAAAGTGTAGGACCTGTGCCTTTGCTGTACTATGTTGTGCTACTTTGAGCCTGTGTCAAAGATATTGATTGATTGGGCTGGTTGACGGTATACTGTATGCTTGTGATTTGACCACTGATTGTTAACAAAGCTGCTTTCAATCCAAAAAGGTGGATGCAGACAGGTGATCTTTGGCCTGCTTCGGACCAAAAACCAGGAAAAATCCTCAGCGACTTAGTAGGGCCTCTTGTGAGGGGAGCCTGTCTGGCAGGCGCTATGCAACTCATACTTACCTGGCAGGGGAGATACCATGATCACTAAGGTGGTTCTCCCAGGGTGAGGCTCATCCATTGCACTTCGGGTGTGCTGACCCCTGCGATTTCCCCAAATGCGGGAAACTCGACTGCATAATTTGTGGTAGTGGGGGACTGCGTTCGCGCTTTCCCCTGATTTACTCTGGTGAAAAACAGTGCTTATTATTCAATGCTGACTATTACTAGTCAGAGATACTTGCTAGATCGATCGATCGAGCGAGCCAGCCATCAATTGACCTCTGGGTGGCCAAGAGGATTGGATACTCCTCTCTCCCTTATCAGCTGCCTTTGGTTTTGTGGCTTTCCTATGTGATGCTTTATCTCAATGTTAGTGCAGAGTGTAACGTAAAGTGTAGGACCTGTGCCTTTGCTGTACTATGTTGTGCTACTTTGAGCCTGTGTCAAAGATATTGATTGATTGGGCTGGTTGACGGTATACTGTATGCTTGTGATTTGACCACTGATTGTTAACAAAGCTGCTTTCAATCCAAAAAGGTGGATGCAGACAGGTGATCTTTGGCCTGCTTCGGACCAAAAACCAGGAAAAATCCTCAGCGACTTAGTAGGGCCTCTTGTGAGGGGAGCCTGTCTGGCAGGCGCTATGCAACTCATACTTACCTGGCAGGGGAGATACCATGATCATTAAGGTGGTTCTCCCAGGGTGAGGCTCAGCCATTGCACTTCGGGTGTGCTGACCCCTGCGATTTCCCCAAATGCGGGAAACTCGACTGCATAATTTGTGGTAGTGGGGGACTGCGTTTGCGCTTTCCCCTGATTTACTCTGGTGAAAAACAGTGCTTATTATTCAATGCTGACTATTACTAGTCAGAGATACTTGCTAGATCGAGCGAGCCAGCCATCAATTGACCTCTGGGTGGCCAAGAGGATTGGATACTCCTCTCTCCCTTATCAGCTGCCTTTGGTTTTGTGGCTTTCCTATGTGATGCTTTATCTCAATGTTAGTGCAGAGTGTAACGTAAAGTGTAGGACCTGTGCCTTTGCTGTACTATGTTGTGCTACTTTGAGCCTGTGTCAAAGATATTGATTGATTGGGCTGGTTGACGGTATACTGTATGCTTGTGATTTGACCACTGATTGTTAACAAAGCTGCTTTCAATCCAAAAAGGTGGATGCAGACAGGTGATCTTTGGCCTGCTTCGGACCAAAAACCAGGAAAAATCCTCAGCGACTTAGTAGGGCCTCTTGTGAGGGGAGCCTGTCTGGCAGGCGCTATGCAACTCATACTTACCTGGCAGGGGAGATACCATGATCATTAAGGTGGTTCTCCCAGGGTGAGGCTCATCCATTGCACTTCGGGTGTGCTGACCCCTGCGATTTCCCCAAATGCGGGAAACTCGACTGCATAATTTGTGGTAGTGGGGGACTGCGTTCGCGCTTTCCCCTGATTTACTCTGGTGAAAAACAGTGCTTATTATTCAATGCTGACTGTTACTAGTCAGAGGTACTTGTATGCTTGTGATTTAACCACCGATTGTCAACAAAGCTGTTTTTCAATCCAAAATGTGGTACATTATCTCTTTATATTTAGCTGTATACGCAGCCTTTGTCTCCCCCTCGTGGATGAACAACAGTGTGATCAGTGAAGTTTCTTTTTCTGCTGGGCTTCGAGAAGTCAGGGCATGGCGAGCCTTTCCCTAACCTAACCTATCCTTCCTCTCTGTCTCACAGGTGACGGCATGCAAATGTGGGGACTGCTTCATCGGCACAGCAATGCTCTGACCAGAAGCCGCCGCCCCATATGCTAATACCCTGGTTGCTGTGCATCTTGGAAGTGCTTAGACTTGAGCCTGTGTCTTATGGAATTTGGGGTGCCTGCACACCCCTGGCTCCGTACAATGAGGTGCATCCGTTTTTTGGCGCAGTTGGATCCAGACAGGTGATCTTTGGCCTGCTTCGGACCAAAAACCAGGAAAAATCCTCAGCGACTTAGTAGGGCCTCTTGTGAGGGGAGCCTGTCTGGCAGGCGCTATGCAACTCATACTTACCTGGCAGGGGAGATACCATGATCACTAAGGTGGTTCTCCCAGGGTGAGGCTCATCCATTGCACTTCGGGTGTGCTGACCCCTGCGATTTCCCCAAATGCGGGAAACTCGACTGCATAATTTGTGGTAGTGGGGGACTGCGTTCGCGCTTTCCCCTGATTTACTCTGGTGAAAAACAGTGCTTATTATTCAATGCTGACTATTACTAGTCAGAGATACTTGCTAGATCGAGCGAGCCAGCCATCAATTGACCTCTGGGTGGCCAAGAGGATTGGATACTCCTCTCTCCCTTATCAGCTGCCTTTGGTTTTGTGGCTTTCCTATGTGATGCTTTATCTCAATGTTAGTGCAGAGTGTAACGTAAAGTGTAGGACCTGTGCCTTTGCTGTACTATGTTGTGCTACTTTGAGCCTGTGTCAAAGATATTGATTGATTGGGCTGGTTGACGGTATACTGTATGCTTGTGATTTGACCACTGATTGTTAACAAAGCTGCTTTCAATCCAAAAAGGTGGATGCAGACAGGTGATCTTTGGCCTGCTTCGGACCAAAAACCAGGAAAAATCCTCAGCGACTTAGTAGGGCCTCTTGTGAGGGGAGCCTGTCTGGCAGGCGCTATGCAACTCATACTTACCTGGCAGGGGAGATACCATGATCATTAAGGTGGTTCTCCCAGGGTGAGGCTCAGCCATTGCACTTCGGGTGTGCTGACCCCTGCGATTTCCCCAAATGCGGGAAACTCGACTGCATAATTTGTGGTAGTGGGGGACTGCGTTTGCGCTTTCCCCTGATTTACTCTGGTGAAAAACAGTGCTTATTATTCAATGCTGACTATTACTAGTCAGAGATACTTGCTAGATCGAGCGAGCCAGCCATCAATTGACCTCTGGGTGGCCAAGAGGATTGGATACTCCTCTCTCCCTTATCAGCTGCCTTTGGTTTTGTGGCTTTCCTATGTGATGCTTTATCTCAATGTTAGTGCAGAGTGTAACGTAAAGTGTAGGACCTGTGCCTTTGCTGTACTATGTTGTGCTACTTTGAGCCTGTGTCAAAGATATTGATTGATTGGGCTGGTTGACGGTATACTGTATGCTTGTGATTTGACCACTGATTGTTAACAAAGCTGCTTTCAATCCAAAAAGGTGGATGCAGACAGGTGATCTTTGGCCTGCTTCGGACCAAAAACCAGGAAAAATCCTCAGCGACTTAGTAGGGCCTCTTGTGAGGGGAGCCTGTCTGGCAGGCGCTATGCAACTCATACTTACCTGGCAGGGGAGATACCATGATCACTAAGGTGGTTCTCCCAGGGTGAGGCTCATCCATTGCACTTCGGGTGTGCTGACCCCTGCGATTTCCCCAAATGCGGGAAACTCGACTGCATAATTTGTGGTAGTGGGGGACTGCGTTCGCGCTTTCCCCTGATTTACTCTGGTGAAAAACAGTGCTTATTATTCAATGCTGACTATTACTAGTCAGAGATACTTGCTAGATCGATCGATCGAGCGAGCCAGCCATCAATTGACCTCTGGGTGGCCAAGAGGATTGGATACTCCTCTCTCCCTTATCAGCTGCCTTTGGTTTTGTGGCTTTCCTATGTGATGCTTTATCTCAATGTTAGTGCAGAGTGTAACGTAAAGTGTAGGACCTGTGCCTTTGCTGTACTATGTTGTGCTACTTTGAGCCTGTGTCAAAGATATTGATTGATTGGGCTGGTTGACGGTATACTGTATGCTTGTGATTTGACCACTGATTGTTAACAAAGCTGCTTTCAATCCAAAAAGGTGGATGCAGACAGGTGATCTTTGGCCTGCTTCGGACCAAAAACCAGGAAAAATCCTCAGCGACTTAGTAGGGCCTCTTGTGAGGGGAGCCTGTCTGGCAGGCGCTATGCAACTCATACTTACCTGGCAGGGGAGATACCATGATCACTAAGGTGGTTCTCCCAGGGTGAGGCTCATCCATTGCACTTCGGGTGTGCTGACCCCTGCGATTTCCCCAAATGCGGGAAACTCGACTGCATAATTTGTGGTAGTGGGGGACTGCGTTCGCGCTTTCCCCTGATTTACTCTGGTGAAAAACAGTGCTTATTATTCAATGCTGACTATTACTAGTCAGAGATACTTGCTAGATCGATCGATCGAGCGAGCCAGCCATCAATTGACCTCTGGGTGGCCAAGAGGATTGGATACTCCTCTCTCCCTTATCAGCTGCCTTTGGTTTTGTGGCTTTCCTATGTGATGCTTTATCTCAATGTTAGTGCAGAGTGTAACGTAAAGTGTAGGACCTGTGCCTTTGCTGTACTATGTTGTGCTACTTTGAGCCTGTGTCAAAGATATTGATTGATTGGGCTGGTTGACGGTATACTGTATGCTTGTGATTTGACCACTGATTGTTAACAAAGCTGCTTTCAATCCAAAAAGGTGGATGCAGACAGGTGATCTTTGGCCTGCTTCGGACCAAAAACCAGGAAAAATCCTCAGCGACTTAGTAGGGCCTCTTGTGAGGGGAGCCTGTCTGGCAGGCGCTATGCAACTCATACTTACCTGGCAGGGGAGATACCATGATCATTAAGGTGGTTCTCCCAGGGTGAGGCTCAGCCATTGCACTTCGGGTGTGCTGACCCCTGCGATTTCCCCAAATGCGGGAAACTCGACTGCATAATTTGTGGTAGTGGGGGACTGCGTTTGCGCTTTCCCCTGATTTACTCTGGTGAAAAACAGTGCTTATTATTCAATGCTGACTATTACTAGTCAGAGATACTTGCTAGATCGAGCGAGCCAGCCATCAATTGACCTCTGGGTGGCCAAGAGGATTGGATACTCCTCTCTCCCTTATCAGCTGCCTTTGGTTTTGTGGCTTTCCTATGTGATGCTTTATCTCAATGTTAGTGCAGAGTGTAACGTAAAGTGTAGGACCTGTGCCTTTGCTGTACTATGTTGTGCTACTTTGAGCCTGTGTCAAAGATATTGATTGATTGGGCTGGTTGACGGTATACTGTATGCTTGTGATTTGACCACTGATTGTTAACAAAGCTGCTTTCAATCCAAAAAGGTGGATGCAGACAGGTGATCTTTGGCCTGCTTCGGACCAAAAACCAGGAAAAATCCTCAGCGACTTAGTAGGGCCTCTTGTGAGGGGAGCCTGTCTGGCAGGCGCTATGCAACTCATACTTACCTGGCAGGGGAGATACCATGATCATTAAGGTGGTTCTCCCAGGGTGAGGCTCAGCCATTGCACTTCGGGTGTGCTGACCCCTGCGATTTCCCCAAATGCGGGAAACTCGACTGCATAATTTGTGGTAGTGGGGGACTGCGTTTGCGCTTTCCCCTGATTTACTCTGGTGAAAAACAGTGCTTATTATTCAATGCTGACTATTACTAGTCAGAGATACTTGCTAGATCGAGCGAGCCAGCCATCAATTGACCTCTGGGTGGCCAAGAGGATTGGATACTCCTCTCTCCCTTATCAGCTGCCTTTGGTTTTGTGGCTTTCCTATGTGATGCTTTATCTCAATGTTAGTGCAGAGTGTAACGTAAAGTGTAGGACCTGTGCCTTTGCTGTACTATGTTGTGCTACTTTGAGCCTGTGTCAAAGATATTGATTGATTGGGCTGGTTGACGGTATACTGTATGCTTGTGATTTGACCACTGATTGTTAACAAAGCTGCTTTCAATCCAAAAAGGTGGATGCAGACAGGTGATCTTTGGCCTGCTTCGGACCAAAAACCAGGAAAAATCCTCAGCGACTTAGTAGGGCCTCTTGTGAGGGGAGCCTGTCTGGCAGGCGCTATGCAACTCATACTTACCTGGCAGGGGAGATACCATGATCATTAAGGTGGTTCTCCCAGGGTGAGGCTCAGCCATTGCACTTCGGGTGTGCTGACCCCTGCGATTTCCCCAAATGCGGGAAACTCGACTGCATAATTTGTGGTAGTGGGGGACTGCGTTTGCGCTTTCCCCTGATTTACTCTGGTGAAAAACAGTGCTTATTATTCAATGCTGACTATTACTAGTCAGAGATACTTGCTAGATCGAGCGAGCCAGCCATCAATTGACCTCTGGGTGGCCAAGAGGATTGGATACTCCTCTCTCCCTTATCAGCTGCCTTTGGTTTTGTGGCTTTCCTATGTGATGCTTTATCTCAATGTTAGTGCAGAGTGTAACGTAAAGTGTAGGACCTGTGCCTTTGCTGTACTATGTTGTGCTACTTTGAGCCTGTGTCAAAGATATTGATTGATTGGGCTGGTTGACGGTATACTGTATGCTTGTGATTTGACCACTGATTGTTAACAAAGCTGCTTTCAATCCAAAAAGGTGGATGCAGACAGGTGATCTTTGGCCTGCTTCGGACCAAAAACCAGGAAAAATCCTCAGCGACTTAGTAGGGCCTCTTGTGAGGGGAGCCTGTCTGGCAGGCGCTATGCAACTCATACTTACCTGGCAGGGGAGATACCATGATCACTAAGGTGGTTCTCCCAGGGTGAGGCTCATCCATTGCACTTCGGGTGTGCTGACCCCTGCGATTTCCCCAAATGCGGGAAACTCGACTGCATAATTTGTGGTAGTGGGGGACTGCGTTCGCGCTTTCCCCTGATTTACTCTGGTGAAAAACAGTGCTTATTATTCAATGCTGACTATTACTAGTCAGAGATACTTGCTAGATCGATCGATCGAGCGAGCCAGCCATCAATTGACCTCTGGGTGGCCAAGAGGATTGGATACTCCTCTCTCCCTTATCAGCTGCCTTTGGTTTTGTGGCTTTCCTATGTGATGCTTTATCTCAATGTTAGTGCAGAGTGTAACGTAAAGTGTAGGACCTGTGCCTTTGCTGTACTATGTTGTGCTACTTTGAGCCTGTGTCAAAGATATTGATTGATTGGGCTGGTTGACGGTATACTGTATGCTTGTGATTTGACCACTGATTGTTAACAAAGCTGCTTTCAATCCAAAAAGGTGGATGCAGACAGGTGATCTTTGGCCTGCTTCGGACCAAAAACCAGGAAAAATCCTCAGCGACTTAGTAGGGCCTCTTGTGAGGGGAGCCTGTCTGGCAGGCGCTATGCAACTCATACTTACCTGGCAGGGGAGATACCATGATCATTAAGGTGGTTCTCCCAGGGTGAGGCTCAGCCATTGCACTTCGGGTGTGCTGACCCCTGCGATTTCCCCAAATGCGGGAAACTCGACTGCATAATTTGTGGTAGTGGGGGACTGCGTTTGCGCTTTCCCCTGATTTACTCTGGTGAAAAACAGTGCTTATTATTCAATGCTGACTATTACTAGTCAGAGATACTTGCTAGATCGAGCGAGCCAGCCATCAATTGACCTCTGGGTGGCCAAGAGGATTGGATACTCCTCTCTCCCTTATCAGCTGCCTTTGGTTTTGTGGCTTTCCTATGTGATGCTTTATCTCAATGTTAGTGCAGAGTGTAACGTAAAGTGTAGGACCTGTGCCTTTGCTGTACTATGTTGTGCTACTTTGAGCCTGTGTCAAAGATATTGATTGATTGGGCTGGTTGACGGTATACTGTATGCTTGTGATTTGACCACTGATTGTTAACAAAGCTGCTTTCAATCCAAAAAGGTGGATGCAGACAGGTGATCTTTGGCCTGCTTCGGACCAAAAACCAGGAAAAATCCTCAGCGACTTAGTAGGGCCTCTTGTGAGGGGAGCCTGTCTGGCAGGCGCTATGCAACTCATACTTACCTGGCAGGGGAGATACCATGATCATTAAGGTGGTTCTCCCAGGGTGAGGCTCATCCATTGCACTTCGGGTGTGCTGACCCCTGCGATTTCCCCAAATGCGGGAAACTCGACTGCATAATTTGTGGTAGTGGGGGACTGCGTTCGCGCTTTCCCCTGATTTACTCTGGTGAAAAACAGTGCTTATTATTCAATGCTGACTGTTACTAGTCAGAGGTACTTGTATGCTTGTGATTTAACCACCGATTGTCAACAAAGCTGTTTTTCAATCCAAAATGTGGTACATTATCTCTTTATATTTAGCTGTATACGCAGCCTTTGTCTCCCCCTCGTGGATGAACAACAGTGTGATCAGTGAAGTTTCTTTTTCTGCTGGGCTTCGAGAAGTCAGGGCATGGCGAGCCTTTCCCTAACCTAACCTATCCTTCCTCTCTGTCTCACAGGTGACGGCATGCAAATGTGGGGACTGCTTCATCGGCACAGCAATGCTCTGACCAGAAGCCGCCGCCCCATATGCTAATACCCTGGTTGCTGTGCATCTTGGAAGTGCTTAGACTTGAGCCTGTGTCTTATGGAATTTGGGGTGCCTGCACACCCCTGGCTCCGTACAATGAGGTGCATCCGTTTTTTGGCGCAGTTGGATCCAGACAGGTGATCTTTGGCCTGCTTCGGACCAAAAACCAGGAAAAATCCTCAGCGACTTAGTAGGGCCTCTTGTGAGGGGAGCCTGTCTGGCAGGCGCTATGCAACTCATACTTACCTGGCAGGGGAGATACCATGATCACTAAGGTGGTTCTCCCAGGGTGAGGCTCATCCATTGCACTTCGGGTGTGCTGACCCCTGCGATTTCCCCAAATGCGGGAAACTCGACTGCATAATTTGTGGTAGTGGGGGACTGCGTTCGCGCTTTCCCCTGATTTACTCTGGTGAAAAACAGTGCTTATTATTCAATGCTGACTATTACTAGTCAGAGATACTTGCTAGATCGATCGATCGAGCGAGCCAGCCATCAATTGACCTCTGGGTGGCCAAGAGGATTGGATACTCCTCTCTCCCTTATCAGCTGCCTTTGGTTTTGTGGCTTTCCTATGTGATGCTTTATCTCAATGTTAGTGCAGAGTGTAACGTAAAGTGTAGGACCTGTGCCTTTGCTGTACTATGTTGTGCTACTTTGAGCCTGTGTCAAAGATATTGATTGATTGGGCTGGTTGACGGTATACTGTATGCTTGTGATTTGACCACTGATTGTTAACAAAGCTGCTTTCAATCCAAAAAGGTGGATGCAGACAGGTGATCTTTGGCCTGCTTCGGACCAAAAACCAGGAAAAATCCTCAGCGACTTAGTAGGGCCTCTTGTGAGGGGAGCCTGTCTGGCAGGCGCTATGCAACTCATACTTACCTGGCAGGGGAGATACCATGATCATTAAGGTGGTTCTCCCAGGGTGAGGCTCAGCCATTGCACTTCGGGTGTGCTGACCCCTGCGATTTCCCCAAATGCGGGAAACTCGACTGCATAATTTGTGGTAGTGGGGGACTGCGTTTGCGCTTTCCCCTGATTTACTCTGGTGAAAAACAGTGCTTATTATTCAATGCTGACTATTACTAGTCAGAGATACTTGCTAGATCGAGCGAGCCAGCCATCAATTGACCTCTGGGTGGCCAAGAGGATTGGATACTCCTCTCTCCCTTATCAGCTGCCTTTGGTTTTGTGGCTTTCCTATGTGATGCTTTATCTCAATGTTAGTGCAGAGTGTAACGTAAAGTGTAGGACCTGTGCCTTTGCTGTACTATGTTGTGCTACTTTGAGCCTGTGTCAAAGATATTGATTGATTGGGCTGGTTGACGGTATACTGTATGCTTGTGATTTGACCACTGATTGTTAACAAAGCTGCTTTCAATCCAAAAAGGTGGATGCAGACAGGTGATCTTTGGCCTGCTTCGGACCAAAAACCAGGAAAAATCCTCAGCGACTTAGTAGGGCCTCTTGTGAGGGGAGCCTGTCTGGCAGGCGCTATGCAACTCATACTTACCTGGCAGGGGAGATACCATGATCACTAAGGTGGTTCTCCCAGGGTGAGGCTCATCCATTGCACTTCGGGTGTGCTGACCCCTGCGATTTCCCCAAATGCGGGAAACTCGACTGCATAATTTGTGGTAGTGGGGGACTGCGTTCGCGCTTTCCCCTGATTTACTCTGGTGAAAAACAGTGCTTATTATTCAATGCTGACTATTACTAGTCAGAGATACTTGCTAGATCGATCGATCGAGCGAGCCAGCCATCAATTGACCTCTGGGTGGCCAAGAGGATTGGATACTCCTCTCTCCCTTATCAGCTGCCTTTGGTTTTGTGGCTTTCCTATGTGATGCTTTATCTCAATGTTAGTGCAGAGTGTAACGTAAAGTGTAGGACCTGTGCCTTTGCTGTACTATGTTGTGCTACTTTGAGCCTGTGTCAAAGATATTGATTGATTGGGCTGGTTGACGGTATACTGTATGCTTGTGATTTGACCACTGATTGTTAACAAAGCTGCTTTCAATCCAAAAAGGTGGATGCAGACAGGTGATCTTTGGCCTGCTTCGGACCAAAAACCAGGAAAAATCCTCAGCGACTTAGTAGGGCCTCTTGTGAGGGGAGCCTGTCTGGCAGGCGCTATGCAACTCATACTTACCTGGCAGGGGAGATACCATGATCATTAAGGTGGTTCTCCCAGGGTGAGGCTCAGCCATTGCACTTCGGGTGTGCTGACCCCTGCGATTTCCCCAAATGCGGGAAACTCGACTGCATAATTTGTGGTAGTGGGGGACTGCGTTTGCGCTTTCCCCTGATTTACTCTGGTGAAAAACAGTGCTTATTATTCAATGCTGACTATTACTAGTCAGAGATACTTGCTAGATCGAGCGAGCCAGCCATCAATTGACCTCTGGGTGGCCAAGAGGATTGGATACTCCTCTCTCCCTTATCAGCTGCCTTTGGTTTTGTGGCTTTCCTATGTGATGCTTTATCTCAATGTTAGTGCAGAGTGTAACGTAAAGTGTAGGACCTGTGCCTTTGCTGTACTATGTTGTGCTACTTTGAGCCTGTGTCAAAGATATTGATTGATTGGGCTGGTTGACGGTATACTGTATGCTTGTGATTTGACCACTGATTGTTAACAAAGCTGCTTTCAATCCAAAAAGGTGGATGCAGACAGGTGATCTTTGGCCTGCTTCGGACCAAAAACCAGGAAAAATCCTCAGCGACTTAGTAGGGCCTCTTGTGAGGGGAGCCTGTCTGGCAGGCGCTATGCAACTCATACTTACCTGGCAGGGGAGATACCATGATCATTAAGGTGGTTCTCCCAGGGTGAGGCTCATCCATTGCACTTCGGGTGTGCTGACCCCTGCGATTTCCCCAAATGCGGGAAACTCGACTGCATAATTTGTGGTAGTGGGGGACTGCGTTCGCGCTTTCCCCTGATTTACTCTGGTGAAAAACAGTGCTTATTATTCAATGCTGACTGTTACTAGTCAGAGGTACTTGTATGCTTGTGATTTAACCACCGATTGTCAACAAAGCTGTTTTTCAATCCAAAATGTGGTACATTATCTCTTTATATTTAGCTGTATACGCAGCCTTTGTCTCCCCCTCGTGGATGAACAACAGTGTGATCAGTGAAGTTTCTTTTTCTGCTGGGCTTCGAGAAGTCAGGGCATGGCGAGCCTTTCCCTAACCTAACCTATCCTTCCTCTCTGTCTCACAGGTGACGGCATGCAAATGTGGGGACTGCTTCATCGGCACGGCAATGCTCTGACCAGAAGCCGCCGCCCCATATGCTAATACCCTGGTTGCTGTGCATCTTGGAAGTGCTTAGACTTGAGCCTGTGTCTTATGGAATTTGGGGTGCCTGCACACCCCTGGCTCCGTACAATGAGGTGCATCCGTTTTTTGGCGCAGTTGGATCCAGACAGGTGATCTTTGGCCTGCTTCGGACCAAAAACCAGGAAAAATCCTCAGCGACTTAGTAGGGCCTCTTGTGAGGGGAGCCTGTCTGGCAGGCGCTATGCAACTCATACTTACCTGGCAGGGGAGATACCATGATCACTAAGGTGGTTCTCCCAGGGTGAGGCTCATCCATTGCACTTCGGGTGTGCTGACCCCTGCGATTTCCCCAAATGCGGGAAACTCGACTGCATAATTTGTGGTAGTGGGGGACTGCGTTCGCGCTTTCCCCTGATTTACTCTGGTGAAAAACAGTGCTTATTATTCAATGCTGACTATTACTAGTCAGAGATACTTGCTAGATCGATCGATCGAGCGAGCCAGCCATCAATTGACCTCTGGGTGGCCAAGAGGATTGGATACTCCTCTCTCCCTTATCAGCTGCCTTTGGTTTTGTGGCTTTCCTATGTGATGCTTTATCTCAATGTTAGTGCAGAGTGTAACGTAAAGTGTAGGACCTGTGCCTTTGCTGTACTATGTTGTGCTACTTTGAGCCTGTGTCAAAGATATTGATTGATTGGGCTGGTTGACGGTATACTGTATGCTTGTGATTTGACCACTGATTGTTAACAAAGCTGCTTTCAATCCAAAAAGGTGGATGCAGACAGGTGATCTTTGGCCTGCTTCGGACCAAAAACCAGGAAAAATCCTCAGCGACTTAGTAGGGCCTCTTGTGAGGGGAGCCTGTCTGGCAGGCGCTATGCAACTCATACTTACCTGGCAGGGGAGATACCATGATCATTAAGGTGGTTCTCCCAGGGTGAGGCTCAGCCATTGCACTTCGGGTGTGCTGACCCCTGCGATTTCCCCAAATGCGGGAAACTCGACTGCATAATTTGTGGTAGTGGGGGACTGCGTTTGCGCTTTCCCCTGATTTACTCTGGTGAAAAACAGTGCTTATTATTCAATGCTGACTATTACTAGTCAGAGATACTTGCTAGATCGAGCGAGCCAGCCATCAATTGACCTCTGGGTGGCCAAGAGGATTGGATACTCCTCTCTCCCTTATCAGCTGCCTTTGGTTTTGTGGCTTTCCTATGTGATGCTTTATCTCAATGTTAGTGCAGAGTGTAACGTAAAGTGTAGGACCTGTGCCTTTGCTGTACTATGTTGTGCTACTTTGAGCCTGTGTCAAAGATATTGATTGATTGGGCTGGTTGACGGTATACTGTATGCTTGTGATTTGACCACTGATTGTTAACAAAGCTGCTTTCAATCCAAAAAGGTGGATGCAGACAGGTGATCTTTGGCCTGCTTCGGACCAAAAACCAGGAAAAATCCTCAGCGACTTAGTAGGGCCTCTTGTGAGGGGAGCCTGTCTGGCAGGCGCTATGCAACTCATACTTACCTGGCAGGGGAGATACCATGATCACTAAGGTGGTTCTCCCAGGGTGAGGCTCATCCATTGCACTTCGGGTGTGCTGACCCCTGCGATTTCCCCAAATGCGGGAAACTCGACTGCATAATTTGTGGTAGTGGGGGACTGCGTTCGCGCTTTCCCCTGATTTACTCTGGTGAAAAACAGTGCTTATTATTCAATGCTGACTATTACTAGTCAGAGATACTTGCTAGATCGATCGATCGAGCGAGCCAGCCATCAATTGACCTCTGGGTGGCCAAGAGGATTGGATACTCCTCTCTCCCTTATCAGCTGCCTTTGGTTTTGTGGCTTTCCTATGTGATGCTTTATCTCAATGTTAGTGCAGAGTGTAACGTAAAGTGTAGGACCTGTGCCTTTGCTGTACTATGTTGTGCTACTTTGAGCCTGTGTCAAAGATATTGATTGATTGGGCTGGTTGACGGTATACTGTATGCTTGTGATTTGACCACTGATTGTTAACAAAGCTGCTTTCAATCCAAAAAGGTGGATGCAGACAGGTGATCTTTGGCCTGCTTCGGACCAAAAACCAGGAAAAATCCTCAGCGACTTAGTAGGGCCTCTTGTGAGGGGAGCCTGTCTGGCAGGCGCTATGCAACTCATACTTACCTGGCAGGGGAGATACCATGATCATTAAGGTGGTTCTCCCAGGGTGAGGCTCAGCCATTGCACTTCGGGTGTGCTGACCCCTGCGATTTCCCCAAATGCGGGAAACTCGACTGCATAATTTGTGGTAGTGGGGGACTGCGTTTGCGCTTTCCCCTGATTTACTCTGGTGAAAAACAGTGCTTATTATTCAATGCTGACTATTACTAGTCAGAGATACTTGCTAGATCGAGCGAGCCAGCCATCAATTGACCTCTGGGTGGCCAAGAGGATTGGATACTCCTCTCTCCCTTATCAGCTGCCTTTGGTTTTGTGGCTTTCCTATGTGATGCTTTATCTCAATGTTAGTGCAGAGTGTAACGTAAAGTGTAGGACCTGTGCCTTTGCTGTACTATGTTGTGCTACTTTGAGCCTGTGTCAAAGATATTGATTGATTGGGCTGGTTGACGGTATACTGTATGCTTGTGATTTGACCACTGATTGTTAACAAAGCTGCTTTCAATCCAAAAAGGTGGATGCAGACAGGTGATCTTTGGCCTGCTTCGGACCAAAAACCAGGAAAAATCCTCAGCGACTTAGTAGGGCCTCTTGTGAGGGGAGCCTGTCTGGCAGGCGCTATGCAACTCATACTTACCTGGCAGGGGAGATACCATGATCACTAAGGTGGTTCTCCCAGGGTGAGGCTCATCCATTGCACTTCGGGTGTGCTGACCCCTGCGATTTCCCCAAATGCGGGAAACTCGACTGCATAATTTGTGGTAGTGGGGGACTGCGTTCGCGCTTTCCCCTGATTTACTCTGGTGAAAAACAGTGCTTATTATTCAATGCTGACTATTACTAGTCAGAGATACTTGCTAGATCGATCGATCGAGCGAGCCAGCCATCAATTGACCTCTGGGTGGCCAAGAGGATTGGATACTCCTCTCTCCCTTATCAGCTGCCTTTGGTTTTGTGGCTTTCCTATGTGATGCTTTATCTCAATGTTAGTGCAGAGTGTAACGTAAAGTGTAGGACCTGTGCCTTTGCTGTACTATGTTGTGCTACTTTGAGCCTGTGTCAAAGATATTGATTGATTGGGCTGGTTGACGGTATACTGTATGCTTGTGATTTGACCACTGATTGTTAACAAAGCTGCTTTCAATCCAAAAAGGTGGATGCAGACAGGTGATCTTTGGCCTGCTTCGGACCAAAAACCAGGAAAAATCCTCAGCGACTTAGTAGGGCCTCTTGTGAGGGGAGCCTGTCTGGCAGGCGCTATGCAACTCATACTTACCTGGCAGGGGAGATACCATGATCATTAAGGTGGTTCTCCCAGGGTGAGGCTCAGCCATTGCACTTCGGGTGTGCTGACCCCTGCGATTTCCCCAAATGCGGGAAACTCGACTGCATAATTTGTGGTAGTGGGGGACTGCGTTTGCGCTTTCCCCTGATTTACTCTGGTGAAAAACAGTGCTTATTATTCAATGCTGACTATTACTAGTCAGAGATACTTGCTAGATCGAGCGAGCCAGCCATCAATTGACCTCTGGGTGGCCAAGAGGATTGGATACTCCTCTCTCCCTTATCAGCTGCCTTTGGTTTTGTGGCTTTCCTATGTGATGCTTTATCTCAATGTTAGTGCAGAGTGTAACGTAAAGTGTAGGACCTGTGCCTTTGCTGTACTATGTTGTGCTACTTTGAGCCTGTGTCAAAGATATTGATTGATTGGGCTGGTTGACGGTATACTGTATGCTTGTGATTTGACCACTGATTGTTAACAAAGCTGCTTTCAATCCAAAAAGGTGGATGCAGACAGGTGATCTTTGGCCTGCTTCGGACCAAAAACCAGGAAAAATCCTCAGCGACTTAGTAGGGCCTCTTGTGAGGGGAGCCTGTCTGGCAGGCGCTATGCAACTCATACTTACCTGGCAGGGGAGATACCATGAT
This sequence comes from Rhinoderma darwinii, assembly GCF_050947455.1. Taxonomy (NCBI): domain Eukaryota; kingdom Metazoa; phylum Chordata; class Amphibia; order Anura; family Rhinodermatidae; genus Rhinoderma; species Rhinoderma darwinii. The sequence goes on from NW_027464085.1 coordinate 240,491, forward strand.
CACTAAGGTGGTTCTCCCAGGGTGAGGCTCATCCATTGCACTTCGGGTGTGCTGACCCCTGCGATTTCCCCAAATGCGGGAAACTCGACTGCATAATTTGTGGTAGTGGGGGACTGCGTTCGCGCTTTCCCCTGATTTACTCTGGTGAAAAACAGTGCTTATTATTCAATGCTGACTATTACTAGTCAGAGATACTTGCTAGATCGATCGATCGAGCGAGCCAGCCATCAATTGACCTCTGGGTGGCCAAGAGGATTGGATACTCCTCTCTCCCTTATCAGCTGCCTTTGGTTTTGTGGCTTTCCTATGTGATGCTTTATCTCAATGTTAGTGCAGAGTGTAACGTAAAGTGTAGGACCTGTGCCTTTGCTGTACTATGTTGTGCTACTTTGAGCCTGTGTCAAAGATATTGATTGATTGGGCTGGTTGACGGTATACTGTATGCTTGTGATTTGACCACTGATTGTTAACAAAGCTGCTTTCAATCCAAAAAGGTGGATGCAGACAGGTGATCTTTGGCCTGCTTCGGACCAAAAACCAGGAAAAATCCTCAGCGACTTAGTAGGGCCTCTTGTGAGGGGAGCCTGTCTGGCAGGCGCTATGCAACTCATACTTACCTGGCAGGGGAGATACCATGATCATTAAGGTGGTTCTCCCAGGGTGAGGCTCAGCCATTGCACTTCGGGTGTGCTGACCCCTGCGATTTCCCCAAATGCGGGAAACTCGACTGCATAATTTGTGGTAGTGGGGGACTGCGTTTGCGCTTTCCCCTGATTTACTCTGGTGAAAAACAGTGCTTATTATTCAATGCTGACTATTACTAGTCAGAGATACTTGCTAGATCGAGCGAGCCAGCCATCAATTGACCTCTGGGTGGCCAAGAGGATTGGATACTCCTCTCTCCCTTATCAGCTGCCTTTGGTTTTGTGGCTTTCCTATGTGATGCTTTATCTCAATGTTAGTGCAGAGTGTAACGTAAAGTGTAGGACCTGTGCCTTTGCTGTACTATGTTGTGCTACTTTGAGCCTGTGTCAAAGATATTGATTGATTGGGCTGGTTGACGGTATACTGTATGCTTGTGATTTGACCACTGATTGTTAACAAAGCTGCTTTCAATCCAAAAAGGTGGATGCAGACAGGTGATCTTTGGCCTGCTTCGGACCAAAAACCAGGAAAAATCCTCAGCGACTTAGTAGGGCCTCTTGTGAGGGGAGCCTGTCTGGCAGGCGCTATGCAACTCATACTTACCTGGCAGGGGAGATACCATGATCATTAAGGTGGTTCTCCCAGGGTGAGGCTCATCCATTGCACTTCGGGTGTGCTGACCCCTGCGATTTCCCCAAATGCGGGAAACTCGACTGCATAATTTGTGGTAGTGGGGGACTGCGTTCGCGCTTTCCCCTGATTTACTCTGGTGAAAAACAGTGCTTATTATTCAATGCTGACTGTTACTAGTCAGAGGTACTTGTATGCTTGTGATTTAACCACCGATTGTCAACAAAGCTGTTTTTCAATCCAAAATGTGGTACATTATCTCTTTATATTTAGCTGTATACGCAGCCTTTGTCTCCCCCTCGTGGATGAACAACAGTGTGATCAGTGAAGTTTCTTTTTCTGCTGGGCTTCGAGAAGTCAGGGCATGGCGAGCCTTTCCCTAACCTAACCTATCCTTCCTCTCTGTCTCACAGGTGACGGCATGCAAATGTGGGGACTGCTTCATCGGCACGGCAATGCTCTGACCAGAAGCCGCCGCCCCATATGCTAATACCCTGGTTGCTGTGCATCTTGGAAGTGCTTAGACTTGAGCCTGTGTCTTATGGAATTTGGGGTGCCTGCACACCCCTGGCTCCGTACAATGAGGTGCATCCGTTTTTTGGCGCAGTTGGATCCAGACAGGTGATCTTTGGCCTGCTTCGGACCAAAAACCAGGAAAAATCCTCAGCGACTTAGTAGGGCCTCTTGTGAGGGGAGCCTGTCTGGCAGGCGCTATGCAACTCATACTTACCTGGCAGGGGAGATACCATGATCACTAAGGTGGTTCTCCCAGGGTGAGGCTCATCCATTGCACTTCGGGTGTGCTGACCCCTGCGATTTCCCCAAATGCGGGAAACTCGACTGCATAATTTGTGGTAGTGGGGGACTGCGTTCGCGCTTTCCCCTGATTTACTCTGGTGAAAAACAGTGCTTATTATTCAATGCTGACTATTACTAGTCAGAGATACTTGCTAGATCGATCGATCGAGCGAGCCAGCCATCAATTGACCTCTGGGTGGCCAAGAGGATTGGATACTCCTCTCTCCCTTATCAGCTGCCTTTGGTTTTGTGGCTTTCCTATGTGATGCTTTATCTCAATGTTAGTGCAGAGTGTAACGTAAAGTGTAGGACCTGTGCCTTTGCTGTACTATGTTGTGCTACTTTGAGCCTGTGTCAAAGATATTGATTGATTGGGCTGGTTGACGGTATACTGTATGCTTGTGATTTGACCACTGATTGTTAACAAAGCTGCTTTCAATCCAAAAAGGTGGATGCAGACAGGTGATCTTTGGCCTGCTTCGGACCAAAAACCAGGAAAAATCCTCAGCGACTTAGTAGGGCCTCTTGTGAGGGGAGCCTGTCTGGCAGGCGCTATGCAACTCATACTTACCTGGCAGGGGAGATACCATGATCATTAAGGTGGTTCTCCCAGGGTGAGGCTCAGCCATTGCACTTCGGGTGTGCTGACCCCTGCGATTTCCCCAAATGCGGGAAACTCGACTGCATAATTTGTGGTAGTGGGGGACTGCGTTTGCGCTTTCCCCTGATTTACTCTGGTGAAAAACAGTGCTTATTATTCAATGCTGACTATTACTAGTCAGAGATACTTGCTAGATCGAGCGAGCCAGCCATCAATTGACCTCTGGGTGGCCAAGAGGATTGGATACTCCTCTCTCCCTTATCAGCTGCCTTTGGTTTTGTGGCTTTCCTATGTGATGCTTTATCTCAATGTTAGTGCAGAGTGTAACGTAAAGTGTAGGACCTGTGCCTTTGCTGTACTATGTTGTGCTACTTTGAGCCTGTGTCAAAGATATTGATTGATTGGGCTGGTTGACGGTATACTGTATGCTTGTGATTTGACCACTGATTGTTAACAAAGCTGCTTTCAATCCAAAAAGGTGGATGCAGACAGGTGATCTTTGGCCTGCTTCGGACCAAAAACCAGGAAAAATCCTCAGCGACTTAGTAGGGCCTCTTGTGAGGGGAGCCTGTCTGGCAGGCGCTATGCAACTCATACTTACCTGGCAGGGGAGATACCATGATCACTAAGGTGGTTCTCCCAGGGTGAGGCTCATCCATTGCACTTCGGGTGTGCTGACCCCTGCGATTTCCCCAAATGCGGGAAACTCGACTGCATAATTTGTGGTAGTGGGGGACTGCGTTCGCGCTTTCCCCTGATTTACTCTGGTGAAAAACAGTGCTTATTATTCAATGCTGACTATTACTAGTCAGAGATACTTGCTAGATCGATCGATCGAGCGAGCCAGCCATCAATTGACCTCTGGGTGGCCAAGAGGATTGGATACTCCTCTCTCCCTTATCAGCTGCCTTTGGTTTTGTGGCTTTCCTATGTGATGCTTTATCTCAATGTTAGTGCAGAGTGTAACGTAAAGTGTAGGACCTGTGCCTTTGCTGTACTATGTTGTGCTACTTTGAGCCTGTGTCAAAGATATTGATTGATTGGGCTGGTTGACGGTATACTGTATGCTTGTGATTTGACCACTGATTGTTAACAAAGCTGCTTTCAATCCAAAAAGGTGGATGCAGACAGGTGATCTTTGGCCTGCTTCGGACCAAAAACCAGGAAAAATCCTCAGCGACTTAGTAGGGCCTCTTGTGAGGGGAGCCTGTCTGGCAGGCGCTATGCAACTCATACTTACCTGGCAGGGGAGATACCATGATCATTAAGGTGGTTCTCCCAGGGTGAGGCTCAGCCATTGCACTTCGGGTGTGCTGACCCCTGCGATTTCCCCAAATGCGGGAAACTCGACTGCATAATTTGTGGTAGTGGGGGACTGCGTTTGCGCTTTCCCCTGATTTACTCTGGTGAAAAACAGTGCTTATTATTCAATGCTGACTATTACTAGTCAGAGATACTTGCTAGATCGAGCGAGCCAGCCATCAATTGACCTCTGGGTGGCCAAGAGGATTGGATACTCCTCTCTCCCTTATCAGCTGCCTTTGGTTTTGTGGCTTTCCTATGTGATGCTTTATCTCAATGTTAGTGCAGAGTGTAACGTAAAGTGTAGGACCTGTGCCTTTGCTGTACTATGTTGTGCTACTTTGAGCCTGTGTCAAAGATATTGATTGATTGGGCTGGTTGACGGTATACTGTATGCTTGTGATTTGACCACTGATTGTTAACAAAGCTGCTTTCAATCCAAAAAGGTGGATGCAGACAGGTGATCTTTGGCCTGCTTCGGACCAAAAACCAGGAAAAATCCTCAGCGACTTAGTAGGGCCTCTTGTGAGGGGAGCCTGTCTGGCAGGCGCTATGCAACTCATACTTACCTGGCAGGGGAGATACCATGATCACTAAGGTGGTTCTCCCAGGGTGAGGCTCATCCATTGCACTTCGGGTGTGCTGACCCCTGCGATTTCCCCAAATGCGGGAAACTCGACTGCATAATTTGTGGTAGTGGGGGACTGCGTTCGCGCTTTCCCCTGATTTACTCTGGTGAAAAACAGTGCTTATTATTCAATGCTGACTATTACTAGTCAGAGATACTTGCTAGATCGATCGATCGAGCGAGCCAGCCATCAATTGACCTCTGGGTGGCCAAGAGGATTGGATACTCCTCTCTCCCTTATCAGCTGCCTTTGGTTTTGTGGCTTTCCTATGTGATGCTTTATCTCAATGTTAGTGCAGAGTGTAACGTAAAGTGTAGGACCTGTGCCTTTGCTGTACTATGTTGTGCTACTTTGAGCCTGTGTCAAAGATATTGATTGATTGGGCTGGTTGACGGTATACTGTATGCTTGTGATTTGACCACTGATTGTTAACAAAGCTGCTTTCAATCCAAAAAGGTGGATGCAGACAGGTGATCTTTGGCCTGCTTCGGACCAAAAACCAGGAAAAATCCTCAGCGACTTAGTAGGGCCTCTTGTGAGGGGAGCCTGTCTGGCAGGCGCTATGCAACTCATACTTACCTGGCAGGGGAGATACCATGATCATTAAGGTGGTTCTCCCAGGGTGAGGCTCAGCCATTGCACTTCGGGTGTGCTGACCCCTGCGATTTCCCCAAATGCGGGAAACTCGACTGCATAATTTGTGGTAGTGGGGGACTGCGTTTGCGCTTTCCCCTGATTTACTCTGGTGAAAAACAGTGCTTATTATTCAATGCTGACTATTACTAGTCAGAGATACTTGCTAGATCGAGCGAGCCAGCCATCAATTGACCTCTGGGTGGCCAAGAGGATTGGATACTCCTCTCTCCCTTATCAGCTGCCTTTGGTTTTGTGGCTTTCCTATGTGATGCTTTATCTCAATGTTAGTGCAGAGTGTAACGTAAAGTGTAGGACCTGTGCCTTTGCTGTACTATGTTGTGCTACTTTGAGCCTGTGTCAAAGATATTGATTGATTGGGCTGGTTGACGGTATACTGTATGCTTGTGATTTGACCACTGATTGTTAACAAAGCTGCTTTCAATCCAAAAAGGTGGATGCAGACAGGTGATCTTTGGCCTGCTTCGGACCAAAAACCAGGAAAAATCCTCAGCGACTTAGTAGGGCCTCTTGTGAGGGGAGCCTGTCTGGCAGGCGCTATGCAACTCATACTTACCTGGCAGGGGAGATACCATGATCATTAAGGTGGTTCTCCCAGGGTGAGGCTCATCCATTGCACTTCGGGTGTGCTGACCCCTGCGATTTCCCCAAATGCGGGAAACTCGACTGCATAATTTGTGGTAGTGGGGGACTGCGTTCGCGCTTTCCCCTGATTTACTCTGGTGAAAAACAGTGCTTATTATTCAATGCTGACTGTTACTAGTCAGAGGTACTTGTATGCTTGTGATTTAACCACCGATTGTCAACAAAGCTGTTTTTCAATCCAAAATGTGGTACATTATCTCTTTATATTTAGCTGTATACGCAGCCTTTGTCTCCCCCTCGTGGATGAACAACAGTGTGATCAGTGAAGTTTCTTTTTCTGCTGGGCTTCGAGAAGTCAGGGCATGGCGAGCCTTTCCCTAACCTAACCTATCCTTCCTCTCTGTCTCACAGGTGACGGCATGCAAATGTGGGGACTGCTTCATCGGCACGGCAATGCTCTGACCAGAAGCCGCCGCCCCATATGCTAATACCCTGGTTGCTGTGCATCTTGGAAGTGCTTAGACTTGAGCCTGTGTCTTATGGAATTTGGGGTGCCTGCACACCCCTGGCTCCGTACAATGAGGTGCATCCGTTTTTTGGCGCAGTTGGATCCAGACAGGTGATCTTTGGCCTGCTTCGGACCAAAAACCAGGAAAAATCCTCAGCGACTTAGTAGGGCCTCTTGTGAGGGGAGCCTGTCTGGCAGGCGCTATGCAACTCATACTTACCTGGCAGGGGAGATACCATGATCACTAAGGTGGTTCTCCCAGGGTGAGGCTCATCCATTGCACTTCGGGTGTGCTGACCCCTGCGATTTCCCCAAATGCGGGAAACTCGACTGCATAATTTGTGGTAGTGGGGGACTGCGTTCGCGCTTTCCCCTGATTTACTCTGGTGAAAAACAGTGCTTATTATTCAATGCTGACTATTACTAGTCAGAGATACTTGCTAGATCGATCGATCGAGCCAGCCATCAATTGACCTCTGGGTGGCCAAGAGGATTGGATACTCCTCTCTCCCTTATCAGCTGCCTTTGGTTTTGTGGCTTTCCTATGTGATGCTTTATCTCAATGTTAGTGCAGAGTGTAACGTAAAGTGTAGGACCTGTGCCTTTGCTGTACTATGTTGTGCTACTTTGAGCCTGTGTCAAAGATATTGATTGATTGGGCTGGTTGACGGTATACTGTATGCTTGTGATTTGACCACTGATTGTTAACAAAGCTGCTTTCAATCCAAAAAGGTGGATGCAGACAGGTGATCTTTGGCCTGCTTCGGACCAAAAACCAGGAAAAATCCTCAGCGACTTAGTAGGGCCTCTTGTGAGGGGAGCCTGTCTGGCAGGCGCTATGCAACTCATACTTACCTGGCAGGGGAGATACCATGATCATTAAGGTGGTTCTCCCAGGGTGAGGCTCAGCCATTGCACTTCGGGTGTGCTGACCCCTGCGATTTCCCCAAATGCGGGAAACTCGACTGCATAATTTGTGGTAGTGGGGGACTGCGTTTGCGCTTTCCCCTGATTTACTCTGGTGAAAAACAGTGCTTATTATTCAATGCTGACTATTACTAGTCAGAGATACTTGCTAGATCGAGCGAGCCAGCCATCAATTGACCTCTGGGTGGCCAAGAGGATTGGATACTCCTCTCTCCCTTATCAGCTGCCTTTGGTTTTGTGGCTTTCCTATGTGATGCTTTATCTCAATGTTAGTGCAGAGTGTAACGTAAAGTGTAGGACCTGTGCCTTTGCTGTACTATGTTGTGCTACTTTGAGCCTGTGTCAAAGATATTGATTGATTGGGCTGGTTGACGGTATACTGTATGCTTGTGATTTGACCACTGATTGTTAACAAAGCTGCTTTCAATCCAAAAAGGTGGATGCAGACAGGTGATCTTTGGCCTGCTTCGGACCAAAAACCAGGAAAAATCCTCAGCGACTTAGTAGGGCCTCTTGTGAGGGGAGCCTGTCTGGCAGGCGCTATGCAACTCATACTTACCTGGCAGGGGAGATACCATGATCATTAAGGTGGTTCTCCCAGGGTGAGGCTCATCCATTGCACTTCGGGTGTGCTGACCCCTGCGATTTCCCCAAATGCGGGAAACTCGACTGCATAATTTGTGGTAGTGGGGGACTGCGTTCGCGCTTTCCCCTGATTTACTCTGGTGAAAAACAGTGCTTATTATTCAATGCTGACTGTTACTAGTCAGAGGTACTTGTATGCTTGTGATTTAACCACCGATTGTCAACAAAGCTGTTTTTCAATCCAAAATGTGGTACATTATCTCTTTATATTTAGCTGTATACGCAGCCTTTGTCTCCCCCTCGTGGATGAACAACAGTGTGATCAGTGAAGTTTCTTTTTCTGCTGGGCTTCGAGAAGTCAGGGCATGGCGAGCCTTTCCCTAACCTAACCTATCCTTCCTCTCTGTCTCACAGGTGACGGCATGCAAATGTGGGGACTGCTTCATCGGCACGGCAATGCTCTGACCAGAAGCCGCCGCCCCATATGCTAATACCCTGGTTGCTGTGCATCTTGGAAGTGCTTAGACTTGAGCCTGTGTCTTATGGAATTTGGGGTGCCTGCACACCCCTGGCTCCGTACAATGAGGTGCATCCGTTTTTTGGCGCAGTTGGATCCAGACAGGTGATCTTTGGCCTGCTTCGGACCAAAAACCAGGAAAAATCCTCAGCGACTTAGTAGGGCCTCTTGTGAGGGGAGCCTGTCTGGCAGGCGCTATGCAACTCATACTTACCTGGCAGGGGAGATACCATGATCACTAAGGTGGTTCTCCCAGGGTGAGGCTCATCCATTGCACTTCGGGTGTGCTGACCCCTGCGATTTCCCCAAATGCGGGAAACTCGACTGCATAATTTGTGGTAGTGGGGGACTGCGTTCGCGCTTTCCCCTGATTTACTCTGGTGAAAAACAGTGCTTATTATTCAATGCTGACTATTACTAGTCAGAGATACTTGCTAGATCGATCGATCGAGCGAGCCAGCCATCAATTGACCTCTGGGTGGCCAAGAGGATTGGATACTCCTCTCTCCCTTATCAGCTGCCTTTGGTTTTGTGGCTTTCCTATGTGATGCTTTATCTCAATGTTAGTGCAGAGTGTAACGTAAAGTGTAGGACCTGTGCCTTTGCTGTACTATGTTGTGCTACTTTGAGCCTGTGTCAAAGATATTGATTGATTGGGCTGGTTGACGGTATACTGTATGCTTGTGATTTGACCACTGATTGTTAACAAAGCTGCTTTCAATCCAAAAAGGTGGATGCAGACAGGTGATCTTTGGCCTGCTTCGGACCAAAAACCAGGAAAAATCCTCAGCGACTTAGTAGGGCCTCTTGTGAGGGGAGCCTGTCTGGCAGGCGCTATGCAACTCATACTTACCTGGCAGGGGAGATACCATGATCATTAAGGTGGTTCTCCCAGGGTGAGGCTCAGCCATTGCACTTCGGGTGTGCTGACCCCTGCGATTTCCCCAAATGCGGGAAACTCGACTGCATAATTTGTGGTAGTGGGGGACTGCGTTTGCGCTTTCCCCTGATTTACTCTGGTGAAAAACAGTGCTTATTATTCAATGCTGACTATTACTAGTCAGAGATACTTGCTAGATCGAGCGAGCCAGCCATCAATTGACCTCTGGGTGGCCAAGAGGATTGGATACTCCTCTCTCCCTTATCAGCTGCCTTTGGTTTTGTGGCTTTCCTATGTGATGCTTTATCTCAATGTTAGTGCAGAGTGTAACGTAAAGTGTAGGACCTGTGCCTTTGCTGTACTATGTTGTGCTACTTTGAGCCTGTGTCAAAGATATTGATTGATTGGGCTGGTTGACGGTATACTGTATGCTTGTGATTTGACCACTGATTGTTAACAAAGCTGCTTTCAATCCAAAAAGGTGGATGCAGACAGGTGATCTTTGGCCTGCTTCGGACCAAAAACCAGGAAAAATCCTCAGCGACTTAGTAGGGCCTCTTGTGAGGGGAGCCTGTCTGGCAGGCGCTATGCAACTCATACTTACCTGGCAGGGGAGATACCATGATCATTAAGGTGGTTCTCCCAGGGTGAGGCTCAGCCATTGCACTTCGGGTGTGCTGACCCCTGCGATTTCCCCAAATGCGGGAAACTCGACTGCATAATTTGTGGTAGTGGGGGACTGCGTTTGCGCTTTCCCCTGATTTACTCTGGTGAAAAACAGTGCTTATTATTCAATGCTGACTATTACTAGTCAGAGATACTTGCTAGATCGAGCGAGCCAGCCATCAATTGACCTCTGGGTGGCCAAGAGGATTGGATACTCCTCTCTCCCTTATCAGCTGCCTTTGGTTTTGTGGCTTTCCTATGTGATGCTTTATCTCAATGTTAGTGCAGAGTGTAACGTAAAGTGTAGGACCTGTGCCTTTGCTGTACTATGTTGTGCTACTTTGAGCCTGTGTCAAAGATATTGATTGATTGGGCTGGTTGACGGTATACTGTATGCTTGTGATTTGACCACTGATTGTTAACAAAGCTGCTTTCAATCCAAAAAGGTGGATGCAGACAGGTGATCTTTGGCCTGCTTCGGACCAAAAACCAGGAAAAATCCTCAGCGACTTAGTAGGGCCTCTTGTGAGGGGAGCCTGTCTGGCAGGCGCTATGCAACTCATACTTACCTGGCAGGGGAGATACCATGATCATTAAGGTGGTTCTCCCAGGGTGAGGCTCATCCATTGCACTTCGGGTGTGCTGACCCCTGCGATTTCCCCAAATGCGGGAAACTCGACTGCATAATTTGTGGTAGTGGGGGACTGCGTTCGCGCTTTCCCCTGATTTACTCTGGTGAAAAACAGTGCTTATTATTCAATGCTGACTGTTACTAGTCAGAGGTACTTGTATGCTTGTGATTTAACCACCGATTGTCAACAAAGCTGTTTTTCAATCCAAAATGTGGTACATTATCTCTTTATATTTAGCTGTATACGCAGCCTTTGTCTCCCCCTCGTGGATGAACAACAGTGTGATCAGTGAAGTTTCTTTTTCTGCTGGGCTTCGAGAAGTCAGGGCATGGCGAGCCTTTCCCTAACCTAACCTATCCTTCCTCTCTGTCTCACAGGTGACGGCATGCAAATGTGGGGACTGCTTCATCGGCACGGCAATGCTCTGACCAGAAGCCGCCGCCCCATATGCTAATACCCTGGTTGCTGTGCATCTTGGAAGTGCTTAGACTTGAGCCTGTGTCTTATGGAATTTGGGGTGCCTGCACACCCCTGGCTCCGTACAATGAGGTGCATCCGTTTTTTGGCGCAGTTGGATCCAGACAGGTGATCTTTGGCCTGCTTCGGACCAAAAACCAGGAAAAATCCTCAGCGACTTAGTAGGGCCTCTTGTGAGGGGAGCCTGTCTGGCAGGCGCTATGCAACTCATACTTACCTGGCAGGGGAGATACCATGATCACTAAGGTGGTTCTCCCAGGGTGAGGCTCATCCATTGCACTTCGGGTGTGCTGACCCCTGCGATTTCCCCAAATGCGGGAAACTCGACTGCATAATTTGTGGTAGTGGGGGACTGCGTTCGCGCTTTCCCCTGATTTACTCTGGTGAAAAACAGTGCTTATTATTCAATGCTGACTATTACTAGTCAGAGATACTTGCTAGATCGATCGATCGAGCGAGCCAGCCATCAATTGACCTCTGGGTGGCCAAGAGGATTGGATACTCCTCTCTCCCTTATCAGCTGCCTTTGGTTTTGTGGCTTTCCTATGTGATGCTTTATCTCAATGTTAGTGCAGAGTGTAACGTAAAGTGTAGGACCTGTGCCTTTGCTGTACTATGTTGTGCTACTTTGAGCCTGTGTCAAAGATATTGATTGATTGGGCTGGTTGACGGTATACTGTATGCTTGTGATTTGACCACTGATTGTTAACAAAGCTGCTTTCAATCCAAAAAGGTGGATGCAGACAGGTGATCTTTGGCCTGCTTCGGACCAAAAACCAGGAAAAATCCTCAGCGACTTAGTAGGGCCTCTTGTGAGGGGAGCCTGTCTGGCAGGCGCTATGCAACTCATACTTACCTGGCAGGGGAGATACCATGATCATTAAGGTGGTTCTCCCAGGGTGAGGCTCAGCCATTGCACTTCGGGTGTGCTGACCCCTGCGATTTCCCCAAATGCGGGAAACTCGACTGCATAATTTGTGGTAGTGGGGGACTGCGTTTGCGCTTTCCCCTGATTTACTCTGGTGAAAAACAGTGCTTATTATTCAATGCTGACTATTACTAGTCAGAGATACTTGCTAGATCGAGCGAGCCAGCCATCAATTGACCTCTGGGTGGCCAAGAGGATTGGATACTCCTCTCTCCCTTATCAGCTGCCTTTGGTTTTGTGGCTTTCCTATGTGATGCTTTATCTCAATGTTAGTGCAGAGTGTAACGTAAAGTGTAGGACCTGTGCCTTTGCTGTACTATGTTGTGCTACTTTGAGCCTGTGTCAAAGATATTGATTGATTGGGCTGGTTGACGGTATACTGTATGCTTGTGATTTGACCACTGATTGTTAACAAAGCTGCTTTCAATCCAAAAAGGTGGATGCAGACAGGTGATCTTTGGCCTGCTTCGGACCAAAAACCAGGAAAAATCCTCAGCGACTTAGTAGGGCCTCTTGTGAGGGGAGCCTGTCTGGCAGGCGCTATGCAACTCATACTTACCTGGCAGGGGAGATACCATGATCACTAAGGTGGTTCTCCCAGGGTGAGGCTCATCCATTGCACTTCGGGTGTGCTGACCCCTGCGATTTCCCCAAATGCGGGAAACTCGACTGCATAATTTGTGGTAGTGGGGGACTGCGTTCGCGCTTTCCCCTGATTTACTCTGGTGAAAAACAGTGCTTATTATTCAATGCTGACTATTACTAGTCAGAGATACTTGCTAGATCGATCGATCGAGCGAGCCAGCCATCAATTGACCTCTGGGTGGCCAAGAGGATTGGATACTCCTCTCTCCCTTATCAGCTGCCTTTGGTTTTGTGGCTTTCCTATGTGATGCTTTATCTCAATGTTAGTGCAGAGTGTAACGTAAAGTGTAGGACCTGTGCCTTTGCTGTACTATGTTGTGCTACTTTGAGCCTGTGTCAAAGATATTGATTGATTGGGCTGGTTGACGGTATACTGTATGCTTGTGATTTGACCACTGATTGTTAACAAAGCTGCTTTCAATCCAAAAAGGTGGATGCAGACAGGTGATCTTTGGCCTGCTTCGGACCAAAAACCAGGAAAAATCCTCAGCGACTTAGTAGGGCCTCTTGTGAGGGGAGCCTGTCTGGCAGGCGCTATGCAACTCATACTTACCTGGCAGGGGAGATACCATGATCACTAAGGTGGTTCTCCCAGGGTGAGGCTCATCCATTGCACTTCGGGTGTGCTGACCCCTGCGATTTCCCCAAATGCGGGAAACTCGACTGCATAATTTGTGGTAGTGGGGGACTGCGTTCGCGCTTTCCCCTGATTTACTCTGGTGAAAAACAGTGCTTATTATTCAATGCTGACTATTACTAGTCAGAGATACTTGCTAGATCGATCGATCGAGCGAGCCAGCCATCAATTGACCTCTGGGTGGCCAAGAGGATTGGATACTCCTCTCTCCCTTATCAGCTGCCTTTGGTTTTGTGGCTTTCCTATGTGATGCTTTATCTCAATGTTAGTGCAGAGTGTAACGTAAAGTGTAGGACCTGTGCCTTTGCTGTACTATGTTGTGCTACTTTGAGCCTGTGTCAAAGATATTGATTGATTGGGCTGGTTGACGGTATACTGTATGCTTGTGATTTGACCACTGATTGTTAACAAAGCTGCTTTCAATCCAAAAAGGTGGATGCAGACAGGTGATCTTTGGCCTGCTTCGGACCAAAAACCAGGAAAAATCCTCAGCGACTTAGTAGGGCCTCTTGTGAGGGGAGCCTGTCTGGCAGGCGCTATGCAACTCATACTTACCTGGCAGGGGAGATACCATGATCATTAAGGTGGTTCTCCCAGGGTGAGGCTCAGCCATTGCACTTCGGGTGTGCTGACCCCTGCGATTTCCCCAAATGCGGGAAACTCGACTGCATAATTTGTGGTAGTGGGGGACTGCGTTTGCGCTTTCCCCTGATTTACTCTGGTGAAAAACAGTGCTTATTATTCAATGCTGACTATTACTAGTCAGAGATACTTGCTAGATCGAGCGAGCCAGCCATCAATTGACCTCTGGGTGGCCAAGAGGATTGGATACTCCTCTCTCCCTTATCAGCTGCCTTTGGTTTTGTGGCTTTCCTATGTGATGCTTTATCTCAATGTTAGTGCAGAGTGTAACGTAAAGTGTAGGACCTGTGCCTTTGCTGTACTATGTTGTGCTACTTTGAGCCTGTGTCAAAGATATTGATTGATTGGGCTGGTTGACGGTATACTGTATGCTTGTGATTTGACCACTGATTGTTAACAAAGCTGCTTTCAATCCAAAAAGGTGGATGCAGACAGGTGATCTTTGGCCTGCTTCGGACCAAAAACCAGGAAAAATCCTCAGCGACTTAGTAGGGCCTCTTGTGAGGGGAGCCTGTCTGGCAGGCGCTATGCAACTCATACTTACCTGGCAGGGGAGATACCATGATCATTAAGGTGGTTCTCCCAGGGTGAGGCTCATCCATTGCACTTCGGGTGTGCTGACCCCTGCGATTTCCCCAAATGCGGGAAACTCGACTGCATAATTTGTGGTAGTGGGGGACTGCGTTCGCGCTTTCCCCTGATTTACTCTGGTGAAAAACAGTGCTTATTATTCAATGCTGACTGTTACTAGTCAGAGGTACTTGTATGCTTGTGATTTAACCACCGATTGTCAACAAAGCTGTTTTTCAATCCAAAATGTGGTACATTATCTCTTTATATTTAGCTGTATACGCAGCCTTTGTCTCCCCCTCGTGGATGAACAACAGTGTGATCAGTGAAGTTTCTTTTTCTGCTGGGCTTCGAGAAGTCAGGGCATGGCGAGCCTTTCCCTAACCTAACCTATCCTTCCTCTCTGTCTCACAGGTGACGGCATGCAAATGTGGGGACTGCTTCATCGGCACGGCAATGCTCTGACCAGAAGCCGCCGCCCCATATGCTAATACCCTGGTTGCTGTGCATCTTGGAAGTGCTTAGACTTGAGCCTGTGTCTTATGGAATTTGGGGTGCCTGCACACCCCTGGCTCCGTACAATGAGGTGCATCCGTTTTTTGGCGCAGTTGGATCCAGACAGGTGATCTTTGGCCTGCTTCGGACCAAAAACCAGGAAAAATCCTCAGCGACTTAGTAGGGCCTCTTGTGAGGGGAGCCTGTCTGGCAGGCGCTATGCAACTCATACTTACCTGGCAGGGGAGATACCATGATCACTAAGGTGGTTCTCCCAGGGTGAGGCTCATCCATTGCACTTCGGGTGTGCTGACCCCTGCGATTTCCCCAAATGCGGGAAACTCGACTGCATAATTTGTGGTAGTGGGGGACTGCGTTCGCGCTTTCCCCTGATTTACTCTGGTGAAAAACAGTGCTTATTATTCAATGCTGACTATTACTAGTCAGAGATACTTGCTAGATCGATCGATCGATCGAGCGAGCCAGCCATCAATTGACCTCTGGGTGGCCAAGAGGATTGGATACTCCTCTCTCCCTTATCAGCTGCCTTTGGTTTTGTGGCTTTCCTATGTGATGCTTTATCTCAATGTTAGTGCAGAGTGTAACGTAAAGTGTAGGACCTGTGCCTTTGCTGTACTATGTTGTGCTACTTTGAGCCTGTGTCAAAGATATTGATTGATTGGGCTGGTTGACGGTATACTGTATGCTTGTGATTTGACCACTGATTGTTAACAAAGCTGCTTTCAATCCAAAAAGGTGGATGCAGACAGGTGATCTTTGGCCTGCTTCGGACCAAAAACCAGGAAAAATCCTCAGCGACTTAGTAGGGCCTCTTGTGAGGGGAGCCTGTCTGGCAGGCGCTATGCAACTCATACTTACCTGGCAGGGGAGATACCATGATCACTAAGGTGGTTCTCCCAGGGTGAGGCTCATCCATTGCACTTCGGGTGTGCTGACCCCTGCGATTTCCCCAAATGCGGGAAACTCGACTGCATAATTTGTGGTAGTGGGGGACTGCGTTCGCGCTTTCCCCTGATTTACTCTGGTGAAAAACAGTGCTTATTATTCAATGCTGACTATTACTAGTCAGAGATACTTGCTAGATCGATCGATCGAGCGAGCCAGCCATCAATTGACCTCTGGGTGGCCAAGAGGATTGGATACTCCTCTCTCCCTTATCAGCTGCCTTTGGTTTTGTGGCTTTCCTATGTGATGCTTTATCTCAATGTTAGTGCAGAGTGTAACGTAAAGTGTAGGACCTGTGCCTTTGCTGTACTATGTTGTGCTACTTTGAGCCTGTGTCAAAGATATTGATTGATTGGGCTGGTTGACGGTATACTGTATGCTTGTGATTTGACCACTGATTGTTAACAAAGCTGCTTTCAATCCAAAAAGGTGGATGCAGACAGGTGATCTTTGGCCTGCTTCGGACCAAAAACCAGGAAAAATCCTCAGCGACTTAGTAGGGCCTCTTGTGAGGGGAGCCTGTCTGGCAGGCGCTATGCAACTCATACTTACCTGGCAGGGGAGATACCATGATCATTAAGGTGGTTCTCCCAGGGTGAGGCTCATCCATTGCACTTCGGGTGTGCTGACCCCTGCGATTTCCCCAAATGCGGGAAACTCGACTGCATAATTTGTGGTAGTGGGGGACTGCGTTCGCGCTTTCCCCTGATTTACTCTGGTGAAAAACAGTGCTTATTATTCAATGCTGACTGTTACTAGTCAGAGGTACTTGTATGCTTGTGATTTAACCACCGATTGTCAACAAAGCTGTTTTTCAATCCAAAATGTGGTACATTATCTCTTTATATTTAGCTGTATACGCAGCCTTTGTCTCCCCCTCGTGGATGAACAACAGTGTGATCAGTGAAGTTTCTTTTTCTGCTGGGCTTCGAGAAGTCAGGGCATGGCGAGCCTTTCCCTAACCTAACCTATCCTTCCTCTCTGTCTCACAGGTGACGGCATGCAAATGTGGGGACTGCTTCATCGGCACGGCAATGCTCTGACCAGAAGCCGCCGCCCCATATGCTAATACCCTGGTTGCTGTGCATCTTGGAAGTGCTTAGACTTGAGCCTGTGTCTTATGGAATTTGGGGTGCCTGCACACCCCTGGCTCCGTACAATGAGGTGCATCCGTTTTTTGGCGCAGTTGGATCCAGACAGGTGATCTTTGGCCTGCTTCGGACCAAAAACCAGGAAAAATCCTCAGCGACTTAGTAGGGCCTCTTGTGAGGGGAGCCTGTCTGGCAGGCGCTATGCAACTCATACTTACCTGGCAGGGGAGATACCATGATCACTAAGGTGGTTCTCCCAGGGTGAGGCTCATCCATTGCACTTCGGGTGTGCTGACCCCTGCGATTTCCCCAAATGCGGGAAACTCGACTGCATAATTTGTGGTAGTGGGGGACTGCGTTCGCGCTTTCCCCTGATTTACTCTGGTGAAAAACAGTGCTTATTAATCAATGCTGACTATTACTAGTCAGAGATACTTGCTAGATCGATCGATCGAGCGAGCCAGCCATCAATTGACCTCTGGGTGGCCAAGAGGATTGGATACTCCTCTCTCCCTTATCAGCTGCCTTTGGTTTTGTGGCTTTCCTATGTGATGCTTTATCTCAATGTTAGTGCAGAGTGTAACGTAAAGTGTAGGACCTGTGCCTTTGCTGTACTATGTTGTGCTACTTTGAGCCTGTGTCAAAGATATTGATTGATTGGGCTGGTTGACGGTATACTGTATGCTTGTGATTTGACCACTGATTGTTAACAAAGCTGCTTTCAATCCAAAAAGGTGGATGCAGACAGGTGATCTTTGGCCTGCTTCGGACCAAAAACCAGGAAAAATCCTCAGCGACTTAGTAGGGCCTCTTGTGAGGGGAGCCTGTCTGGCAGGCGCTATGCAACTCATACTTACCTGGCAGGGGAGATACCATGATCATTAAGGTGGTTCTCCCAGGGTGAGGCTCATCCATTGCACTTCGGGTGTGCTGACCCCTGCGATTTCCCCAAATGCGGGAAACTCGACTGCATAATTTGTGGTAGTGGGGGACTGCGTTCGCGCTTTCCCCTGATTTACTCTGGTGAAAAACAGTGCTTATTATTCAATGCTGACTGTTACTAGTCAGAGGTACTTGTATGCTTGTGATTTAACCACCGATTGTCAACAAAGCTGTTTTTCAATCCAAAATGTGGTACATTATCTCTTTATATTTAGCTGTATACGCAGCCTTTGTCTCCCCCTCGTGGATGAACAACAGTGTGATCAGTGAAGTTTCTTTTTCTGCTGGGCTTCGAGAAGTCAGGGCATGGCGAGCCTTTCCCTAACCTAACCTATCCTTCCTCTCTGTCTCACAGGTGACGGCATGCAAATGTGGGGACTGCTTCATCGGCACGGCAATGCTCTGACCAGAAGCTGCCGCCCCATATGCTAATACCCTGGTTGCTGTGCATCTTGGAAGTGCTTAGACTTGAGCCTGTGTCTTATGGAATTTGGGGTGCCTGCACACCCCTGGCTCCGTACAATGAGGTGCATCCGTTTTTTGGCGCAGTTGGATCCAGACAGGTGATCTTTGGCCTGCTTCGGACCAAAAACCAGGAAAAATCCTCAGCGACTTAGTAGGGCCTCTTGTGAGGGGAGCCTGTCTGGCAGGCGCTATGCAACTCATACTTACCTGGCAGGGGAGATACCATGATCATTAAGGTGGTTCTCCCAGGGTGAGGCTCATCCATTGCACTTCGGGTGTGCTGACCCCTGCGATTTCCCCAAATGCGGGAAACTCGACTGCATAATTTGTGGTAGTGGGGGACTGCGTTCGCGCTTTCCCCTGATTTACTCTGGTGAAAAACAGTGCTTATTAATCAATGCTGACTATTACTAGTCAGAGATACTTGCTAGATCGATCGATCGAGCGAGCCAGCCATCAATTGACCTCTGGGTGGCCAAGAGGATTGGATACTCCTCTCTCCCTTATCAGCTGCCTTTGGTTTTGTGGCTTTCCTATGTGATGCTTTATCTCAATGTTAGTGCAGAGTGTAACGTAAAGTGTAGGACCTGTGCCTTTGCTGTACTATGTTGTGCTACTTTGAGCCTGTGTCAAAGATATTGATTGATTGGGCTGGTTGACGGTATACTGTATGCTTGTGATTTGACCACTGATTGTTAACAAAGCTGCTTTCAATCCAAAAAGGTGGATGCAGACAGGTGATCTTTGGCCTGCTTCGGACCAAAAACCAGGAAAAATCCTCAGCGACTTAGTAGGGCCTCTTGTGAGGGGAGCCTGTCTGGCAGGCGCTATGCAACTCATACTTACCTGGCAGGGGAGATACCATGATCACTAAGGTGGTTCTCCCAGGGTGAGGCTCATCCATTGCACTTCGGGTGTGCTGACCCCTGCGATTTCCCCAAATGCGGGAAACTCGACTGCATAATTTGTGGTAGTGGGGGACTGCGTTCGCGCTTTCCCCTGATTTACTCTGGTGAAAAACAGTGCTTATTATTCAATGCTGACTATTACTAGTCAGAGATACTTGCTAGATCGATCGATCGAGCGAGCCAGCCATCAATTGACCTCTGGGTGGCCAAGAGGATTGGATACTCCTCTCTCCCTTATCAGCTGCCTTTGGTTTTGTGGCTTTCCTATGTGATGCTTTATCTCAATGTTAGTGCAGAGTGTAACGTAAAGTGTAGGACCTGTGCCTTTGCTGTACTATGTTGTGCTACTTTGAGCCTGTGTCAAAGATATTGATTGATTGGGCTGGTTGACGGTATACTGTATGCTTGTGATTTGACCACTGATTGTTAACAAAGCTGCTTTCAATCCAAAAAGGTGGATGCAGACAGGTGATCTTTGGCCTGCTTCGGACCAAAAACCAGGAAAAATC
Organism: Rhinoderma darwinii; assembly: GCF_050947455.1. Lineage (NCBI taxonomy): Eukaryota > Metazoa > Chordata > Amphibia > Anura > Rhinodermatidae > Rhinoderma > Rhinoderma darwinii. The sequence continues at coordinate 260,325 of NW_027464085.1, forward strand.
CTCAGCGACTTAGTAGGGCCTCTTGTGAGGGGAGCCTGTCTGGCAGGCGCTATGCAACTCATACTTACCTGGCAGGGGAGATACCATGATCATTAAGGTGGTTCTCCCAGGGTGAGGCTCATCCATTGCACTTCGGGTGTGCTGACCCCTGCGATTTCCCCAAATGCGGGAAACTCGACTGCATAATTTGTGGTAGTGGGGGACTGCGTTCGCGCTTTCCCCTGATTTACTCTGGTGAAAAACAGTGCTTATTATTCAATGCTGACTGTTACTAGTCAGAGGTACTTGTATGCTTGTGATTTAACCACCGATTGTCAACAAAGCTGTTTTTCAATCCAAAATGTGGTACATTATCTCTTTATATTTAGCTGTATACGCAGCCTTTGTCTCCCCCTCGTGGATGAACAACAGTGTGATCAGTGAAGTTTCTTTTTCTGCTGGGCTTCGAGAAGTCAGGGCATGGCGAGCCTTTCCCTAACCTAACCTATCCTTCCTCTCTGTCTCACAGGTGACGGCATGCAAATGTGGGGACTGCTTCATCGGCACGGCAATGCTCTGACCAGAAGCCGCCGCCCCATATGCTAATACCCTGGTTGCTGTGCATCTTGGAAGTGCTTAGACTTGAGCCTGTGTCTTATGGAATTTGGGGTGCCTGCACACCCCTGGCTCCGTACAATGAGGTGCATCCGTTTTTTGGCGCAGTTGGATCCAGACAGGTGATCTTTGGCCTGCTTCGGACCAAAAACCAGGAAAAATCCTCAGCGACTTAGTAGGGCCTCTTGTGAGGGGAGCCTGTCTGGCAGGCGCTATGCAACTCATACTTACCTGGCAGGGGAGATACCATGATCACTAAGGTGGTTCTCCCAGGGTGAGGCTCATCCATTGCACTTCGGGTGTGCTGACCCCTGCGATTTCCCCAAATGCGGGAAACTCGACTGCATAATTTGTGGTAGTGGGGGACTGCGTTCGCGCTTTCCCCTGATTTACTCTGGTGAAAAACAGTGCTTATTAATCAATGCTGACTATTACTAGTCAGAGATACTTGCTAGATCGATCGATCGAGCGAGCCAGCCATCAATTGACCTCTGGGTGGCCAAGAGGATTGGATACTCCTCTCTCCCTTATCAGCTGCCTTTGGTTTTGTGGCTTTCCTATGTGATGCTTTATCTCAATGTTAGTGCAGAGTGTAACGTAAAGTGTAGGACCTGTGCCTTTGCTGTACTATGTTGTGCTACTTTGAGCCTGTGTCAAAGATATTGATTGATTGGGCTGGTTGACGGTATACTGTATGCTTGTGATTTGACCACTGATTGTTAACAAAGCTGCTTTCAATCCAAAAAGGTGGATGCAGACAGGTGATCTTTGGCCTGCTTCGGACCAAAAACCAGGAAAAATCCTCAGCGACTTAGTAGGGCCTCTTGTGAGGGGAGCCTGTCTGGCAGGCGCTATGCAACTCATACTTACCTGGCAGGGGAGATACCATGATCACTAAGGTGGTTCTCCCAGGGTGAGGCTCATCCATTGCACTTCGGGTGTGCTGACCCCTGCGATTTCCCCAAATGCGGGAAACTCGACTGCATAATTTGTGGTAGTGGGGGACTGCGTTCGCGCTTTCCCCTGATTTACTCTGGTGAAAAACAGTGCTTATTATTCAATGCTGACTATTACTAGTCAGAGATACTTGCTAGATCGATCGATCGAGCGAGCCAGCCATCAATTGACCTCTGGGTGGCCAAGAGGATTGGATACTCCTCTCTCCCTTATCAGCTGCCTTTGGTTTTGTGGCTTTCCTATGTGATGCTTTATCTCAATGTTAGTGCAGAGTGTAACGTAAAGTGTAGGACCTGTGCCTTTGCTGTACTATGTTGTGCTACTTTGAGCCTGTGTCAAAGATATTGATTGATTGGGCTGGTTGACGGTATACTGTATGCTTGTGATTTGACCACTGATTGTTAACAAAGCTGCTTTCAATCCAAAAAGGTGGATGCAGACAGGTGATCTTTGGCCTGCTTCGGACCAAAAACCAGGAAAAATCCTCAGCGACTTAGTAGGGCCTCTTGTGAGGGGAGCCTGTCTGGCAGGCGCTATGCAACTCATACTTACCTGGCAGGGGAGATACCATGATCACTAAGGTGGTTCTCCCAGGGTGAGGCTCATCCATTGCACTTCGGGTGTGCTGACCCCTGCGATTTCCCCAAATGCGGGAAACTCGACTGCATAATTTGTGGTAGTGGGGGACTGCGTTCGCGCTTTCCCCTGATTTACTCTGGTGAAAAACAGTGCTTATTAATCAATGCTGACTATTACTAGTCAGAGATACTTGCTAGATCGATCGATCGAGCGAGCCAGCCATCAATTGACCTCTGGGTGGCCAAGAGGATTGGATACTCCTCTCTCCCTTATCAGCTGCCTTTGGTTTTGTGGCTTTCCTATGTGATGCTTTATCTCAATGTTAGTGCAGAGTGTAACGTAAAGTGTAGGACCTGTGCCTTTGCTGTACTATGTTGTGCTACTTTGAGCCTGTGTCAAAGATATTGATTGATTGGGCTGGTTGACGGTATACTGTATGCTTGTGATTTGACCACTGATTGTTAACAAAGCTGCTTTCAATCCAAAAAGGTGGATGCAGACAGGTGATCTTTGGCCTGCTTCGGACCAAAAACCAGGAAAAATCCTCAGCGACTTAGTAGGGCCTCTTGTGAGGGGAGCCTGTCTGGCAGGCGCTATGCAACTCATACTTACCTGGCAGGGGAGATACCATGATCACTAAGGTGGTTCTCCCAGGGTGAGGCTCATCCATTGCACTTCGGGTGTGCTGACCCCTGCGATTTCCCCAAATGCGGGAAACTCGACTGCATAATTTGTGGTAGTGGGGGACTGCGTTCGCGCTTTCCCCTGATTTACTCTGGTGAAAAACAGTGCTTATTATTCAATGCTGACTATTACTAGTCAGAGATACTTGCTAGATCGATCGATCGAGCGAGCCAGCCATCAATTGACCTCTGGGTGGCCAAGAGGATTGGATACTCCTCTCTCCCTTATCAGCTGCCTTTGGTTTTGTGGCTTTCCTATGTGATGCTTTATCTCAATGTTAGTGCAGAGTGTAACGTAAAGTGTAGGACCTGTGCCTTTGCTGTACTATGTTGTGCTACTTTGAGCCTGTGTCAAAGATATTGATTGATTGGGCTGGTTGACGGTATACTGTATGCTTGTGATTTGACCACTGATTGTTAACAAAGCTGCTTTCAATCCAAAAAGGTGGATGCAGACAGGTGATCTTTGGCCTGCTTCGGACCAAAAACCAGGAAAAATCCTCAGCGACTTAGTAGGGCCTCTTGTGAGGGGAGCCTGTCTGGCAGGCGCTATGCAACTCATACTTACCTGGCAGGGGAGATACCATGATCATTAAGGTGGTTCTCCCAGGGTGAGGCTCAGCCATTGCACTTCGGGTGTGCTGACCCCTGCGATTTCCCCAAATGCGGGAAACTCGACTGCATAATTTGTGGTAGTGGGGGACTGCGTTTGCGCTTTCCCCTGATTTACTCTGGTGAAAAACAGTGCTTATTATTCAATGCTGACTATTACTAGTCAGAGATACTTGCTAGATCGAGCGAGCCAGCCATCAATTGACCTCTGGGTGGCCAAGAGGATTGGATACTCCTCTCTCCCTTATCAGCTGCCTTTGGTTTTGTGGCTTTCCTATGTGATGCTTTATCTCAATGTTAGTGCAGAGTGTAACGTAAAGTGTAGGACCTGTGCCTTTGCTGTACTATGTTGTGCTACTTTGAGCCTGTGTCAAAGATATTGATTGATTGGGCTGGTTGACGGTATACTGTATGCTTGTGATTTGACCACTGATTGTTAACAAAGCTGCTTTCAATCCAAAAAGGTGGATGCAGACAGGTGATCTTTGGCCTGCTTCGGACCAAAAACCAGGAAAAATCCTCAGCGACTTAGTAGGGCCTCTTGTGAGGGGAGCCTGTCTGGCAGGCGCTATGCAACTCATACTTACCTGGCAGGGGAGATACCATGATCACTAAGGTGGTTCTCCCAGGGTGAGGCTCATCCATTGCACTTCGGGTGTGCTGACCCCTGCGATTTCCCCAAATGCGGGAAACTCGACTGCATAATTTGTGGTAGTGGGGGACTGCGTTCGCGCTTTCCCCTGATTTACTCTGGTGAAAAACAGTGCTTATTATTCAATGCTGACTATTACTAGTCAGAGATACTTGCTAGATCGATCGATCGAGCGAGCCAGCCATCAATTGACCTCTGGGTGGCCAAGAGGATTGGATACTCCTCTCTCCCTTATCAGCTGCCTTTGGTTTTGTGGCTTTCCTATGTGATGCTTTATCTCAATGTTAGTGCAGAGTGTAACGTAAAGTGTAGGACCTGTGCCTTTGCTGTACTATGTTGTGCTACTTTGAGCCTGTGTCAAAGATATTGATTGATTGGGCTGGTTGACGGTATACTGTATGCTTGTGATTTGACCACTGATTGTTAACAAAGCTGCTTTCAATCCAAAAAGGTGGATGCAGACAGGTGATCTTTGGCCTGCTTCGGACCAAAAACCAGGAAAAATCCTCAGCGACTTAGTAGGGCCTCTTGTGAGGGGAGCCTGTCTGGCAGGCGCTATGCAACTCATACTTACCTGGCAGGGGAGATACCATGATCACTAAGGTGGTTCTCCCAGGGTGAGGCTCATCCATTGCACTTCGGGTGTGCTGACCCCTGCGATTTCCCCAAATGCGGGAAACTCGACTGCATAATTTGTGGTAGTGGGGGACTGCGTTCGCGCTTTCCCCTGATTTACTCTGGTGAAAAACAGTGCTTATTATTCAATGCTGACTATTACTAGTCAGAGATACTTGCTAGATCGATCGATCGAGCGAGCCAGCCATCAATTGACCTCTGGGTGGCCAAGAGGATTGGATACTCCTCTCTCCCTTATCAGCTGCCTTTGGTTTTGTGGCTTTCCTATGTGATGCTTTATCTCAATGTTAGTGCAGAGTGTAACGTAAAGTGTAGGACCTGTGCCTTTGCTGTACTATGTTGTGCTACTTTGAGCCTGTGTCAAAGATATTGATTGATTGGGCTGGTTGACGGTATACTGTATGCTTGTGATTTGACCACTGATTGTTAACAAAGCTGCTTTCAATCCAAAAAGGTGGATGCAGACAGGTGATCTTTGGCCTGCTTCGGACCAAAAACCAGGAAAAATCCTCAGCGACTTAGTAGGGCCTCTTGTGAGGGGAGCCTGTCTGGCAGGCGCTATGCAACTCATACTTACCTGGCAGGGGAGATACCATGATCACTAAGGTGGTTCTCCCAGGGTGAGGCTCATCCATTGCACTTCGGGTGTGCTGACCCCTGCGATTTCCCCAAATGCGGGAAACTCGACTGCATAATTTGTGGTAGTGGGGGACTGCGTTCGCGCTTTCCCCTGATTTACTCTGGTGAAAAACAGTGCTTATTATTCAATGCTGACTATTACTAGTCAGAGATACTTGCTAGATCGATCGATCGAGCGAGCCAGCCATCAATTGACCTCTGGGTGGCCAAGAGGATTGGATACTCCTCTCTCCCTTATCAGCTGCCTTTGGTTTTGTGGCTTTCCTATGTGATGCTTTATCTCAATGTTAGTGCAGAGTGTAACGTAAAGTGTAGGACCTGTGCCTTTGCTGTACTATGTTGTGCTACTTTGAGCCTGTGTCAAAGATATTGATTGATTGGGCTGGTTGACGGTATACTGTATGCTTGTGATTTGACCACTGATTGTTAACAAAGCTGCTTTCAATCCAAAAAGGTGGATGCAGACAGGTGATCTTTGGCCTGCTTCGGACCAAAAACCAGGAAAAATCCTCAGCGACTTAGTAGGGCCTCTTGTGAGGGGAGCCTGTCTGGCAGGCGCTATGCAACTCATACTTACCTGGCAGGGGAGATACCATGATCACTAAGGTGGTTCTCCCAGGGTGAGGCTCATCCATTGCACTTCGGGTGTGCTGACCCCTGCGATTTCCCCAAATGCGGGAAACTCGACTGCATAATTTGTGGTAGTGGGGGACTGCGTTCGCGCTTTCCCCTGATTTACTCTGGTGAAAAACAGTGCTTATTAATCAATGCTGACTATTACTAGTCAGAGATACTTGCTAGATCGATCGATCGAGCGAGCCAGCCATCAATTGACCTCTGGGTGGCCAAGAGGATTGGATACTCCTCTCTCCCTTATCAGCTGCCTTTGGTTTTGTGGCTTTCCTATGTGATGCTTTATCTCAATGTTAGTGCAGAGTGTAACGTAAAGTGTAGGACCTGTGCCTTTGCTGTACTATGTTGTGCTACTTTGAGCCTGTGTCAAAGATATTGATTGATTGGGCTGGTTGACGGTATACTGTATGCTTGTGATTTGACCACTGATTGTTAACAAAGCTGCTTTCAATCCAAAAAGGTGGATGCAGACAGGTGATCTTTGGCCTGCTTCGGACCAAAAACCAGGAAAAATCCTCAGCGACTTAGTAGGGCCTCTTGTGAGGGGAGCCTGTCTGGCAGGCGCTATGCAACTCATACTTACCTGGCAGGGGAGATACCATGATCACTAAGGTGGTTCTCCCAGGGTGAGGCTCATCCATTGCACTTCGGGTGTGCTGACCCCTGCGATTTCCCCAAATGCGGGAAACTCGACTGCATAATTTGTGGTAGTGGGGGACTGCGTTCGCGCTTTCCCCTGATTTACTCTGGTGAAAAACAGTGCTTATTATTCAATGCTGACTATTACTAGTCAGAGATACTTGCTAGATCGATCGATCGAGCGAGCCAGCCATCAATTGACCTCTGGGTGGCCAAGAGGATTGGATACTCCTCTCTCCCTTATCAGCTGCCTTTGGTTTTGTGGCTTTCCTATGTGATGCTTTATCTCAATGTTAGTGCAGAGTGTAACGTAAAGTGTAGGACCTGTGCCTTTGCTGTACTATGTTGTGCTACTTTGAGCCTGTGTCAAAGATATTGATTGATTGGGCTGGTTGACGGTATACTGTATGCTTGTGATTTGACCACTGATTGTTAACAAAGCTGCTTTCAATCCAAAAAGGTGGATGCAGACAGGTGATCTTTGGCCTGCTTCGGACCAAAAACCAGGAAAAATCCTCAGCGACTTAGTAGGGCCTCTTGTGAGGGGAGCCTGTCTGGCAGGCGCTATGCAACTCATACTTACCTGGCAGGGGAGATACCATGATCATTAAGGTGGTTCTCCCAGGGTGAGGCTCAGCCATTGCACTTCGGGTGTGCTGACCCCTGCGATTTCCCCAAATGCGGGAAACTCGACTGCATAATTTGTGGTAGTGGGGGACTGCGTTTGCGCTTTCCCCTGATTTACTCTGGTGAAAAACAGTGCTTATTATTCAATGCTGACTATTACTAGTCAGAGATACTTGCTAGATCGAGCGAGCCAGCCATCAATTGACCTCTGGGTGGCCAAGAGGATTGGATACTCCTCTCTCCCTTATCAGCTGCCTTTGGTTTTGTGGCTTTCCTATGTGATGCTTTATCTCAATGTTAGTGCAGAGTGTAACGTAAAGTGTAGGACCTGTGCCTTTGCTGTACTATGTTGTGCTACTTTGAGCCTGTGTCAAAGATATTGATTGATTGGGCTGGTTGACGGTATACTGTATGCTTGTGATTTGACCACTGATTGTTAACAAAGCTGCTTTCAATCCAAAAAGGTGGATGCAGACAGGTGATCTTTGGCCTGCTTCGGACCAAAAACCAGGAAAAATCCTCAGCGACTTAGTAGGGCCTCTTGTGAGGGGAGCCTGTCTGGCAGGCGCTATGCAACTCATACTTACCTGGCAGGGGAGATACCATGATCACTAAGGTGGTTCTCCCAGGGTGAGGCTCATCCATTGCACTTCGGGTGTGCTGACCCCTGCGATTTCCCCAAATGCGGGAAACTCGACTGCATAATTTGTGGTAGTGGGGGACTGCGTTCGCGCTTTCCCCTGATTTACTCTGGTGAAAAACAGTGCTTATTATTCAATGCTGACTATTACTAGTCAGAGATACTTGCTAGATCGATCGATCGAGCGAGCCAGCCATCAATTGACCTCTGGGTGGCCAAGAGGATTGGATACTCCTCTCTCCCTTATCAGCTGCCTTTGGTTTTGTGGCTTTCCTATGTGATGCTTTATCTCAATGTTAGTGCAGAGTGTAACGTAAAGTGTAGGACCTGTGCCTTTGCTGTACTATGTTGTGCTACTTTGAGCCTGTGTCAAAGATATTGATTGATTGGGCTGGTTGACGGTATACTGTATGCTTGTGATTTGACCACTGATTGTTAACAAAGCTGCTTTCAATCCAAAAAGGTGGATGCAGACAGGTGATCTTTGGCCTGCTTCGGACCAAAAACCAGGAAAAATCCTCAGCGACTTAGTAGGGCCTCTTGTGAGGGGAGCCTGTCTGGCAGGCGCTATGCAACTCATACTTACCTGGCAGGGGAGATACCATGATCACTAAGGTGGTTCTCCCAGGGTGAGGCTCATCCATTGCACTTCGGGTGTGCTGACCCCTGCGATTTCCCCAAATGCGGGAAACTCGACTGCATAATTTGTGGTAGTGGGGGACTGCGTTCGCGCTTTCCCCTGATTTACTCTGGTGAAAAACAGTGCTTATTATTCAATGCTGACTATTACTAGTCAGAGATACTTGCTAGATCGATCGATCGAGCGAGCCAGCCATCAATTGACCTCTGGGTGGCCAAGAGGATTGGATACTCCTCTCTCCCTTATCAGCTGCCTTTGGTTTTGTGGCTTTCCTATGTGATGCTTTATCTCAATGTTAGTGCAGAGTGTAACGTAAAGTGTAGGACCTGTGCCTTTGCTGTACTATGTTGTGCTACTTTGAGCCTGTGTCAAAGATATTGATTGATTGGGCTGGTTGACGGTATACTGTATGCTTGTGATTTGACCACTGATTGTTAACAAAGCTGCTTTCAATCCAAAAAGGTGGATGCAGACAGGTGATCTTTGGCCTGCTTCGGACCAAAAACCAGGAAAAATCCTCAGCGACTTAGTAGGGCCTCTTGTGAGGGGAGCCTGTCTGGCAGGCGCTATGCAACTCATACTTACCTGGCAGGGGAGATACCATGATCACTAAGGTGGTTCTCCCAGGGTGAGGCTCATCCATTGCACTTCGGGTGTGCTGACCCCTGCGATTTCCCCAAATGTGGGAAACTCGACTGCATAATTTGTGGTAGTGGGGGACTGCGTTCGCGCTTTCCCCTGATTTACTCTGGTGAAAAACAGTGCTTATTAATCAATGCTGACTATTACTAGTCAGAGATACTTGCTAGATCGATCGATCGAGCGAGCCAGCCATCAATTGACCTCTGGGTGGCCAAGAGGATTGGATACTCCTCTCTCCCTTATCAGCTGCCTTTGGTTTTGTGGCTTTCCTATGTGATGCTTTATCTCAATGTTAGTGCAGAGTGTAACGTAAAGTGTAGGACCTGTGCCTTTGCTGTACTATGTTGTGCTACTTTGAGCCTGTGTCAAAGATATTGATTGATTGGGCTGGTTGACGGTATACTGTATGCTTGTGATTTGACCACTGATTGTTAACAAAGCTGCTTTCAATCCAAAAAGGTGGATGCAGACAGGTGATCTTTGGCCTGCTTCGGACCAAAAACCAGGAAAAATCCTCAGCGACTTAGTAGGGCCTCTTGTGAGGGGAGCCTGTCTGGCAGGCGCTATGCAACTCATACTTACCTGGCAGGGGAGATACCATGATCATTAAGGTGGTTCTCCCAGGGTGAGGCTCATCCATTGCACTTCGGGTGTGCTGACCCCTGCGATTTCCCCAAATGCGGGAAACTCGACTGCATAATTTGTGGTAGTGGGGGACTGCGTTCGCGCTTTCCCCTGATTTACTCTGGTGAAAAACAGTGCTTATTATTCAATGCTGACTGTTACTAGTCAGAGGTACTTGTATGCTTGTGATTTAACCACCGATTGTCAACAAAGCTGTTTTTCAATCCAAAATGTGGTACATTATCTCTTTATATTTAGCTGTATACGCAGCCTTTGTCTCCCCCTCGTGGATGAACAACAGTGTGATCAGTGAAGTTTCTTTTTCTGCTGGGCTTCGAGAAGTCAGGGCATGGCGAGCCTTTCCCTAACCTAACCTATCCTTCCTCTCTGTCTCACAGGTGACGGCATGCAAATGTGGGGACTGCTTCATCGGCACGGCAATGCTCTGACCAGAAGCCGCCGCCCCATATGCTAATACCCTGGTTGCTGTGCATCTTGGAAGTGCTTAGACTTGAGCCTGTGTCTTATGGAATTTGGGGTGCCTGCACACCCCTGGCTCCGTACAATGAGGTGCATCCGTTTTTTGGCGCAGTTGGATCCAGACAGGTGATCTTTGGCCTGCTTCGGACCAAAAACCAGGAAAAATCCTCAGCGACTTAGTAGGGCCTCTTGTGAGGGGAGCCTGTCTGGCAGGCGCTATGCAACTCATACTTACCTGGCAGGGGAGATACCATGATCACTAAGGTGGTTCTCCCAGGGTGAGGCTCATCCATTGCACTTCGGGTGTGCTGACCCCTGCGATTTCCCCAAATGCGGGAAACTCGACTGCATAATTTGTGGTAGTGGGGGACTGCGTTCGCGCTTTCCCCTGATTTACTCTGGTGAAAAACAGTGCTTATTAATCAATGCTGACTATTACTAGTCAGAGATACTTGCTAGATCGATCGATCGAGCGAGCCAGCCATCAATTGACCTCTGGGTGGCCAAGAGGATTGGATACTCCTCTCTCCCTTATCAGCTGCCTTTGGTTTTGTGGCTTTCCTATGTGATGCTTTATCTCAATGTTAGTGCAGAGTGTAACGTAAAGTGTAGGACCTGTGCCTTTGCTGTACTATGTTGTGCTACTTTGAGCCTGTGTCAAAGATATTGATTGATTGGGCTGGTTGACGGTATACTGTATGCTTGTGATTTGACCACTGATTGTTAACAAAGCTGCTTTCAATCCAAAAAGGTGGATGCAGACAGGTGATCTTTGGCCTGCTTCGGACCAAAAACCAGGAAAAATCCTCAGCGACTTAGTAGGGCCTCTTGTGAGGGGAGCCTGTCTGGCAGGCGCTATGCAACTCATACTTACCTGGCAGGGGAGATACCATGATCACTAAGGTGGTTCTCCCAGGGTGAGGCTCATCCATTGCACTTCGGGTGTGCTGACCCCTGCGATTTCCCCAAATGCGGGAAACTCGACTGCATAATTTGTGGTAGTGGGGGACTGCGTTCGCGCTTTCCCCTGATTTACTCTGGTGAAAAACAGTGCTTATTATTCAATGCTGACTATTACTAGTCAGAGATACTTGCTAGATCGATCGATCGAGCGAGCCAGCCATCAATTGACCTCTGGGTGGCCAAGAGGATTGGATACTCCTCTCTCCCTTATCAGCTGCCTTTGGTTTTGTGGCTTTCCTATGTGATGCTTTATCTCAATGTTAGTGCAGAGTGTAACGTAAAGTGTAGGACCTGTGCCTTTGCTGTACTATGTTGTGCTACTTTGAGCCTGTGTCAAAGATATTGATTGATTGGGCTGGTTGACGGTATACTGTATGCTTGTGATTTGACCACTGATTGTTAACAAAGCTGCTTTCAATCCAAAAAGGTGGATGCAGACAGGTGATCTTTGGCCTGCTTCGGACCAAAAACCAGGAAAAATCCTCAGCGACTTAGTAGGGCCTCTTGTGAGGGGAGCCTGTCTGGCAGGCGCTATGCAACTCATACTTACCTGGCAGGGGAGATACCATGATCATTAAGGTGGTTCTCCCAGGGTGAGGCTCATCCATTGCACTTCGGGTGTGCTGACCCCTGCGATTTCCCCAAATGCGGGAAACTCGACTGCATAATTTGTGGTAGTGGGGGACTGCGTTCGCGCTTTCCCCTGATTTACTCTGGTGAAAAACAGTGCTTATTATTCAATGCTGACTGTTACTAGTCAGAGGTACTTGTATGCTTGTGATTTAACCACCGATTGTCAACAAAGCTGTTTTTCAATCCAAAATGTGGTACATTATCTCTTTATATTTAGCTGTATACGCAGCCTTTGTCTCCCCCTCGTGGATGAACAACAGTGTGATCAGTGAAGTTTCTTTTTCTGCTGGGCTTCGAGAAGTCAGGGCATGGCGAGCCTTTCCCTAACCTAACCTATCCTTCCTCTCTGTCTCACAGGTGACGGCATGCAAATGTGGGGACTGCTTCATCGGCACGGCAATGCTCTGACCAGAAGCCGCCGCCCCATATGCTAATACCCTGGTTGCTGTGCATCTTGGAAGTGCTTAGACTTGAGCCTGTGTCTTATGGAATTTGGGGTGCCTGCACACCCCTGGCTCCGTACAATGAGGTGCATCCGTTTTTTGGCGCAGTTGGATCCAGACAGGTGATCTTTGGCCTGCTTCGGACCAAAAACCAGGAAAAATCCTCAGCGACTTAGTAGGGCCTCTTGTGAGGGGAGCCTGTCTGGCAGGCGCTATGCAACTCATACTTACCTGGCAGGGGAGATACCATGATCACTAAGGTGGTTCTCCCAGGGTGAGGCTCATCCATTGCACTTCGGGTGTGCTGACCCCTGCGATTTCCCCAAATGCGGGAAACTCGACTGCATAATTTGTGGTAGTGGGGGACTGCGTTCGCGCTTTCCCCTGATTTACTCTGGTGAAAAACAGTGCTTATTAATCAATGCTGACTATTACTAGTCAGAGATACTTGCTAGATCGATCGATCGAGCCAGCCATCAATTGACCTCTGGGTGGCCAAGAGGATTGGATACTCCTCTCTCCCTTATCAGCTGCCTTTGGTTTTGTGGCTTTCCTATGTGATGCTTTATCTCAATGTTAGTGCAGAGTGTAACGTAAAGTGTAGGACCTGTGCCTTTGCTGTACTATGTTGTGCTACTTTGAGCCTGTGTCAAAGATATTGATTGATTGGGCTGGTTGACGGTATACTGTATGCTTGTGATTTGACCACTGATTGTTAACAAAGCTGCTTTCAATCCAAAAAGGTGGATGCAGACAGGTGATCTTTGGCCTGCTTCGGACCAAAAACCAGGAAAAATCCTCAGCGACTTAGTAGGGCCTCTTGTGAGGGGAGCCTGTCTGGCAGGCGCTATGCAACTCATACTTACCTGGCAGGGGAGATACCATGATCATTAAGGTGGTTCTCCCAGGGTGAGGCTCATCCATTGCACTTCGGGTGTGCTGACCCCTGCGATTTCCCCAAATGCGGGAAACTCGACTGCATAATTTGTGGTAGTGGGGGACTGCGTTCGCGCTTTCCCCTGATTTACTCTGGTGAAAAACAGTGCTTATTATTCAATGCTGACTGTTACTAGTCAGAGGTACTTGTATGCTTGTGATTTAACCACCGATTGTCAACAAAGCTGTTTTTCAATCCAAAATGTGGTACATTATCTCTTTATATTTAGCTGTATACGCAGCCTTTGTCTCCCCCTCGTGGATGAACAACAGTGTGATCAGTGAAGTTTCTTTTTCTGCTGGGCTTCGAGAAGTCAGGGCATGGCGAGCCTTTCCCTAACCTAACCTATCCTTCCTCTCTGTCTCACAGGTGACGGCATGCAAATGTGGGGACTGCTTCATCGGCACGGCAATGCTCTGACCAGAAGCTGCCGCCCCATATGCTAATACCCTGGTTGCTGTGCATCTTGGAAGTGCTTAGACTTGAGCCTGTGTCTTATGGAATTTGGGGTGCCTGCACACCCCTGGCTCCGTACAATGAGGTGCATCCGTTTTTTGGCGCAGTTGGATCCAGACAGGTGATCTTTGGCCTGCTTCGGACCAAAAACCAGGAAAAATCCTCAGCGACTTAGTAGGGCCTCTTGTGAGGGGAGCCTGTCTGGCAGGCGCTATGCAACTCATACTTACCTGGCAGGGGAGATACCATGATCATTAAGGTGGTTCTCCCAGGGTGAGGCTCATCCATTGCACTTCGGGTGTGCTGACCCCTGCGATTTCCCCAAATGCGGGAAACTCGACTGCATAATTTGTGGTAGTGGGGGACTGCGTTCGCGCTTTCCCCTGATTTACTCTGGTGAAAAACAGTGCTTATTAATCAATGCTGACTATTACTAGTCAGAGATACTTGCTAGATCGATCGATCGAGCGAGCCAGCCATCAATTGACCTCTGGGTGGCCAAGAGGATTGGATACTCCTCTCTCCCTTATCAGCTGCCTTTGGTTTTGTGGCTTTCCTATGTGATGCTTTATCTCAATGTTAGTGCAGAGTGTAACGTAAAGTGTAGGACCTGTGCCTTTGCTGTACTATGTTGTGCTACTTTGAGCCTGTGTCAAAGATATTGATTGATTGGGCTGGTTGACGGTATACTGTATGCTTGTGATTTGACCACTGATTGTTAACAAAGCTGCTTTCAATCCAAAAAGGTGGATGCAGACAGGTGATCTTTGGCCTGCTTCGGACCAAAAACCAGGAAAAATCCTCAGCGACTTAGTAGGGCCTCTTGTGAGGGGAGCCTGTCTGGCAGGCGCTATGCAACTCATACTTACCTGGCAGGGGAGATACCATGATCACTAAGGTGGTTCTCCCAGGGTGAGGCTCATCCATTGCACTTCGGGTGTGCTGACCCCTGCGATTTCCCCAAATGCGGGAAACTCGACTGCATAATTTGTGGTAGTGGGGGACTGCGTTCGCGCTTTCCCCTGATTTACTCTGGTGAAAAACAGTGCTTATTATTCAATGCTGACTATTACTAGTCAGAGATACTTGCTAGATCGATCGATCGAGCGAGCCAGCCATCAATTGACCTCTGGGTGGCCAAGAGGATTGGATACTCCTCTCTCCCTTATCAGCTGCCTTTGGTTTTGTGGCTTTCCTATGTGATGCTTTATCTCAATGTTAGTGCAGAGTGTAACGTAAAGTGTAGGACCTGTGCCTTTGCTGTACTATGTTGTGCTACTTTGAGCCTGTGTCAAAGATATTGATTGATTGGGCTGGTTGACGGTATACTGTATGCTTGTGATTTGACCACTGATTGTTAACAAAGCTGCTTTCAATCCAAAAAGGTGGATGCAGACAGGTGATCTTTGGCCTGCTTCGGACCAAAAACCAGGAAAAATCCTCAGCGACTTAGTAGGGCCTCTTGTGAGGGGAGCCTGTCTGGCAGGCGCTATGCAACTCATACTTACCTGGCAGGGGAGATACCATGATCATTAAGGTGGTTCTCCCAGGGTGAGGCTCATCCATTGCACTTCGGGTGTGCTGACCCCTGCGATTTCCCCAAATGCGGGAAACTCGACTGCATAATTTGTGGTAGTGGGGGACTGCGTTCGCGCTTTCCCCTGATTTACTCTGGTGAAAAACAGTGCTTATTATTCAATGCTGACTGTTACTAGTCAGAGGTACTTGTATGCTTGTGATTTAACCACCGATTGTCAACAAAGCTGTTTTTCAATCCAAAATGTGGTACATTATCTCTTTATATTTAGCTGTATACGCAGCCTTTGTCTCCCCCTCGTGGATGAACAACAGTGTGATCAGTGAAGTTTCTTTTTCTGCTGGGCTTCGAGAAGTCAGGGCATGGCGAGCCTTTCCCTAACCTAACCTATCCTTCCTCTCTGTCTCACAGGTGACGGCATGCAAATGTGGGGACTGCTTCATCGGCACGGCAATGCTCTGACCAGAAGCCGCCGCCCCATATGCTAATACCCTGGTTGCTGTGCATCTTGGAAGTGCTTAGACTTGAGCCTGTGTCTTATGGAATTTGGGGTGCCTGCACACCCCTGGCTCCGTACAATGAGGTGCATCCGTTTTTTGGCGCAGTTGGATCCAGACAGGTGATCTTTGGCCTGCTTCGGACCAAAAACCAGGAAAAATCCTCAGCGACTTAGTAGGGCCTCTTGTGAGGGGAGCCTGTCTGGCAGGCGCTATGCAACTCATACTTACCTGGCAGGGGAGATACCATGATCACTAAGGTGGTTCTCCCAGGGTGAGGCTCATCCATTGCACTTCGGGTGTGCTGACCCCTGCGATTTCCCCAAATGCGGGAAACTCGACTGCATAATTTGTGGTAGTGGGGGACTGCGTTCGCGCTTTCCCCTGATTTACTCTGGTGAAAAACAGTGCTTATTAATCAATGCTGACTATTACTAGTCAGAGATACTTGCTAGATCGATCGATCGATCGAGCGAGCCAGCCATCAATTGACCTCTGGGTGGCCAAGAGGATTGGATACTCCTCTCTCCCTTATCAGCTGCCTTTGGTTTTGTGGCTTTCCTATGTGATGCTTTATCTCAATGTTAGTGCAGAGTGTAACGTAAAGTGTAGGACCTGTGCCTTTGCTGTACTATGTTGTGCTACTTTGAGCCTGTGTCAAAGATATTGATTGATTGGGCTGGTTGACGGTATACTGTATGCTTGTGATTTGACCACTGATTGTTAACAAAGCTGCTTTCAATCCAAAAAGGTGGATGCAGACAGGTGATCTTTGGCCTGCTTCGGACCAAAAACCAGGAAAAATCCTCAGCGACTTAGTAGGGCCTCTTGTGAGGGGAGCCTGTCTGGCAGGCGCTATGCAACTCATACTTACCTGGCAGGGGAGATACCATGATCACTAAGGTGGTTCTCCCAGGGTGAGGCTCATCCATTGCACTTCGGGTGTGCTGACCCCTGCGATTTCCCCAAATGCGGGAAACTCGACTGCATAATTTGTGGTAGTGGGGGACTGCGTTCGCGCTTTCCCCTGATTTACTCTGGTGAAAAACAGTGCTTATTATTCAATGCTGACTATTACTAGTCAGAGATACTTGCTAGATCGATCGATCGAGCGAGCCAGCCATCAATTGACCTCTGGGTGGCCAAGAGGATTGGATACTCCTCTCTCCCTTATCAGCTGCCTTTGGTTTTGTGGCTTTCCTATGTGATGCTTTATCTCAATGTTAGTGCAGAGTGTAACGTAAAGTGTAGGACCTGTGCCTTTGCTGTACTATGTTGTGCTACTTTGAGCCTGTGTCAAAGATATTGATTGATTGGGCTGGTTGACGGTATACTGTATGCTTGTGATTTGACCACTGATTGTTAACAAAGCTGCTTTCAATCCAAAAAGGTGGATGCAGACAGGTGATCTTTGGCCTGCTTCGGACCAAAAACCAGGAAAAATCCTCAGCGACTTAGTAGGGCCTCTTGTGAGGGGAGCCTGTCTGGCAGGCGCTATGCAACTCATACTTACCTGGCAGGGGAGATACCATGATCACTAAGGTGGTTCTCCCAGGGTGAGGCTCATCCATTGCACTTCGGGTGTGCTGACCCCTGCGATTTCCCCAAATGCGGGAAACTCGACTGCATAATTTGTGGTAGTGGGGGACTGCGTTCGCGCTTTCCCCTGATTTACTCTGGTGAAAAACAGTGCTTATTAATCAATGCTGACTATTACTAGTCAGAGATACTTGCTAGATCGATCGATCGAGCGAGCCAGCCATCAATTGACCTCTGGGTGGCCAAGAGGATTGGATACTCCTCTCTCCCTTATCAGCTGCCTTTGGTTTTGTGGCTTTCCTATGTGATGCTTTATCTCAATGTTAGTGCAGAGTGTAACGTAAAGTGTAGGACCTGTGCCTTTGCTGTACTATGTTGTGCTACTTTGAGCCTGTGTCAAAGATATTGATTGATTGGGCTGGTTGACGGTATACTGTATGCTTGTGATTTGACCACTGATTGTTAACAAAGCTGCTTTCAATCCAAAAAGGTGGATGCAGACAGGTGATCTTTGGCCTGCTTCGGACCAAAAACCAGGAAAAATCCTCAGCGACTTAGTAGGGCCTCTTGTGAGGGGAGCCTGTCTGGCAGGCGCTATGCAACTCATACTTACCTGGCAGGGGAGATACCATGATCACTAAGGTGGTTCTCCCAGGGTGAGGCTCATCCATTGCACTTCGGGTGTGCTGACCCCTGCGATTTCCCCAAATGCGGGAAACTCGACTGCATAATTTGTGGTAGTGGGGGACTGCGTTCGCGCTTTCCCCTGATTTACTCTGGTGAAAAACAGTGCTTATTATTCAATGCTGACTATTACTAGTCAGAGATACTTGCTAGATCGATCGATCGAGCGAGCCAGCCATCAATTGACCTCTGGGTGGCCAAGAGGATTGGATACTCCTCTCTCCCTTATCAGCTGCCTTTGGTTTTGTGGCTTTCCTATGTGATGCTTTATCTCAATGTTAGTGCAGAGTGTAACGTAAAGTGTAGGACCTGTGCCTTTGCTGTACTATGTTGTGCTACTTTGAGCCTGTGTCAAAGATATTGATTGATTGGGCTGGTTGACGGTATACTGTATGCTTGTGATTTGACCACTGATTGTTAACAAAGCTGCTTTCAATCCAAAAAGGTGGATGCAGACAGGTGATCTTTGGCCTGCTTCGGACCAAAAACCAGGAAAAATCCTCAGCGACTTAGTAGGGCCTCTTGTGAGGGGAGCCTGTCTGGCAGGCGCTATGCAACTCATACTTACCTGGCAGGGGAGATACCATGATCATTAAGGTGGTTCTCCCAGGGTGAGGCTCAGCCATTGCACTTCGGGTGTGCTGACCCCTGCGATTTCCCCAAATGCGGGAAACTCGACTGCATAATTTGTGGTAGTGGGGGACTGCGTTTGCGCTTTCCCCTGATTTACTCTGGTGAAAAACAGTGCTTATTATTCAATGCTGACTATTACTAGTCAGAGATACTTGCTAGATCGAGCGAGCCAGCCATCAATTGACCTCTGGGTGGCCAAGAGGATTGGATACTCCTCTCTCCCTTATCAGCTGCCTTTGGTTTTGTGGCTTTCCTATGTGATGCTTTATCTCAATGTTAGTGCAGAGTGTAACGTAAAGTGTAGGACCTGTGCCTTTGCTGTACTATGTTGTGCTACTTTGAGCCTGTGTCAAAGATATTGATTGATTGGGCTGGTTGACGGTATACTGTATGCTTGTGATTTGACCACTGATTGTTAACAAAGCTGCTTTCAATCCAAAAAGGTGGATGCAGACAGGTGATCTTTGGCCTGCTTCGGACCAAAAACCAGGAAAAATCCTCAGCGACTTAGTAGGGCCTCTTGTGAGGGGAGCCTGTCTGGCAGGCGCTATGCAACTCATACTTACCTGGCAGGGGAGATACCATGATCACTAAGGTGGTTCTCCCAGGGTGAGGCTCATCCATTGCACTTCGGGTGTGCTGACCCCTGCGATTTCCCCAAATGCGGGAAACTCGACTGCATAATTTGTGGTAGTGGGGGACTGCGTTCGCGCTTTCCCCTGATTTACTCTGGTGAAAAACAGTGCTTATTATTCAATGCTGACTATTACTAGTCAGAGATACTTGCTAGATCGATCGATCGAGCGAGCCAGCCATCAATTGACCTCTGGGTGGCCAAGAGGATTGGATACTCCTCTCTCCCTTATCAGCTGCCTTTGGTTTTGTGGCTTTCCTATGTGATGCTTTATCTCAATGTTAGTGCAGAGTGTAACGTAAAGTGTAGGACCTGTGCCTTTGCTGTACTATGTTGTGCTACTTTGAGCCTGTGTCAAAGATATTGATTGATTGGGCTGGTTGACGGTATACTGTATGCTTGTGATTTGACCACTGATTGTTAACAAAGCTGCTTTCAATCCAAAAAGGTGGATGCAGACAGGTGATCTTTGGCCTGCTTCGGACCAAAAACCAGGAAAAATCCTCAGCGACTTAGTAGGGCCTCTTGTGAGGGGAGCCTGTCTGGCAGGCGCTATGCAACTCATACTTACCTGGCAGGGGAGATACCATGATCACTAAGGTGGTTCTCCCAGGGTGAGGCTCATCCATTGCACTTCGGGTGTGCTGACCCCTGCGATTTCCCCAAATGCGGGAAACTCGACTGCATAATTTGTGGTAGTGGGGGACTGCGTTCGCGCTTTCCCCTGATTTACTCTGGTGAAAAACAGTGCTTATTATTCAATGCTGACTATTACTAGTCAGAGATACTTGCTAGATCGATCGATCGAGCGAGCCAGCCATCAATTGACCTCTGGGTGGCCAAGAGGATTGGATACTCCTCTCTCCCTTATCAGCTGCCTTTGGTTTTGTGGCTTTCCTATGTGATGCTTTATCTCAATGTTAGTGCAGAGTGTAACGTAAAGTGTAGGACCTGTGCCTTTGCTGTACTATGTTGTGCTACTTTGAGCCTGTGTCAAAGATATTGATTGATTGGGCTGGTTGACGGTATACTGTATGCTTGTGATTTGACCACTGATTGTTAACAAAGCTGCTTTCAATCCAAAAAGGTGGATGCAGACAGGTGATCTTTGGCCTGCTTCGGACCAAAAACCAGGAAAAATCCTCAGCGACTTAGTAGGGCCTCTTGTGAGGGGAGCCTGTCTGGCAGGCGCTATGCAACTCATACTTACCTGGCAGGGGAGATACCATGATCACTAAGGTGGTTCTCCCAGGGTGAGGCTCATCCATTGCACTTCGGGTGTGCTGACCCCTGCGATTTCCCCAAATGTGGGAAACTCGACTGCATAATTTGTGGTAGTGGGGGACTGCGTTCGCGCTTTCCCCTGATTTACTCTGGTGAAAAACAGTGCTTATTAATCAATGCTGACTATTACTAGTCAGAGATACTTGCTAGATCGATCGATCGAGCGAGCCAGCCATCAATTGACCTCTGGGTGGCCAAGAGGATTGGATACTCCTCTCTCCCTTATCAGCTGCCTTTGGTTTTGTGGCTTTCCTATGTGATGCTTTATCTCAATGTTAGTGCAGAGTGTAACGTAAAGTGTAGGACCTGTGCCTTTGCTGTACTATGTTGTGCTACTTTGAGCCTGTGTCAAAGATATTGATTGATTGGGCTGGTTGACGGTATACTGTATGCTTGTGATTTGACCACTGATTGTTAACAAAGCTGCTTTCAATCCAAAAAGGTGGATGCAGACAGGTGATCTTTGGCCTGCTTCGGACCAAAAACCAGGAAAAATCCTCAGCGACTTAGTAGGGCCTCTTGTGAGGGGAGCCTGTCTGGCAGGCGCTATGCAACTCATACTTACCTGGCAGGGGAGATACCATGATCACTAAGGTGGTTCTCCCAGGGTGAGGCTCATCCATTGCACTTCGGGTGTGCTGACCCCTGCGATTTCCCCAAATGCGGGAAACTCGACTGCATAATTTGTGGTAGTGGGGGACTGCGTTCGCGCTTTCCCCTGATTTACTCTGGTGAAAAACAGTGCTTATTAATCAATGCTGACTATTACTAGTCAGAGATACTTGCTAGATCGATCGATCGAGCGAGCCAGCCATCAATTGACCTCTGGGTGGCCAAGAGGATTGGATACTCCTCTCTCCCTTATCAGCTGCCTTTGGTTTTGTGGCTTTCCTATGTGATGCTTTATCTCAATGTTAGTGCAGAGTGTAACGTAAAGTGTAGGACCTGTGCCTTTGCTGTACTATGTTGTGCTACTTTGAGCCTGTGTCAAAGATATTGATTGATTGGGCTGGTTGACGGTATACTGTATGCTTGTGATTTGACCACTGATTGTTAACAAAGCTGCTTTCAATCCAAAAAGGTGGATGCAGACAGGTGATCTTTGGCCTGCTTCGGACCAAAAACCAGGAAAAATCCTCAGCGACTTAGTAGGGCCTCTTGTGAGGGGAGCCTGTCTGGCAGGCGCTATGCAACTCATACTTACCTGGCAGGGGAGATACCATGATCATTAAGGTGGTTCTCCCAGGGTGAGGCTCATCCATTGCACTTCGGGTGTGCTGACCCCTGCGATTTCCCCAAATGCGGGAAACTCGACTGCATAATTTGTGGTAGTGGGGGACTGCGTTCGCGCTTTCCCCTGATTTACTCTGGTGAAAAACAGTGCTTATTATTCAATGCTGACTGTTACTAGTCAGAGGTACTTGTATGCTTGTGATTTAACCACCGATTGTCAACAAAGCTGTTTTTCAATCCAAAATGTGGTACATTATCTCTTTATATTTAGCTGTATACGCAGCCTTTGTCTCCCCCTCGTGGATGAACAACAGTGTGATCAGTGAAGTTTCTTTTTCTGCTGGGCTTCGAGAAGTCAGGGCATGGCGAGCCTTTCCCTAACCTAACCTATCCTTCCTCTCTGTCTCACAGGTGACGGCATGCAAATGTGGGGACTGCTTCATCGGCACGGCAATGCTCTGACCAGAAGCCGCCGCCCCATATGCTAATACCCTGGTTGCTGTGCATCTTGGAAGTGCTTAGACTTGAGCCTGTGTCTTATGGAATTTGGGGTGCCTGCACACCCCTGGCTCCGTACAATGAGGTGCATCCGTTTTTTGGCGCAGTTGGATCCAGACAGGTGATCTTTGGCCTGCTTCGGACCAAAAACCAGGAAAAATCCTCAGCGACTTAGTAGGGCCTCTTGTGAGGGGAGCCTGTCTGGCAGGCGCTATGCAACTCATACTTACCTGGCAGGGGAGATACCATGATCACTAAGGTGGTTCTCCCAGGGTGAGGCTCATCCATTGCACTTCGGGTGTGCTGACCCCTGCGATTTCCCCAAATGCGGGAAACTCGACTGCATAATTTGTGGTAGTGGGGGACTGCGTTCGCGCTTTCCCCTGATTTACTCTGGTGAAAAACAGTGCTTATTAATCAATGCTGACTATTACTAGTCAGAGATACTTGCTAGATCGATCGATCGAGCGAGCCAGCCATCAATTGACCTCTGGGTGGCCAAGAGGATTGGATACTCCTCTCTCCCTTATCAGCTGCCTTTGGTTTTGTGGCTTTCCTATGTGATGCTTTATCTCAATGTTAGTGCAGAGTGTAACGTAAAGTGTAGGACCTGTGCCTTTGCTGTACTATGTTGTGCTACTTTGAGCCTGTGTCAAAGATATTGATTGATTGGGCTGGTTGACGGTATACTGTATGCTTGTGATTTGACCACTGATTGTTAACAAAGCTGCTTTCAATCCAAAAAGGTGGATGCAGACAGGTGATCTTTGGCCTGCTTCGGACCAAAAACCAGGAAAAATCCTCAGCGACTTAGTAGGGCCTCTTGTGAGGGGAGCCTGTCTGGCAGGCGCTATGCAACTCATACTTACCTGGCAGGGGAGATACCATGATCACTAAGGTGGTTCTCCCAGGGTGAGGCTCATCCATTGCACTTCGGGTGTGCTGACCCCTGCGATTTCCCCAAATGCGGGAAACTCGACTGCATAATTTGTGGTAGTGGGGGACTGCGTTCGCGCTTTCCCCTGATTTACTCTGGTGAAAAACAGTGCTTATTATTCAATGCTGACTATTACTAGTCAGAGATACTTGCTAGATCGATCGATCGAGCGAGCCAGCCATCAATTGACCTCTGGGTGGCCAAGAGGATTGGATACTCCTCTCTCCCTTATCAGCTGCCTTTGGTTTTGTGGCTTTCCTATGTGATGCTTTATCTCAATGTTAGTGCAGAGTGTAACGTAAAGTGTAGGACCTGTGCCTTTGCTGTACTATGTTGTGCTACTTTGAGCCTGTGTCAAAGATATTGATTGATTGGGCTGGTTGACGGTATACTGTATGCTTGTGATTTGACCACTGATTGTTAACAAAGCTGCTTTCAATCCAAAAAGGTGGATGCAGACAGGTGATCTTTGGCCTGCTTCGGACCAAAAACCAGGAAAAATCCTCAGCGACTTAGTAGGGCCTCTTGTGAGGGGAGCCTGTCTGGCAGGCGCTATGCAACTCATACTTACCTGGCAGGGGAGATACCATGATCACTAAGGTGGTTCTCCCAGGGTGAGGCTCATCCATTGCACTTCGGGTGTGCTGACCCCTGCGATTTCCCCAAATGCGGGAAACTCGACTGCATAATTTGTGGTAGTGGGGGACTGCGTTCGCGCTTTCCCCTGATTTACTCTGGTGAAAAACAGTGCTTATTAATCAATGCTGACTATTACTAGTCAGAGATACTTGCTAGATCGATCGATCGAGCGAGCCAGCCATCAATTGACCTCTGGGTGGCCAAGAGGATTGGATACTCCTCTCTCCCTTATCAGCTGCCTTTGGTTTTGTGGCTTTCCTATGTGATGCTTTATCTCAATGTTAGTGCAGAGTGTAACGTAAAGTGTAGGACCTGTGCCTTTGCTGTACTATGTTGTGCTACTTTGAGCCTGTGTCAAAGATATTGATTGATTGGGCTGGTTGACGGTATACTGTATGCTTGTGATTTGACCACTGATTGTTAACAAAGCTGCTTTCAATCCAAAAAGGTGGATGCAGACAGGTGATCTTTGGCCTGCTTCGGACCAAAAACCAGGAAAAATCCTCAGCGACTTAGTAGGGCCTCTTGTGAGGGGAGCCTGTCTGGCAGGCGCTATGCAACTCATACTTACCTGGCAGGGGAGATACCATGATCACTAAGGTGGTTCTCCCAGGGTGAGGCTCATCCATTGCACTTCGGGTGTGCTGACCCCTGCGATTTCCCCAAATGCGGGAAACTCGACTGCATAATTTGTGGTAGTGGGGGACTGCGTTCGCGCTTTCCCCTGATTTACTCTGGTGAAAAACAGTGCTTATTATTCAATGCTGACTATTACTAGTCAGAGATACTTGCTAGATCGATCGATCGAGCGAGCCAGCCATCAATTGACCTCTGGGTGGCCAAGAGGATTGGATACTCCTCTCTCCCTTATCAGCTGCCTTTGGTTTTGTGGCTTTCCTATGTGATGCTTTATCTCAATGTTAGTGCAGAGTGTAACGTAAAGTGTAGGACCTGTGCCTTTGCTGTACTATGTTGTGCTACTTTGAGCCTGTGTCAAAGATATTGATTGATTGGGCTGGTTGACGGTATACTGTATGCTTGTGATTTGACCACTGATTGTTAACAAAGCTGCTTTCAATCCAAAAAGGTGGATGCAGACAGGTGATCTTTGGCCTGCTTCGGACCAAAAACCAGGAAAAATCCTCAGCGACTTAGTAGGGCCTCTTGTGAGGGGAGCCTGTCTGGCAGGCGCTATGCAACTCATACTTACCTGGCAGGGGAGATACCATGATCATTAAGGTGGTTCTCCCAGGGTGAGGCTCAGCCATTGCACTTCGGGTGTGCTGACCCCTGCGATTTCCCCAAATGCGGGAAACTCGACTGCATAATTTGTGGTAGTGGGGGACTGCGTTTGCGCTTTCCCCTGATTTACTCTGGTGAAAAACAGTGCTTATTATTCAATGCTGACTATTACTAGTCAGAGATACTTGCTAGATCGAGCGAGCCAGCCATCAATTGACCTCTGGGTGGCCAAGAGGATTGGATACTCCTCTCTCCCTTATCAGCTGCCTTTGGTTTTGTGGCTTTCCTATGTGATGCTTTATCTCAATGTTAGTGCAGAGTGTAACGTAAAGTGTAGGACCTGTGCCTTTGCTGTACTATGTTGTGCTACTTTGAGCCTGTGTCAAAGATATTGATTGATTGGGCTGGTTGACGGTATACTGTATGCTTGTGATTTGACCACTGATTGTTAACAAAGCTGCTTTCAATCCAAAAAGGTGGATGCAGACAGGTGATCTTTGGCCTGCTTCGGACCAAAAACCAGGAAAAATCCTCAGCGACTTAGTAGGGCCTCTTGTGAGGGGAGCCTGTCTGGCAGGCGCTATGCAACTCATACTTACCTGGCAGGGGAGATACCATGATCACTAAGGTGGTTCTCCCAGGGTGAGGCTCATCCATTGCACTTCGGGTGTGCTGACCCCTGCGATTTCCCCAAATGCGGGAAACTCGACTGCATAATTTGTGGTAGTGGGGGACTGCGTTCGCGCTTTCCCCTGATTTACTCTGGTGAAAAACAGTGCTTATTATTCAATGCTGACTATTACTAGTCAGAGATACTTGCTAGATCGATCGATCGAGCGAGCCAGCCATCAATTGACCTCTGGGTGGCCAAGAGGATTGGATACTCCTCTCTCCCTTATCAGCTGCCTTTGGTTTTGTGGCTTTCCTATGTGATGCTTTATCTCAATGTTAGTGCAGAGTGTAACGTAAAGTGTAGGACCTGTGCCTTTGCTGTACTATGTTGTGCTACTTTGAGCCTGTGTCAAAGATATTGATTGATTGGGCTGGTTGACGGTATACTGTATGCTTGTGATTTGACCACTGATTGTTAACAAAGCTGCTTTCAATCCAAAAAGGTGGATGCAGACAGGTGATCTTTGGCCTGCTTCGGACCAAAAACCAGGAAAAATCCTCAGCGACTTAGTAGGGCCTCTTGTGAGGGGAGCCTGTCTGGCAGGCGCTATGCAACTCATACTTACCTGGCAGGGGAGATACCATGATCACTAAGGTGGTTCTCCCAGGGTGAGGCTCATCCATTGCACTTCGGGTGTGCTGACCCCTGCGATTTCCCCAAATGCGGGAAACTCGACTGCATAATTTGTGGTAGTGGGGGACTGCGTTCGCGCTTTCCCCTGATTTACTCTGGTGAAAAACAGTGCTTATTATTCAATGCTGACTATTACTAGTCAGAGATACTTGCTAGATCGATCGATCGAGCGAGCCAGCCATCAATTGACCTCTGGGTGGCCAAGAGGATTGGATACTCCTCTCTCCCTTATCAGCTGCCTTTGGTTTTGTGGCTTTCCTATGTGATGCTTTATCTCAATGTTAGTGCAGAGTGTAACGTAAAGTGTAGGACCTGTGCCTTTGCTGTACTATGTTGTGCTACTTTGAGCCTGTGTCAAAGATATTGATTGATTGGGCTGGTTGACGGTATACTGTATGCTTGTGATTTGACCACTGATTGTTAACAAAGCTGCTTTCAATCCAAAAAGGTGGATGCAGACAGGTGATCTTTGGCCTGCTTCGGACCAAAAACCAGGAAAAATCCTCAGCGACTTAGTAGGGCCTCTTGTGAGGGGAGCCTGTCTGGCAGGCGCTATGCAACTCATACTTACCTGGCAGGGGAGATACCATGATCACTAAGGTGGTTCTCCCAGGGTGAGGCTCATCCATTGCACTTCGGGTGTGCTGACCCCTGCGATTTCCCCAAATGTGGGAAACTCGACTGCATAATTTGTGGTAGTGGGGGACTGCGTTCGCGCTTTCCCCTGATTTACTCTGGTGAAAAACAGTGCTTATTAATCAATGCTGACTATTACTAGTCAGAGATACTTGCTAGATCGATCGATCGAGCGAGCCAGCCATCAATTGACCTCTGGGTGGCCAAGAGGATTGGATACTCCTCTCTCCCTTATCAGCTGCCTTTGGTTTTGTGGCTTTCCTATGTGATGCTTTATCTCAATGTTAGTGCAGAGTGTAACGTAAAGTGTAGGACCTGTGCCTTTGCTGTACTATGTTGTGCTACTTTGAGCCTGTGTCAAAGATATTGATTGATTGGGCTGGTTGACGGTATACTGTATGCTTGTGATTTGACCACTGATTGTTAACAAAGCTGCTTTCAATCCAAAAAGGTGGATGCAGACAGGTGATCTTTGGCCTGCTTCGGACCAAAAACCAGGAAAAATCCTCAGCGACTTAGTAGGGCCTCTTGTGAGGGGAGCCTGTCTGGCAGGCGCTATGCAACTCATACTTACCTGGCAGGGGAGATACCATGATCACTAAGGTGGTTCTCCCAGGGTGAGGCTCATCCATTGCACTTCGGGTGTGCTGACCCCTGCGATTTCCCCAAATGCGGGAAACTCGACTGCATAATTTGTGGTAGTGGGGGACTGCGTTCGCGCTTTCCCCTGATTTACTCTGGTGAAAAACAGTGCTTATTAATCAATGCTGACTATTACTAGTCAGAGATACTTGCTAGATCGATCGATCGAGCGAGCCAGCCATCAATTGACCTCTGGGTGGCCAAGAGGATTGGATACTCCTCTCTCCCTTATCAGCTGCCTTTGGTTTTGTGGCTTTCCTATGTGATGCTTTATCTCAATGTTAGTGCAGAGTGTAACGTAAAGTGTAGGACCTGTGCCTTTGCTGTACTATGTTGTGCTACTTTGAGCCTGTGTCAAAGATATTGATTGATTGGGCTGGTTGACGGTATACTGTATGCTTGTGATTTGACCACTGATTGTTAACAAAGCTGCTTTCAATCCAAAAAGGTGGATGCAGACAGGTGATCTTTGGCCTGCTTCGGACCAAAAACCAGGAAAAATCCTCAGCGACTTAGTAGGGCCTCT
Organism: Rhinoderma darwinii; assembly: GCF_050947455.1. Taxonomy (NCBI): domain Eukaryota; kingdom Metazoa; phylum Chordata; class Amphibia; order Anura; family Rhinodermatidae; genus Rhinoderma; species Rhinoderma darwinii. The sequence goes on from NW_027464085.1 coordinate 288,501, forward strand.
TGTGAGGGGAGCCTGTCTGGCAGGCGCTATGCAACTCATACTTACCTGGCAGGGGAGATACCATGATCATTAAGGTGGTTCTCCCAGGGTGAGGCTCATCCATTGCACTTCGGGTGTGCTGACCCCTGCGATTTCCCCAAATGCGGGAAACTCGACTGCATAATTTGTGGTAGTGGGGGACTGCGTTCGCGCTTTCCCCTGATTTACTCTGGTGAAAAACAGTGCTTATTATTCAATGCTGACTGTTACTAGTCAGAGGTACTTGTATGCTTGTGATTTAACCACCGATTGTCAACAAAGCTGTTTTTCAATCCAAAATGTGGTACATTATCTCTTTATATTTAGCTGTATACGCAGCCTTTGTCTCCCCCTCGTGGATGAACAACAGTGTGATCAGTGAAGTTTCTTTTTCTGCTGGGCTTCGAGAAGTCAGGGCATGGCGAGCCTTTCCCTAACCTAACCTATCCTTCCTCTCTGTCTCACAGGTGACGGCATGCAAATGTGGGGACTGCTTCATCGGCACGGCAATGCTCTGACCAGAAGCCGCCGCCCCATATGCTAATACCCTGGTTGCTGTGCATCTTGGAAGTGCTTAGACTTGAGCCTGTGTCTTATGGAATTTGGGGTGCCTGCACACCCCTGGCTCCGTACAATGAGGTGCATCCGTTTTTTGGCGCAGTTGGATCCAGACAGGTGATCTTTGGCCTGCTTCGGACCAAAAACCAGGAAAAATCCTCAGCGACTTAGTAGGGCCTCTTGTGAGGGGAGCCTGTCTGGCAGGCGCTATGCAACTCATACTTACCTGGCAGGGGAGATACCATGATCACTAAGGTGGTTCTCCCAGGGTGAGGCTCATCCATTGCACTTCGGGTGTGCTGACCCCTGCGATTTCCCCAAATGCGGGAAACTCGACTGCATAATTTGTGGTAGTGGGGGACTGCGTTCGCGCTTTCCCCTGATTTACTCTGGTGAAAAACAGTGCTTATTAATCAATGCTGACTATTACTAGTCAGAGATACTTGCTAGATCGATCGATCGAGCGAGCCAGCCATCAATTGACCTCTGGGTGGCCAAGAGGATTGGATACTCCTCTCTCCCTTATCAGCTGCCTTTGGTTTTGTGGCTTTCCTATGTGATGCTTTATCTCAATGTTAGTGCAGAGTGTAACGTAAAGTGTAGGACCTGTGCCTTTGCTGTACTATGTTGTGCTACTTTGAGCCTGTGTCAAAGATATTGATTGATTGGGCTGGTTGACGGTATACTGTATGCTTGTGATTTGACCACTGATTGTTAACAAAGCTGCTTTCAATCCAAAAAGGTGGATGCAGACAGGTGATCTTTGGCCTGCTTCGGACCAAAAACCAGGAAAAATCCTCAGCGACTTAGTAGGGCCTCTTGTGAGGGGAGCCTGTCTGGCAGGCGCTATGCAACTCATACTTACCTGGCAGGGGAGATACCATGATCACTAAGGTGGTTCTCCCAGGGTGAGGCTCATCCATTGCACTTCGGGTGTGCTGACCCCTGCGATTTCCCCAAATGCGGGAAACTCGACTGCATAATTTGTGGTAGTGGGGGACTGCGTTCGCGCTTTCCCCTGATTTACTCTGGTGAAAAACAGTGCTTATTATTCAATGCTGACTATTACTAGTCAGAGATACTTGCTAGATCGATCGATCGAGCGAGCCAGCCATCAATTGACCTCTGGGTGGCCAAGAGGATTGGATACTCCTCTCTCCCTTATCAGCTGCCTTTGGTTTTGTGGCTTTCCTATGTGATGCTTTATCTCAATGTTAGTGCAGAGTGTAACGTAAAGTGTAGGACCTGTGCCTTTGCTGTACTATGTTGTGCTACTTTGAGCCTGTGTCAAAGATATTGATTGATTGGGCTGGTTGACGGTATACTGTATGCTTGTGATTTGACCACTGATTGTTAACAAAGCTGCTTTCAATCCAAAAAGGTGGATGCAGACAGGTGATCTTTGGCCTGCTTCGGACCAAAAACCAGGAAAAATCCTCAGCGACTTAGTAGGGCCTCTTGTGAGGGGAGCCTGTCTGGCAGGCGCTATGCAACTCATACTTACCTGGCAGGGGAGATACCATGATCACTAAGGTGGTTCTCCCAGGGTGAGGCTCATCCATTGCACTTCGGGTGTGCTGACCCCTGCGATTTCCCCAAATGCGGGAAACTCGACTGCATAATTTGTGGTAGTGGGGGACTGCGTTCGCGCTTTCCCCTGATTTACTCTGGTGAAAAACAGTGCTTATTAATCAATGCTGACTATTACTAGTCAGAGATACTTGCTAGATCGATCGATCGAGCGAGCCAGCCATCAATTGACCTCTGGGTGGCCAAGAGGATTGGATACTCCTCTCTCCCTTATCAGCTGCCTTTGGTTTTGTGGCTTTCCTATGTGATGCTTTATCTCAATGTTAGTGCAGAGTGTAACGTAAAGTGTAGGACCTGTGCCTTTGCTGTACTATGTTGTGCTACTTTGAGCCTGTGTCAAAGATATTGATTGATTGGGCTGGTTGACGGTATACTGTATGCTTGTGATTTGACCACTGATTGTTAACAAAGCTGCTTTCAATCCAAAAAGGTGGATGCAGACAGGTGATCTTTGGCCTGCTTCGGACCAAAAACCAGGAAAAATCCTCAGCGACTTAGTAGGGCCTCTTGTGAGGGGAGCCTGTCTGGCAGGCGCTATGCAACTCATACTTACCTGGCAGGGGAGATACCATGATCACTAAGGTGGTTCTCCCAGGGTGAGGCTCATCCATTGCACTTCGGGTGTGCTGACCCCTGCGATTTCCCCAAATGCGGGAAACTCGACTGCATAATTTGTGGTAGTGGGGGACTGCGTTCGCGCTTTCCCCTGATTTACTCTGGTGAAAAACAGTGCTTATTATTCAATGCTGACTATTACTAGTCAGAGATACTTGCTAGATCGATCGATCGAGCGAGCCAGCCATCAATTGACCTCTGGGTGGCCAAGAGGATTGGATACTCCTCTCTCCCTTATCAGCTGCCTTTGGTTTTGTGGCTTTCCTATGTGATGCTTTATCTCAATGTTAGTGCAGAGTGTAACGTAAAGTGTAGGACCTGTGCCTTTGCTGTACTATGTTGTGCTACTTTGAGCCTGTGTCAAAGATATTGATTGATTGGGCTGGTTGACGGTATACTGTATGCTTGTGATTTGACCACTGATTGTTAACAAAGCTGCTTTCAATCCAAAAAGGTGGATGCAGACAGGTGATCTTTGGCCTGCTTCGGACCAAAAACCAGGAAAAATCCTCAGCGACTTAGTAGGGCCTCTTGTGAGGGGAGCCTGTCTGGCAGGCGCTATGCAACTCATACTTACCTGGCAGGGGAGATACCATGATCATTAAGGTGGTTCTCCCAGGGTGAGGCTCAGCCATTGCACTTCGGGTGTGCTGACCCCTGCGATTTCCCCAAATGCGGGAAACTCGACTGCATAATTTGTGGTAGTGGGGGACTGCGTTTGCGCTTTCCCCTGATTTACTCTGGTGAAAAACAGTGCTTATTATTCAATGCTGACTATTACTAGTCAGAGATACTTGCTAGATCGAGCGAGCCAGCCATCAATTGACCTCTGGGTGGCCAAGAGGATTGGATACTCCTCTCTCCCTTATCAGCTGCCTTTGGTTTTGTGGCTTTCCTATGTGATGCTTTATCTCAATGTTAGTGCAGAGTGTAACGTAAAGTGTAGGACCTGTGCCTTTGCTGTACTATGTTGTGCTACTTTGAGCCTGTGTCAAAGATATTGATTGATTGGGCTGGTTGACGGTATACTGTATGCTTGTGATTTGACCACTGATTGTTAACAAAGCTGCTTTCAATCCAAAAAGGTGGATGCAGACAGGTGATCTTTGGCCTGCTTCGGACCAAAAACCAGGAAAAATCCTCAGCGACTTAGTAGGGCCTCTTGTGAGGGGAGCCTGTCTGGCAGGCGCTATGCAACTCATACTTACCTGGCAGGGGAGATACCATGATCACTAAGGTGGTTCTCCCAGGGTGAGGCTCATCCATTGCACTTCGGGTGTGCTGACCCCTGCGATTTCCCCAAATGCGGGAAACTCGACTGCATAATTTGTGGTAGTGGGGGACTGCGTTCGCGCTTTCCCCTGATTTACTCTGGTGAAAAACAGTGCTTATTATTCAATGCTGACTATTACTAGTCAGAGATACTTGCTAGATCGATCGATCGAGCGAGCCAGCCATCAATTGACCTCTGGGTGGCCAAGAGGATTGGATACTCCTCTCTCCCTTATCAGCTGCCTTTGGTTTTGTGGCTTTCCTATGTGATGCTTTATCTCAATGTTAGTGCAGAGTGTAACGTAAAGTGTAGGACCTGTGCCTTTGCTGTACTATGTTGTGCTACTTTGAGCCTGTGTCAAAGATATTGATTGATTGGGCTGGTTGACGGTATACTGTATGCTTGTGATTTGACCACTGATTGTTAACAAAGCTGCTTTCAATCCAAAAAGGTGGATGCAGACAGGTGATCTTTGGCCTGCTTCGGACCAAAAACCAGGAAAAATCCTCAGCGACTTAGTAGGGCCTCTTGTGAGGGGAGCCTGTCTGGCAGGCGCTATGCAACTCATACTTACCTGGCAGGGGAGATACCATGATCATTAAGGTGGTTCTCCCAGGGTGAGGCTCAGCCATTGCACTTCGGGTGTGCTGACCCCTGCGATTTCCCCAAATGCGGGAAACTCGACTGCATAATTTGTGGTAGTGGGGGACTGCGTTTGCGCTTTCCCCTGATTTACTCTGGTGAAAAACAGTGCTTATTATTCAATGCTGACTATTACTAGTCAGAGATACTTGCTAGATCGAGCGAGCCAGCCATCAATTGACCTCTGGGTGGCCAAGAGGATTGGATACTCCTCTCTCCCTTATCAGCTACCTTTGGTTTTGTGGCTTTCCTATGTGATGCTTTATCTCAATGTTAGTGCAGAGTGTAACGTAAAGTGTAGGACCTGTGCCTTTGCTGTACTATGTTGTGCTACTTTGAGCCTGTGTCAAAGATATTGATTGATTGGGCTGGTTGACGGTATACTGTATGCTTGTGATTTGACCACTGATTGTTAACAAAGCTGCTTTCAATCCAAAAAGGTGGATGCAGACAGGTGATCTTTGGCCTGCTTCGGACCAAAAACCAGGAAAAATCCTCAGCGACTTAGTAGGGCCTCTTGTGAGGGGAGCCTGTCTGGCAGGCGCTATGCAACTCATACTTACCTGGCAGGGGAGATACCATGATCACTAAGGTGGTTCTCCCAGGGTGAGGCTCATCCATTGCACTTCGGGTGTGCTGACCCCTGCGATTTCCCCAAATGCGGGAAACTCGACTGCATAATTTGTGGTAGTGGGGGACTGCGTTCGCGCTTTCCCCTGATTTACTCTGGTGAAAAACAGTGCTTATTATTCAATGCTGACTATTACTAGTCAGAGATACTTGCTAGATCGATCGATCGAGCGAGCCAGCCATCAATTGACCTCTGGGTGGCCAAGAGGATTGGATACTCCTCTCTCCCTTATCAGCTGCCTTTGGTTTTGTGGCTTTCCTATGTGATGCTTTATCTCAATGTTAGTGCAGAGTGTAACGTAAAGTGTAGGACCTGTGCCTTTGCTGTACTATGTTGTGCTACTTTGAGCCTGTGTCAAAGATATTGATTGATTGGGCTGGTTGACGGTATACTGTATGCTTGTGATTTGACCACTGATTGTTAACAAAGCTGCTTTCAATCCAAAAAGGTGGATGCAGACAGGTGATCTTTGGCCTGCTTCGGACCAAAAACCAGGAAAAATCCTCAGCGACTTAGTAGGGCCTCTTGTGAGGGGAGCCTGTCTGGCAGGCGCTATGCAACTCATACTTACCTGGCAGGGGAGATACCATGATCACTAAGGTGGTTCTCCCAGGGTGAGGCTCATCCATTGCACTTCGGGTGTGCTGACCCCTGCGATTTCCCCAAATGCGGGAAACTCGACTGCATAATTTGTGGTAGTGGGGGACTGCGTTCGCGCTTTCCCCTGATTTACTCTGGTGAAAAACAGTGCTTATTAATCAATGCTGACTATTACTAGTCAGAGATACTTGCTAGATCGATCGATCGAGCGAGCCAGCCATCAATTGACCTCTGGGTGGCCAAGAGGATTGGATACTCCTCTCTCCCTTATCAGCTGCCTTTGGTTTTGTGGCTTTCCTATGTGATGCTTTATCTCAATGTTAGTGCAGAGTGTAACGTAAAGTGTAGGACCTGTGCCTTTGCTGTACTATGTTGTGCTACTTTGAGCCTGTGTCAAAGATATTGATTGATTGGGCTGGTTGACGGTATACTGTATGCTTGTGATTTGACCACTGATTGTTAACAAAGCTGCTTTCAATCCAAAAAGGTGGATGCAGACAGGTGATCTTTGGCCTGCTTCGGACCAAAAACCAGGAAAAATCCTCAGCGACTTAGTAGGGCCTCTTGTGAGGGGAGCCTGTCTGGCAGGCGCTATGCAACTCATACTTACCTGGCAGGGGAGATACCATGATCACTAAGGTGGTTCTCCCAGGGTGAGGCTCATCCATTGCACTTCGGGTGTGCTGACCCCTGCGATTTCCCCAAATGCGGGAAACTCGACTGCATAATTTGTGGTAGTGGGGGACTGCGTTCGCGCTTTCCCCTGATTTACTCTGGTGAAAAACAGTGCTTATTATTCAATGCTGACTATTACTAGTCAGAGATACTTGCTAGATCGATCGATCGAGCGAGCCAGCCATCAATTGACCTCTGGGTGGCCAAGAGGATTGGATACTCCTCTCTCCCTTATCAGCTGCCTTTGGTTTTGTGGCTTTCCTATGTGATGCTTTATCTCAATGTTAGTGCAGAGTGTAACGTAAAGTGTAGGACCTGTGCCTTTGCTGTACTATGTTGTGCTACTTTGAGCCTGTGTCAAAGATATTGATTGATTGGGCTGGTTGACGGTATACTGTATGCTTGTGATTTGACCACTGATTGTTAACAAAGCTGCTTTCAATCCAAAAAGGTGGATGCAGACAGGTGATCTTTGGCCTGCTTCGGACCAAAAACCAGGAAAAATCCTCAGCGACTTAGTAGGGCCTCTTGTGAGGGGAGCCTGTCTGGCAGGCGCTATGCAACTCATACTTACCTGGCAGGGGAGATACCATGATCATTAAGGTGGTTCTCCCAGGGTGAGGCTCAGCCATTGCACTTCGGGTGTGCTGACCCCTGCGATTTCCCCAAATGCGGGAAACTCGACTGCATAATTTGTGGTAGTGGGGGACTGCGTTTGCGCTTTCCCCTGATTTACTCTGGTGAAAAACAGTGCTTATTATTCAATGCTGACTATTACTAGTCAGAGATACTTGCTAGATCGAGCGAGCCAGCCATCAATTGACCTCTGGGTGGCCAAGAGGATTGGATACTCCTCTCTCCCTTATCAGCTGCCTTTGGTTTTGTGGCTTTCCTATGTGATGCTTTATCTCAATGTTAGTGCAGAGTGTAACGTAAAGTGTAGGACCTGTGCCTTTGCTGTACTATGTTGTGCTACTTTGAGCCTGTGTCAAAGATATTGATTGATTGGGCTGGTTGACGGTATACTGTATGCTTGTGATTTGACCACTGATTGTTAACAAAGCTGCTTTCAATCCAAAAAGGTGGATGCAGACAGGTGATCTTTGGCCTGCTTCGGACCAAAAACCAGGAAAAATCCTCAGCGACTTAGTAGGGCCTCTTGTGAGGGGAGCCTGTCTGGCAGGCGCTATGCAACTCATACTTACCTGGCAGGGGAGATACCATGATCACTAAGGTGGTTCTCCCAGGGTGAGGCTCATCCATTGCACTTCGGGTGTGCTGACCCCTGCGATTTCCCCAAATGCGGGAAACTCGACTGCATAATTTGTGGTAGTGGGGGACTGCGTTCGCGCTTTCCCCTGATTTACTCTGGTGAAAAACAGTGCTTATTATTCAATGCTGACTATTACTAGTCAGAGATACTTGCTAGATCGATCGATCGAGCGAGCCAGCCATCAATTGACCTCTGGGTGGCCAAGAGGATTGGATACTCCTCTCTCCCTTATCAGCTGCCTTTGGTTTTGTGGCTTTCCTATGTGATGCTTTATCTCAATGTTAGTGCAGAGTGTAACGTAAAGTGTAGGACCTGTGCCTTTGCTGTACTATGTTGTGCTACTTTGAGCCTGTGTCAAAGATATTGATTGATTGGGCTGGTTGACGGTATACTGTATGCTTGTGATTTGACCACTGATTGTTAACAAAGCTGCTTTCAATCCAAAAAGGTGGATGCAGACAGGTGATCTTTGGCCTGCTTCGGACCAAAAACCAGGAAAAATCCTCAGCGACTTAGTAGGGCCTCTTGTGAGGGGAGCCTGTCTGGCAGGCGCTATGCAACTCATACTTACCTGGCAGGGGAGATACCATGATCACTAAGGTGGTTCTCCCAGGGTGAGGCTCATCCATTGCACTTCGGGTGTGCTGACCCCTGCGATTTCCCCAAATGCGGGAAACTCGACTGCATAATTTGTGGTAGTGGGGGACTGCGTTCGCGCTTTCCCCTGATTTACTCTGGTGAAAAACAGTGCTTATTAATCAATGCTGACTATTACTAGTCAGAGATACTTGCTAGATCGATCGATCGAGCGAGCCAGCCATCAATTGACCTCTGGGTGGCCAAGAGGATTGGATACTCCTCTCTCCCTTATCAGCTGCCTTTGGTTTTGTGGCTTTCCTATGTGATGCTTTATCTCAATGTTAGTGCAGAGTGTAACGTAAAGTGTAGGACCTGTGCCTTTGCTGTACTATGTTGTGCTACTTTGAGCCTGTGTCAAAGATATTGATTGATTGGGCTGGTTGACGGTATACTGTATGCTTGTGATTTGACCACTGATTGTTAACAAAGCTGCTTTCAATCCAAAAAGGTGGATGCAGACAGGTGATCTTTGGCCTGCTTCGGACCAAAAACCAGGAAAAATCCTCAGCGACTTAGTAGGGCCTCTTGTGAGGGGAGCCTGTCTGGCAGGCGCTATGCAACTCATACTTACCTGGCAGGGGAGATACCATGATCACTAAGGTGGTTCTCCCAGGGTGAGGCTCATCCATTGCACTTCGGGTGTGCTGACCCCTGCGATTTCCCCAAATGCGGGAAACTCGACTGCATAATTTGTGGTAGTGGGGGACTGCGTTCGCGCTTTCCCCTGATTTACTCTGGTGAAAAACAGTGCTTATTATTCAATGCTGACTATTACTAGTCAGAGATACTTGCTAGATCGATCGATCGAGCGAGCCAGCCATCAATTGACCTCTGGGTGGCCAAGAGGATTGGATACTCCTCTCTCCCTTATCAGCTGCCTTTGGTTTTGTGGCTTTCCTATGTGATGCTTTATCTCAATGTTAGTGCAGAGTGTAACGTAAAGTGTAGGACCTGTGCCTTTGCTGTACTATGTTGTGCTACTTTGAGCCTGTGTCAAAGATATTGATTGATTGGGCTGGTTGACGGTATACTGTATGCTTGTGATTTGACCACTGATTGTTAACAAAGCTGCTTTCAATCCAAAAAGGTGGATGCAGACAGGTGATCTTTGGCCTGCTTCGGACCAAAAACCAGGAAAAATCCTCAGCGACTTAGTAGGGCCTCTTGTGAGGGGAGCCTGTCTGGCAGGCGCTATGCAACTCATACTTACCTGGCAGGGGAGATACCATGATCATTAAGGTGGTTCTCCCAGGGTGAGGCTCAGCCATTGCACTTCGGGTGTGCTGACCCCTGCGATTTCCCCAAATGCGGGAAACTCGACTGCATAATTTGTGGTAGTGGGGGACTGCGTTTGCGCTTTCCCCTGATTTACTCTGGTGAAAAACAGTGCTTATTATTCAATGCTGACTATTACTAGTCAGAGATACTTGCTAGATCGAGCGAGCCAGCCATCAATTGACCTCTGGGTGGCCAAGAGGATTGGATACTCCTCTCTCCCTTATCAGCTGCCTTTGGTTTTGTGGCTTTCCTATGTGATGCTTTATCTCAATGTTAGTGCAGAGTGTAACGTAAAGTGTAGGACCTGTGCCTTTGCTGTACTATGTTGTGCTACTTTGAGCCTGTGTCAAAGATATTGATTGATTGGGCTGGTTGACGGTATACTGTATGCTTGTGATTTGACCACTGATTGTTAACAAAGCTGCTTTCAATCCAAAAAGGTGGATGCAGACAGGTGATCTTTGGCCTGCTTCGGACCAAAAACCAGGAAAAATCCTCAGCGACTTAGTAGGGCCTCTTGTGAGGGGAGCCTGTCTGGCAGGCGCTATGCAACTCATACTTACCTGGCAGGGGAGATACCATGATCACTAAGGTGGTTCTCCCAGGGTGAGGCTCATCCATTGCACTTCGGGTGTGCTGACCCCTGCGATTTCCCCAAATGCGGGAAACTCGACTGCATAATTTGTGGTAGTGGGGGACTGCGTTCGCGCTTTCCCCTGATTTACTCTGGTGAAAAACAGTGCTTATTATTCAATGCTGACTATTACTAGTCAGAGATACTTGCTAGATCGATCGATCGAGCGAGCCAGCCATCAATTGACCTCTGGGTGGCCAAGAGGATTGGATACTCCTCTCTCCCTTATCAGCTGCCTTTGGTTTTGTGGCTTTCCTATGTGATGCTTTATCTCAATGTTAGTGCAGAGTGTAACGTAAAGTGTAGGACCTGTGCCTTTGCTGTACTATGTTGTGCTACTTTGAGCCTGTGTCAAAGATATTGATTGATTGGGCTGGTTGACGGTATACTGTATGCTTGTGATTTGACCACTGATTGTTAACAAAGCTGCTTTCAATCCAAAAAGGTGGATGCAGACAGGTGATCTTTGGCCTGCTTCGGACCAAAAACCAGGAAAAATCCTCAGCGACTTAGTAGGGCCTCTTGTGAGGGGAGCCTGTCTGGCAGGCGCTATGCAACTCATACTTACCTGGCAGGGGAGATACCATGATCATTAAGGTGGTTCTCCCAGGGTGAGGCTCAGCCATTGCACTTCGGGTGTGCTGACCCCTGCGATTTCCCCAAATGCGGGAAACTCGACTGCATAATTTGTGGTAGTGGGGGACTGCGTTTGCGCTTTCCCCTGATTTACTCTGGTGAAAAACAGTGCTTATTATTCAATGCTGACTATTACTAGTCAGAGATACTTGCTAGATCGAGCGAGCCAGCCATCAATTGACCTCTGGGTGGCCAAGAGGATTGGATACTCCTCTCTCCCTTATCAGCTGCCTTTGGTTTTGTGGCTTTCCTATGTGATGCTTTATCTCAATGTTAGTGCAGAGTGTAACGTAAAGTGTAGGACCTGTGCCTTTGCTGTACTATGTTGTGCTACTTTGAGCCTGTGTCAAAGATATTGATTGATTGGGCTGGTTGACGGTATACTGTATGCTTGTGATTTGACCACTGATTGTTAACAAAGCTGCTTTCAATCCAAAAAGGTGGATGCAGACAGGTGATCTTTGGCCTGCTTCGGACCAAAAACCAGGAAAAATCCTCAGCGACTTAGTAGGGCCTCTTGTGAGGGGAGCCTGTCTGGCAGGCGCTATGCAACTCATACTTACCTGGCAGGGGAGATACCATGATCACTAAGGTGGTTCTCCCAGGGTGAGGCTCATCCATTGCACTTCGGGTGTGCTGACCCCTGCGATTTCCCCAAATGCGGGAAACTCGACTGCATAATTTGTGGTAGTGGGGGACTGCGTTCGCGCTTTCCCCTGATTTACTCTGGTGAAAAACAGTGCTTATTATTCAATGCTGACTATTACTAGTCAGAGATACTTGCTAGATCGATCGATCGAGCGAGCCAGCCATCAATTGACCTCTGGGTGGCCAAGAGGATTGGATACTCCTCTCTCCCTTATCAGCTGCCTTTGGTTTTGTGGCTTTCCTATGTGATGCTTTATCTCAATGTTAGTGCAGAGTGTAACGTAAAGTGTAGGACCTGTGCCTTTGCTGTACTATGTTGTGCTACTTTGAGCCTGTGTCAAAGATATTGATTGATTGGGCTGGTTGACGGTATACTGTATGCTTGTGATTTGACCACTGATTGTTAACAAAGCTGCTTTCAATCCAAAAAGGTGGATGCAGACAGGTGATCTTTGGCCTGCTTCGGACCAAAAACCAGGAAAAATCCTCAGCGACTTAGTAGGGCCTCTTGTGAGGGGAGCCTGTCTGGCAGGCGCTATGCAACTCATACTTACCTGGCAGGGGAGATACCATGATCACTAAGGTGGTTCTCCCAGGGTGAGGCTCATCCATTGCACTTCGGGTGTGCTGACCCCTGCGATTTCCCCAAATGCGGGAAACTCGACTGCATAATTTGTGGTAGTGGGGGACTGCGTTCGCGCTTTCCCCTGATTTACTCTGGTGAAAAACAGTGCTTATTAATCAATGCTGACTATTACTAGTCAGAGATACTTGCTAGATCGATCGATCGAGCGAGCCAGCCATCAATTGACCTCTGGGTGGCCAAGAGGATTGGATACTCCTCTCTCCCTTATCAGCTGCCTTTGGTTTTGTGGCTTTCCTATGTGATGCTTTATCTCAATGTTAGTGCAGAGTGTAACGTAAAGTGTAGGACCTGTGCCTTTGCTGTACTATGTTGTGCTACTTTGAGCCTGTGTCAAAGATATTGATTGATTGGGCTGGTTGACGGTATACTGTATGCTTGTGATTTGACCACTGATTGTTAACAAAGCTGCTTTCAATCCAAAAAGGTGGATGCAGACAGGTGATCTTTGGCCTGCTTCGGACCAAAAACCAGGAAAAATCCTCAGCGACTTAGTAGGGCCTCTTGTGAGGGGAGCCTGTCTGGCAGGCGCTATGCAACTCATACTTACCTGGCAGGGGAGATACCATGATCACTAAGGTGGTTCTCCCAGGGTGAGGCTCATCCATTGCACTTCGGGTGTGCTGACCCCTGCGATTTCCCCAAATGCGGGAAACTCGACTGCATAATTTGTGGTAGTGGGGGACTGCGTTCGCGCTTTCCCCTGATTTACTCTGGTGAAAAACAGTGCTTATTATTCAATGCTGACTATTACTAGTCAGAGATACTTGCTAGATCGATCGATCGAGCGAGCCAGCCATCAATTGACCTCTGGGTGGCCAAGAGGATTGGATACTCCTCTCTCCCTTATCAGCTGCCTTTGGTTTTGTGGCTTTCCTATGTGATGCTTTATCTCAATGTTAGTGCAGAGTGTAACGTAAAGTGTAGGACCTGTGCCTTTGCTGTACTATGTTGTGCTACTTTGAGCCTGTGTCAAAGATATTGATTGATTGGGCTGGTTGACGGTATACTGTATGCTTGTGATTTGACCACTGATTGTTAACAAAGCTGCTTTCAATCCAAAAAGGTGGATGCAGACAGGTGATCTTTGGCCTGCTTCGGACCAAAAACCAGGAAAAATCCTCAGCGACTTAGTAGGGCCTCTTGTGAGGGGAGCCTGTCTGGCAGGCGCTATGCAACTCATACTTACCTGGCAGGGGAGATACCATGATCATTAAGGTGGTTCTCCCAGGGTGAGGCTCAGCCATTGCACTTCGGGTGTGCTGACCCCTGCGATTTCCCCAAATGCGGGAAACTCGACTGCATAATTTGTGGTAGTGGGGGACTGCGTTTGCGCTTTCCCCTGATTTACTCTGGTGAAAAACAGTGCTTATTATTCAATGCTGACTATTACTAGTCAGAGATACTTGCTAGATCGAGCGAGCCAGCCATCAATTGACCTCTGGGTGGCCAAGAGGATTGGATACTCCTCTCTCCCTTATCAGCTGCCTTTGGTTTTGTGGCTTTCCTATGTGATGCTTTATCTCAATGTTAGTGCAGAGTGTAACGTAAAGTGTAGGACCTGTGCCTTTGCTGTACTATGTTGTGCTACTTTGAGCCTGTGTCAAAGATATTGATTGATTGGGCTGGTTGACGGTATACTGTATGCTTGTGATTTGACCACTGATTGTTAACAAAGCTGCTTTCAATCCAAAAAGGTGGATGCAGACAGGTGATCTTTGGCCTGCTTCGGACCAAAAACCAGGAAAAATCCTCAGCGACTTAGTAGGGCCTCTTGTGAGGGGAGCCTGTCTGGCAGGCGCTATGCAACTCATACTTACCTGGCAGGGGAGATACCATGATCACTAAGGTGGTTCTCCCAGGGTGAGGCTCATCCATTGCACTTCGGGTGTGCTGACCCCTGCGATTTCCCCAAATGCGGGAAACTCGACTGCATAATTTGTGGTAGTGGGGGACTGCGTTCGCGCTTTCCCCTGATTTACTCTGGTGAAAAACAGTGCTTATTATTCAATGCTGACTATTACTAGTCAGAGATACTTGCTAGATCGATCGATCGAGCGAGCCAGCCATCAATTGACCTCTGGGTGGCCAAGAGGATTGGATACTCCTCTCTCCCTTATCAGCTGCCTTTGGTTTTGTGGCTTTCCTATGTGATGCTTTATCTCAATGTTAGTGCAGAGTGTAACGTAAAGTGTAGGACCTGTGCCTTTGCTGTACTATGTTGTGCTACTTTGAGCCTGTGTCAAAGATATTGATTGATTGGGCTGGTTGACGGTATACTGTATGCTTGTGATTTGACCACTGATTGTTAACAAAGCTGCTTTCAATCCAAAAAGGTGGATGCAGACAGGTGATCTTTGGCCTGCTTCGGACCAAAAACCAGGAAAAATCCTCAGCGACTTAGTAGGGCCTCTTGTGAGGGGAGCCTGTCTGGCAGGCGCTATGCAACTCATACTTACCTGGCAGGGGAGATACCATGATCACTAAGGTGGTTCTCCCAGGGTGAGGCTCATCCATTGCACTTCGGGTGTGCTGACCCCTGCGATTTCCCCAAATGCGGGAAACTCGACTGCATAATTTGTGGTAGTGGGGGACTGCGTTCGCGCTTTCCCCTGATTTACTCTGGTGAAAAACAGTGCTTATTATTCAATGCTGACTATTACTAGTCAGAGATACTTGCTAGATCGATCGATCGAGCGAGCCAGCCATCAATTGACCTCTGGGTGGCCAAGAGGATTGGATACTCCTCTCTCCCTTATCAGCTGCCTTTGGTTTTGTGGCTTTCCTATGTGATGCTTTATCTCAATGTTAGTGCAGAGTGTAACGTAAAGTGTAGGACCTGTGCCTTTGCTGTACTATGTTGTGCTACTTTGAGCCTGTGTCAAAGATATTGATTGATTGGGCTGGTTGACGGTATACTGTATGCTTGTGATTTGACCACTGATTGTTAACAAAGCTGCTTTCAATCCAAAAAGGTGGATGCAGACAGGTGATCTTTGGCCTGCTTCGGACCAAAAACCAGGAAAAATCCTCAGCGACTTAGTAGGGCCTCTTGTGAGGGGAGCCTGTCTGGCAGGCGCTATGCAACTCATACTTACCTGGCAGGGGAGATACCATGATCACTAAGGTGGTTCTCCCAGGGTGAGGCTCATCCATTGCACTTCGGGTGTGCTGACCCCTGCGATTTCCCCAAATGCGGGAAACTCGACTGCATAATTTGTGGTAGTGGGGGACTGCGTTCGCGCTTTCCCCTGATTTACTCTGGTGAAAAACAGTGCTTATTATTCAATGCTGACTATTACTAGTCAGAGATACTTGCTAGATCGATCGATCGAGCGAGCCAGCCATCAATTGACCTCTGGGTGGCCAAGAGGATTGGATACTCCTCTCTCCCTTATCAGCTGCCTTTGGTTTTGTGGCTTTCCTATGTGATGCTTTATCTCAATGTTAGTGCAGAGTGTAACGTAAAGTGTAGGACCTGTGCCTTTGCTGTACTATGTTGTGCTACTTTGAGCCTGTGTCAAAGATATTGATTGATTGGGCTGGTTGACGGTATACTGTATGCTTGTGATTTGACCACTGATTGTTAACAAAGCTGCTTTCAATCCAAAAAGGTGGATGCAGACAGGTGATCTTTGGCCTGCTTCGGACCAAAAACCAGGAAAAATCCTCAGCGACTTAGTAGGGCCTCTTGTGAGGGGAGCCTGTCTGGCAGGCGCTATGCAACTCATACTTACCTGGCAGGGGAGATACCATGATCATTAAGGTGGTTCTCCCAGGGTGAGGCTCAGCCATTGCACTTCGGGTGTGCTGACCCCTGCGATTTCCCCAAATGCGGGAAACTCGACTGCATAATTTGTGGTAGTGGGGGACTGCGTTTGCGCTTTCCCCTGATTTACTCTGGTGAAAAACAGTGCTTATTATTCAATGCTGACTATTACTAGTCAGAGATACTTGCTAGATCGAGCGAGCCAGCCATCAATTGACCTCTGGGTGGCCAAGAGGATTGGATACTCCTCTCTCCCTTATCAGCTGCCTTTGGTTTTGTGGCTTTCCTATGTGATGCTTTATCTCAATGTTAGTGCAGAGTGTAACGTAAAGTGTAGGACCTGTGCCTTTGCTGTACTATGTTGTGCTACTTTGAGCCTGTGTCAAAGATATTGATTGATTGGGCTGGTTGACGGTATACTGTATGCTTGTGATTTGACCACTGATTGTTAACAAAGCTGCTTTCAATCCAAAAAGGTGGATGCAGACAGGTGATCTTTGGCCTGCTTCGGACCAAAAACCAGGAAAAATCCTCAGCGACTTAGTAGGGCCTCTTGTGAGGGGAGCCTGTCTGGCAGGCGCTATGCAACTCATACTTACCTGGCAGGGGAGATACCATGATCACTAAGGTGGTTCTCCCAGGGTGAGGCTCATCCATTGCACTTCGGGTGTGCTGACCCCTGCGATTTCCCCAAATGCGGGAAACTCGACTGCATAATTTGTGGTAGTGGGGGACTGCGTTCGCGCTTTCCCCTGATTTACTCTGGTGAAAAACAGTGCTTATTATTCAATGCTGACTATTACTAGTCAGAGATACTTGCTAGATCGATCGATCGAGCGAGCCAGCCATCAATTGACCTCTGGGTGGCCAAGAGGATTGGATACTCCTCTCTCCCTTATCAGCTGCCTTTGGTTTTGTGGCTTTCCTATGTGATGCTTTATCTCAATGTTAGTGCAGAGTGTAACGTAAAGTGTAGGACCTGTGCCTTTGCTGTACTATGTTGTGCTACTTTGAGCCTGTGTCAAAGATATTGATTGATTGGGCTGGTTGACGGTATACTGTATGCTTGTGATTTGACCACTGATTGTTAACAAAGCTGCTTTCAATCCAAAAAGGTGGATGCAGACAGGTGATCTTTGGCCTGCTTCGGACCAAAAACCAGGAAAAATCCTCAGCGACTTAGTAGGGCCTCTTGTGAGGGGAGCCTGTCTGGCAGGCGCTATGCAACTCATACTTACCTGGCAGGGGAGATACCATGATCATTAAGGTGGTTCTCCCAGGGTGAGGCTCATCCATTGCACTTCGGGTGTGCTGACCCCTGCGATTTCCCCAAATGCGGGAAACTCGACTGCATAATTTGTGGTAGTGGGGGACTGCGTTCGCGCTTTCCCCTGATTTACTCTGGTGAAAAACAGTGCTTATTATTCAATGCTGACTGTTACTAGTCAGAGGTACTTGTATGCTTGTGATTTAACCACCGATTGTCAACAAAGCTGTTTTTCAATCCAAAATGTGGTACATTATCTCTTTATATTTAGCTGTATACGCAGCCTTTGTCTCCCCCTCGTGGATGAACAACAGTGTGATCAGTGAAGTTTCTTTTTCTGCTGGGCTTCGAGAAGTCAGGGCATGGCGAGCCTTTCCCTAACCTAACCTATCCTTCCTCTCTGTCTCACAGGTGACGGCATGCAAATGTGGGGACTGCTTCATCGGCACGGCAATGCTCTGACCAGAAGCCGCCGCCCCATATGCTAATACCCTGGTTGCTGTGCATCTTGGAAGTGCTTAGACTTGAGCCTGTGTCTTATGGAATTTGGGGTGCCTGCACACCCCTGGCTCCGTACAATGAGGTGCATCCGTTTTTTGGCGCAGTTGGATCCAGACAGGTGATCTTTGGCCTGCTTCGGACCAAAAACCAGGAAAATCCTCAGCGACTTAGTAGGGCCTCTTGTGAGGGGAGCCTGTCTGGCAGGCGCTATGCAACTCATACTTACCTGGCAGGGGAGATACCATGATCACTAAGGTGGTTCTCCCAGGGTGAGGCTCATCCATTGCACTTCGGGTGTGCTGACCCCTGCGATTTCCCCAAATGCGGGAAACTCGACTGCATAATTTGTGGTAGTGGGGGACTGCGTTTGCGCTTTCCCCTGATTTACTCTGGTGAAAAACAGTGCTTATTATTCAATGCTGACTATTACTAGTCAGAGATACTTGCTAGATCGAGCGAGCCAGCCATCAATTGACCTCTGGGTGGCCAAGAGGATTGGATACTCCTCTCTCCCTTATCAGCTGCCTTTGGTTTTGTGGCTTTCCTATGTGATGCTTTATCTCAATGTTAGTGCAGAGTGTAACGTAAAGTGTAGGACCTGTGCCTTTGCTGTACTATGTTGTGCTACTTTGAGCCTGTGTCAAAGATATTGATTGATTGGGCTGGTTGACGGTATACTGTATGCTTGTGATTTGACCACTGATTGTTAACAAAGCTGCTTTCAATCCAAAAAGGTGGATGCAGACAGGTGATCTTTGGCCTGCTTCGGACCAAAAACCAGGAAAAATCCTCAGCGACTTAGTAGGGCCTCTTGTGAGGGGAGCCTGTCTGGCAGGCGCTATGCAACTCATACTTACCTGGCAGGGGAGATACCATGATCACTAAGGTGGTTCTCCCAGGGTGAGGCTCATCCATTGCACTTCGGGTGTGCTGACCCCTGCGATTTCCCCAAATGCGGGAAACTCGACTGCATAATTTGTGGTAGTGGGGACTGCGTTCGCGCTTTCCCTGATTTACTCTGGTGAAAAACAGTGCTTATTATTCAATGCTGACTATTACTAGTCAGAGATACTTGCTAGATCGATCGATCGAGCGAGCCAGCCATCAATTGACCTCTGGGTGGCCAAGAGGATTGGATACTCCTCTCTCCCTTATCAGCTGCCTTTGGTTTTGTGGCTTTCCTATGTGATGCTTTATCTCAATGTTAGTGCAGAGTGTAACGTAAAGTGTAGGACCTGTGCCTTTGCTGTACTATGTTGTGCTACTTTGAGCCTGTGTCAAAGATATTGATTGATTGGGCTGGTTGACGGTATACTGTATGCTTGTGATTTGACCACTGATTGTTAACAAAGCTGCTTTCAATCCAAAAAGGTGGATGCAGACAGGTGATCTTTGGCCTGCTTCGGACCAAAAACCAGGAAAAATCCTCAGCGACTTAGTAGGGCCTCTTGTGAGGGGAGCCTGTCTGGCAGGCGCTATGCAACTCATACTTACCTGGCAGGGGAGATACCATGATCATTAAGGTGGTTCTCCCAGGGTGAGGCTCAGCCATTGCACTTCGGGTGTGCTGACCCCTGCGATTTCCCCAAATGCGGGAAACTCGACTGCATAATTTGTGGTAGTGGGGGACTGCGTTTGCGCTTCCCCTGATTTACTCTGGTGAAAAACAGTGCTTATTATTCAATGCTGACTATTACTAGTCAGAGATACTTGCTAGATCGAGCGAGCCAGCCATCAATTGACCTCTGGGTGGCCAAGAGGATTGGATACTCCTCTCTCCCTTATCAGCTGCCTTTGGTTTTGTGGCTTTCCTATGTGATGCTTTATCTCAATGTTAGTGCAGAGTGTAACGTAAAGTGTAGGACCTGTGCCTTTGCTGTACTATGTTGTGCTACTTTGAGCCTGTGTCAAAGATATTGATTGATTGGGCTGGTTGACGGTATACTGTATGCTTGTGATTTGACCACTGATTGTTAACAAAGCTGCTTTCAATCCAAAAAGGTGGATGCAGACAGGTGATCTTTGGCCTGCTTCGGACCAAAAACCAGGAAAAATCCTCAGCGACTTAGTAGGGCCTCTTGTGAGGGGAGCCTGTCTGGCAGGCGCTATGCAACTCATACTTACCTGGCAGGGGAGATACCATGATCATTAAGGTGGTTCTCCCAGGGTGAGGCTCATCCATTGCACTTCGGGTGTGCTGACCCCTGCGATTTCCCCAAATGCGGGAAACTCGACTGCATAATTTGTGGTAGTGGGGGGACTGCGTTCGCGCTTTCCCCTGATTTACTCTGGTGAAAAACAGTGCTTATTATTCAATGCTGACTGTTACTAGTCAGAGGTACTTGTATGCTTGTGATTTAACCACCGATTGTCAACAAAGCTGTTTTTCAATCCAAAATGTGGTACATTATCTCTTTATATTTAGCTGTATACGCAGCCTTTGTCTCCCCCTCGTGGATGAACAACAGTGTGATCAGTGAAGTTTCTTTTTCTGCTGGGCTTCGAGAAGTCAGGGCATGGCGAGCCTTTCCCTAACCTAACCTATCCTTCCTCTCTGTCTCACAGGTGACGGCATGCAAATGTGGGGACTGCTTCATCGGCACGGCAATGCTCTGACCAGAAGCCGCCGCCCCATATGCTAATACCCTGGTTGCTGTGCATCTTGGAAGTGCTTAGACTTGAGCCTGTGTCTTATGGAATTTGGGGTGCCTGCACACCCCTGGCTCCGTACAATGAGGTGCATCCGTTTTTTGGCGCAGTTGGATCCCAGACAGGTGATCTTTGGCCTGCTTCGGACCAAAAACCAGGAAAAATCCTCAGCGACTTAGTAGGGCCTCTTGTGAGGGGAGCCTGTCTGGCAGGCGCTATGCAACTCATACTTACCTGGCAGGGGAGATACCATGATCACTAAGGTGGTTCTCCCAGGGTGAGGCTCATCCATTGCACTTCGGGTGTGCTGACCCCTGCGATTTCCCCAAATGCGGGAAACTCGACTGCATAATTTGTGGTAGTGGGGGACTGCGTTTGCGCTTTCCCTGATTTACTCTGGTGAAAAACAGTGCTTATTATTCAATGCTGACTATTACTAGTCAGAGATACTTGCTAGATCGAGCGAGCCAGCCATCAATTGACCTCTGGGTGGCCAAGAGGATTGGATACTCCTCTCTCCCTTATCAGCTGCCTTTGGTTTTGTGGCTTTCCTATGTGATGCTTTATCTCAATGTTAGTGCAGAGTGTAACGTAAAGTGTAGGACCTGTGCCTTTGCTGTACTATGTTGTGCTACTTTGAGCCTGTGTCAAAGATATTGATTGATTGGGCTGGTTGACGGTATACTGTATGCTTGTGATTTGACCACTGATTGTTAACAAAGCTGCTTTCAATCCAAAAAGGTGGATGCAGACAGGTGATCTTTGGCCTGCTTCGGACCAAAAACCAGGAAAAATCCTCAGCGACTTAGTAGGGCCTCTTGTGAGGGAGCCTGTCTGGCAGGCGCTATGCAACTCATACTTACCTGGCAGGGGAGATACCATGATCACTAAGGTGGTTCTCCCAGGGTGAGGCTCATCCATTGCACTTCGGGTGTGCTGACCCCTGCGATTTCCCCAAATGCGGGAAACTCGACTGCATAATTTTGTGGTAGTGGGGGACTGCGTTCGCGCTTTCCCCTGATTTACTCTGGTGAAAAACAGTGCTTATTATTCAATGCTGACTATTACTAGTCAGAGATACTTGCTAGATCGATCGATCGAGCGAGCCAGCCATCAATTGACTCTGGGTGGCCAAGAGGATTGGATACTCCTCTCTCCCTTATCAGCTGCCTTTGGTTTTGTGGCTTTCCTATGTGATGCTTTATCTCAATGTTAGTGCAGAGTGTAACGTAAAGTGTAGGACCTGTGCCTTTGCTGTACTATGTTGTGCTACTTTGAGCCTGTGTCAAAGATATTGATTGATTGGGCTGGTTGACGGTATACTGTATGCTTGTGATTTGACCACTGATTGTTAACAAAGCTGCTTTCAATCCAAAAAGGTGGATGCAGACAGGTGATCTTTGGCCTGCTTCGGACCAAAAACCAGGAAAAATCCTCAGCGACTTAGTAGGGCCTCTTGTGAGGGGAGCCTGTCTGGCAGGCGCTATGCAACTCATACTTACCTGGCAGGGGAGATACCATGATCATTAAGGTGGTTCTCCCAGGGTGAGGCTCAGCCATTGCACTTCGGGTGTGCTGACCCCTGCGATTTCCCCAAATGCGGGAAACTCGACTGCATAATTTGTGGTAGTGGGGGACTGCGTTTGCGCTTTCCCCTGATTTACTCTGGTGAAAAACAGTGCTTATTATTCAATGCTGACTATTACTAGTCAGAGATACTTGCTAGATCGAGCGAGCCAGCCATCAATTGACCTCTGGGTGGCCAAGAGGATTGGATACTCCTCTCTCCCTTATCAGCTGCCTTTGGTTTTGTGGCTTTCCTATGTGATGCTTTATCTCAATGTTAGTGCAGAGTGTAACGTAAAGTGTAGGACCTGTGCCTTTGCTGTACTATGTTGTGCTACTTTGAGCCTGTGTCAAAGATATTGATTGATTGGGCTGGTTG